>NC_092687.1:29037062-29637062 GCF_964275005.1 Diadema setosum
GCCAAACTTAACAAAAGAAAAGGTTTTAAATAGAAAGTGGTGAGAGACACTGTCAAAAGCCTTTACGGAATCTATTACCAAAATCATCTTAGGGAATTTCTCCTTCTCGGTTTAGGCGAGTATATCATATAAAATTATAGTATATTCACGAATAAATTGTCACATTAGTTAACATGGATAAAGTTTGAGTCTCATGGCAATATAACTTGGAGTCAAAAGGGGCCTGAGCTTTCGATCCTAGCAGAATCTTCGTGAGAGGCAAACAGACAAGCAGGGAAAGCAACCACATATAAGGACTTCACACAACAAGAACAGACAGGGACAGGCTGGGTACACAGAACAAAGAAAACAAAGGAGAGGGTGTGAGGTAACGGGCAAAGAGCCCAACAGGTAAAGGGAGGGGGATTAGAGCAGGAGGGTGGAATGACAAAAGGCAGAGGAGAGCGGACAGAGAAAAGTATAACTTTACACTATCTTACACAAAACAACGTTTAACAACGAAATCGGTTTCCAGTTTTTGATGAAGTGTCTCCCTTTGTCACCTTTAGGAAGCAGAGCTATCCAACCGGTCTTTTGCGATATGGACAAATTGCCTTAAGTGTGTGAAAAGTTCATACTACGTACCATATTATATAACTAACTCTTCAGAAAAAAAGAATATTCCGTAAATCCGTCTTGCCCTGGAACTGTTTTATTTTTCATACGTTTTAATTCATGTTCAATTTCACTTTACGAGATTTCTCCATCTAACGACGCAAGCTCTTCGTCTGTGAGATATTGAAAATGGTCTTCACTTGCATCAGAAAAAAAAAAATAGTCTGCATAAAAGTTTGCATGAAATCTATGCAAATGTTCATAGTATGAAATAATTCTTTTCATAATGTCTTCTCGATTCTGCATCACTGCATCATTATTATTGATCAATCTCACAATTTTTTTTTTTGGTAATATCATTTGTTTTTCTTAATTGAAAAAGAAATGTTGTTTTTTCTCCAAATTACATTTCTTGCAGTCTACTTGCTGCCCTTTCAAATTTCTGTAAAATGGATGTTAATTTCTTTCGTTCGTTATGCCAGTGGACGGCTATAATTTCTGTATGTATTTTAATAGACAATAAAGTACCTTATATCCTTACATGTATATGCATATTATTATTGTTAGTACGTTAAATGCGAACCCTCTCGATTAAGCGGGGCACCATCCATTACGTTGAATCACTAATTCACGTTCGCATAATGTGCCAACGTATTCTGGCTTTTTCTTGGGTGTATATTTTGAAGATTTTTCTATTTTTTTTTTTCACTCTCCTAAACAGACAGACAGTGTTTGGAGCAACTCACAAAGAGATCACAGTGGAAAGGGAAGACACGTAGGGACCAACTAATAGTTGATGGGAAGAAACTCTATCGGCTCCCACCAAACCTACAACGAGCTGAGGACACGTAGGAATGGTACGAGAACACGGTTCCGTGGATGACCAGAAAGGGCAAGATGAAATGCATCAAGAAGAAAGACAAACAAGAGAACGAAGTCAGGGCTTCAAAAGAGAACTACCTCAGAGTAAACACTATAACGCAGTGTCACAAGGTTCTTATGGGACATTTTCATTTAACAGGTCATCAACATACTATGGCAAATGAGAGCAAAAAAAACAATAGAGATGAAGGGAGCTGAAGGCGAGGACATTTTATGTCAAGGTCAAAAGGACACTGGCAGGCTTGGGGGTGATTGATTTTAGTTTCAGTTTCAGTTTCAGTTTCAATTTATTGTATTTCTCCATTTGTGTCCCTGCATCACAAAACCAGCAAAAGGTCACCAGACATGGATTTTTATTTAAGGGCAGATTCTGAAAGAACACACTATAAGCTTGAAAATTATGTATAGCTCCATTGAAATGCAATACATGGAGAAAGTGTGAACTTAGAAAAGAGCCTTTGAAATACAATGTCTATTCAAGCGCTTAATCTGCACGAAACCGTGCTATATAAACTGTGTGACGAAGGGGGGTGCGGGGTGGAAACAAGATGCAAACCACAGGAGCAACAACAATAAAGAGATTTTTAGGTTTGGCTGAAATGACATATTCTCTATTAACACGTTCTGTTCTTAATTAATGTCAATTTTCAAAGCAGCAACGTTATCCCATCAAAAGTTACTAGACTTAAAAGTGAAGAGTGTGCAAAGGCTTAGCAAGAAATTAAAAGGAACCTGTAAGACATAACTGATCTGACTACTCTAACAAAAAAAAAAAAAAAAAGAGAAGGTTGTAGAAAAACTGCTGTAAATGCACTTTCCCATTCATTTTATGATCCCAAACCTAAGAATAATGTAGAAGAAGGGTAGCTCTTTCGGAACATATTAAAAACCCAATATTGACTTGGTTGACCCGTTTCGCATTTTTGAGTCCTCACGTAAAATCAAGGGGAGCAACTTTTTTTTTTTTTTTTGACGGACGGTCACATTAGTACAAAATAATGATATTGTTTTAAATAAAGAACTATCTAATAAACAACAGTCTGCAAGCAAAATCGAAAAAGCAATTTGCTCTGGTAGAAAAACTGCATTTGAACAATACAATATCTTATAAATATCTAACTCACGTTTTGATTTGAAGAACATCACTCATTATACTCAAATAAACAACGTTAACTAGTTACTAAAACAGCATTAAATTGCGGTACATCACCTCCCTTTAAGGGGATAGATAGTAGCTGATCAGTGGGAATCAGTGGGAATACTGGGGGATGATCGTTCCAATAATTGTGGGATTAATTTAAAAGCACATCACAGCCTTGTTGTGTGGAAATTGTCTGCTTCAGAAAGGTCTCGTATTCAAGTAATGTGCAGTTTGATGATGAAAATAGCTTGTCTTAGCCGAAACACATTCCAACAGAGGCAGGTCAACATCCTAATTAGCCGGCTGAAATATCAGTTGGCAGTAACAGGGTGTGTAAGGACATAGTTTCATACTTGTCTGTTGGAGGACAGAATATACACACTAAGCTATCAATTATGATTATTGCGTGTGTATTTATGGATATGATATGTCACTACAGTTTCCTTTTTTTGTGAGGGGGGAGGGTTGGGGTGAACAGTACATAATAAGTTGATCCCACCATTGTTGTAAACTCAACATTTGACGGACTACATTGTATATATGACGATGTAGGTATGTGTAAGTATTTCTTTTAGAAATGGTGTTTCCTTTGTTCCTTTTCACTTTGCAGAGGTGATCATAACTGTACCGCTTGTGGGTCATTTACTCAACCGTGACTTAAATATGTTCACGATAGGCTTCACAGCTGCATTACTGATGGATATTGCTTAAAATGTTGAAGGAATAATTATTTCGCAACAACGCAAACCCATACACATCATTTTATTTTTTTTTTTCATTGAGATGATTATTATAGAGTGCATTTACGGTCTTATCCTCCTGCAAAAAGCTCACATTCGTGAGGATGAGATGTATGATGCTAATCCAACTACGCGGCTAAAGGCAGCAAGTTAAGAATGTTAAGATGCTAATGTCTTTTCACGGCACAACCGTGACAGAAGAGAAAAGTTTTTGTTTCGTGCAGTGAAGCATTTTAGACAATAACATTCAACTGTTATTCATATTTCAGCCAATGTTCGCTAAAATCGTTGTAGAATAACTTTAATTTCATAAATGATTAAGATGCAATTATAGTCACAAAGAACTATGTTGACTTTAGACTCTCTTATAATTTGTACAAAGTGTAGCTAAAAATGTCTTTCGTCTTCACTTCTTTAAATTACACTTGCCTATTCGTGATAGTAATGTGAGAGTTCATCATGAATTGACTATGACAAATGCCGAAAATATATTTAAATTTTCTCATGATAGTCACCACGTTGCATACGTACGATGTTCGAATGAGCGGGTGTTTCCTTACCATGGAATATTTGCATGCGATGCACCGTCATAGTAATATCAATGTACAGTTAAAACAAACAAACAAACAAACACAAATAAAAAAACGAAAACAAAACGATAAGAAAGTGTTTAGTTATGTTGTGTAAAGTAAACTGTGAATATGCACTGATATGATGAGCATTTTCTTTCTTTTCTATTATTACAATGAGTAGTCAAGACTTTACTTTATTTATTATCATAGACACTATAACACTGTGAAGCAACTGTGGGAATAACTTCTTTGCTAGTAAGTGCAGTTAGTATGAATATAGAGCCTTGAACAAAGAATTGTTTCATAGGCGTTTTTTTTTTTTCTTGGTTTCACTTCTGGTTTTGAGGGCAACAATTAGTTCGCTTTGTTTGATTAGTTCTTCCTCATATATGCAACGACGTACATGTATTACAATTCTTCACATCTATGACCTATTCACTCAACCTGATATCAGTGGTAGCTACGCATGTCATCAACGGTATATTCACAGTTTATAGGCGAACGCTCCAAATGAAAACGGTGTATGTTACTGTTTTTTTTTTTTCATCGCGACACGATTACACCAACAACGGTAAAGTCACAGAACATCAACGCCCAACATACTAACTAGTACATCCCGTTGCATTTCGCGACACGAGTATTGCGTGCTCACTGTTAAGCAGGATATGAGTTGAAGTTGCACTTTATTTACGTATTATTGCAGAATGTCGATTGCAGTTATCAAAGTTACCAAGCATAGAATCTTAATGAAGACGAGACCCATCTACGACTATTTCTCTTTTCCGTTGGAGGTGCCTTCTTTGTTTCTCCTGTTTGTCTGTTTGTTGTTGTTGTTTTTTTTTTGTTCGTGTTTGTGTGTGTGTTCATGTACAGGAACTACATAAGATTCTGCAAGTTAAACACATTGTACGACTATCACGTCCATAACCTCTGTGACCTCTGTCAACACTGCTGGTGTGGGATTAACACACATTTGAAGCTAGCGGTATTGCAGACTATCACCACAATGTGGAAAACAGTAAGAAAAACTATAATGGATACTGCCATTGACAGCATGGCTCCACTTAGATTTTGTGACATGATACGTAAAGAGGAAAAATAATGAAAGAGAACAATTAAAGCACATATAGCTTCACGAGTTTGAATACGCGTAATTGATTAAAAAAGATAACCATGCGATGATGTGGTTCAATGTTTATGGCCACGTTTGTGCTGGTTTGTGCGGATTACACGATTATATATATGAAGAGTTTGTTTGCAAAAACCGATAAGTCCATATTTGTCAAATGGAGATATTTGCGATTAAAGGTCCAGAAAAACAAAGAGAATAATAAGAAAAATTTTGCTTCTTTTGACCATAACTTCAAAAATATACCTTTATTTGTAGTGACTAATATATTATTTCAAAGGTATTATTTTGTACTTTATGAGAGAGACCGTACTTCAAAATCTTCAAAAATGGACTTATCGGTTTTTGCAAACAAACTCTTCATATATAATATTATCATATATACACATTTATGTATATATTTGCTTATTTATATATTTGCCTATATATGTATATATGTGACCGTGAACCTCAAACCGAACAAAAAGTCGCACCCCTTGATTTTACTTGAGGACTCAAAAATGGTGAAATGGGTCAACCGAGTCAATATCAAGTTTTTCGTATCTTCTGAAACCACTATCCTTCTTCTACATTATTCTTTAGTTTGGGATCGTAACATTAATGAGAAAGTATGTTTTCAGCAGTTTTTTACAACCCTTTTATGGGGGAGAATAGAAAGATCGGGTATGTCTTAGAGTCCCCTTTCAACTTCTTGAAATGCTTTACACACTCTTCACTTTCAAGTCTTATAACTTTTGAAAAGACAACTCTACTGCTTTGGAAGTAGGCATTTTTCATGGACAGAATATGTTAATAGTACATGTACATGCTTAATTTCAGCGTAATCTGATAATCCCTTCATTGTTGTTGCTCCAGTGGTATACATCCTGGGTTTTGTCCCTTTCATTGCACAGCTAGCACGGCTTGATAAAGATCAAGTGCTTGAATAGACCCTGCACTTCAGAGCCTCTTTTCTCAGTTTACAGTATTCCAGAGTGTGTGCTTTCTTTTTTTTTTTTTTTTTTTGTATTTAGATAGGTTAGGGGAGTCCATATGAATTGAGTTATACATCATTTCAAAGCTTAGAGTCTGCCCTTTAAGAATCTGCCCTTAACTGAAAATCCATTTCTTTTTTGTTTTTTTTTTTGTGATGAAGGGTCATATATATATATATATATATATATATATATATATATATACATATACATATATATCAAGTGTAAAAATAATCGTGTAAACACCGCAGGAGCTTTTTTTTTTCTTTTGCCTCTTGCGGTGTTTATTCGTCTGTTTTTACACTTCATATCTATTAACTACACACCGACGCAGAGCTTTCATATGTTGATATATGTATAGACATATATATATATATATATATGTTATATATATATATATATATATATATATATATATATATATGTTATATATATATATATATATATATATATATATATATATATATATATATGTATATGTATATATGGGTATAAATATGAAGGAAAAAAGCAGTGTTGAGCTGATTGAGTGCTTCGAGCGTCGTGTCAGTTATGTCCACCATGCAATTACGTAGAAAATGGCCAAGTATATCGACGTTTTAGCTTCGCATTATCATTCACCATACTGTAATACGTTGTATGATGCATACGATATCCAAAGTGAGGAGTGTTTCCTTTATAACAATATAATACATTGATAATATGTACCACAATCGTTATATCAATGAACAGTCAAACAGATATGGTCGAATAGGCAATATTTGGTTTTGTATATAAACTGGCAATAAAACAATATAAATTGGCACGATTATGTTGTTTCTCCTTTTTTTTCAAGTTGTTCAGTGAGTATTTAACACTTCCGCTTTGTATCATATCATAAACGTCACAACACTTCGACTGCGGGAATAACTTTAATATGTGCAGTTGCTATGTATATTATATATATATATTATGTATATATGGTCGTGTGTGTGTGTGTGTGTGTAGCCTCAAAAATTGTGAATTTTTCATGCAATTTTTGTACTGTTCGAAAACGTGATATTGAAGGCAATGGTTAATTATTATTGGTTGTTTCCTCCTCAATTACACATCAACGTGGTTGCATTATACATCATGACATGAATGCATGGTGCACCATCTCATTCGCTTTACCGGATATCATGAGAGCTACACATGTGAACAACGGTAAAAGTACATTAAACAAAATGAAGAACTCCTAATACCACATCTATTTCCCACAGTATTGCGTATTCTTGTGTATCGATATTTTGGAAAAGACAGTGTTACGATGTAGACTCTCCCATGAAATCAGTTTAGCCCCCGCAATAAGTACTCCTACCATTTTGTCTATGGCGAGGAAAGCAGTTATCAACCAATGTGTTCTTGATAGTATTTTCCATCTCGTTCACTTTAATCATTATCATAATTATTCTTAGAACCATTGTGGGCGGTAAATGTGAAAAACGACACGGAAAACGCAACAAAAAGGACATGAAAACAATACACTTAACTTCACACTGAATACACATTAGGCTACACAAAATATTTACGAACACCGACATACAGACATGCGTGAGAAAAAAAAACACAACTAACTTACTAACAAAGCTTACAGCATTTCAAAGGGCCCGTTGCATAAAAGTTACTATTATGGTATAAAGTTTGTCAACAAATGCTAACTTTCATGGCATTCTTGATTTTGATTGGCAGTTATTAAAGTATTGTTGCCATGGTAGCCACCATTGGATATGGGTCCATGGTCTTTTCCTCCTCAAAATTTGCATGTTAAAGCACACAATCACGCAGTAAATATATAGAATAGTTGTTTACTTCAGCGATAGCTCTAAGGGCAAAAGCACCAAAGACGCAACAATAAAAAAGGTAAATTGAGATAGAGGCGGTAGAAGCTACAAGAGCAGTCTAAATATTTAACATGTTTACTGTCCTTTCCAAAAAAGAAACACACATGCTTTAACACATAATGAAAGTTTTTAACAGCCTCAAATTGTCAGTAAGCTAATATTGCAAACTGCAAATCACGGTTTGATAGCGAAATATCAAAGATTGCAGATCTAGAGAAAACTTTTGGTAACTTGCACGAAATTCCCAAACTAATAGATCACCGACGCAGATACACGTTCGTCGAAGTTTACGCGTAGGAATAAAGACGTTAAAGTGTGTGGATTTCCTTATTTTATGTTTCTACTTTATATAAGAGGCATATGTAATTTCAATTTCTATCTTCGATTGACCTTGAGCGATTTTACGTACAGAGCTGCACGATCTCCCTTTTTTAGAAATGCAGGCAAAAACAAAAACAGAATATTCTTGCAGAATTGATTTTAGCGCATTATAAATTCATATTATTATCCATTATTATTACTCCAACCTCCTTAAATCTGAACATTGTTTAGAAACGTGTAATTACTATACAAGCGTAAGACCCCGAAAAAAATGTTTTCTCCCGATTCCTCACTTCCCTTAAGTTATCTCTCCTCCCGCTCGCTCCCTATCCATTGATTTAGACTCGGCACACTTTGGGGATTGGCAATTTTCTGAATATTGCACATAAGTGTGCATCGTAAAAAAAATGAAAAATCTCTGTCGTGTGGGATGGAGCTAAACCCTAACACCACCCAACTCCCCTTGTCAAGGTCCATGTATCACTGTAGGCCTATATACACTGATGTCGCACACGTGGAACAATAGCTGAGATATCGCGATTTAGACGTTTCGTTTCAGTGAAAACCTATGTTTTCTTATTTTTGTAAAGGAACAAAAAATCAAAACAAAAAAAAAAACCTCTCAAAAACCTTGCACCAGATCGCTAAATTTCATGTCCGAAAATACAAAATCTCCCTCATACGAGAGGGGTGAATGGATACCCTCTCAAACACCCTCTTCCACTAGGTTGTTCCGCTCCGTCGTATAGATTGTCAAACTTCAATCCCCCCCCCCCCAGTCGTGAAAACGGATAGACAACGCTAAGTGAACCAAACTACCACAAATACAGACTCATATATTCGCATGGCTTATCATTACAAGTACATTGTACATAGGAATAAAACTGCATGTGGACTTTGCACACAAGGACAGAAGGTGTCGTGAATAACATGGTCTTTCCCCGATAAAAGGAAGGGGAAAAAAGTCTTTCAGTGATCAACGTATCGGTGCAGTCTCCTGTGACACATCAAAGCCAAAGGTTATACGCCACAGAATATTCGAGATAAATATCGGGTCTGGCCACCATGGGGATAGGCCCTATCTACAGTACTCTTTCACACACATACTAACGCACACACACACACACACACACACACACACACACACACACCCACACACAAAACCAGAAAACAAACACTAAAGCGTAAACACCAGTTACCCATGCAGAATATGTTTTCAAAAGATCATGTGTATTTTTTAGAAGTTCTGTTTCTTTTTATTTTTTTCCAGACAATGCCACAGAAATCACTGACGTCCCCGAAATCTCTAGAGGACTTGCAGATTTTGATTTCATGCACAGTACCTCTCCATGCTTTTAAAGGAGGTTACTCTAGTAAATCCAGACAAAAGGAGAATTCATTCCATTATGAAGAGAGAGAGAGAGAGAGAAGCATAAAGCATTATAAAATACCAAGAATCACAAAGATTTTAAAGCTGCAAATTGGGGTAAATGATATTTATGGCTTACCATTAAGCATTGAGTCTTGCTTGCAATTCTTACCAACTCCGGGCCGTTCAATGCTAATAAGCATAAGTTTAAGTCATTGGGGTTCTTAGGCCTTTTTTTTTTTTCCTTTTAACCTTCTGACTCACCTTACGTGACCTCAGTCCAGCCGTGCTGTTCCGTTACTGTGTAATGAACAGACAGCATTTGATGGTGTTCCCAGTCCTCCTGTAGATTGTGATGTCACTAGGTGATTTTTGAGACAAGACTCGATAAGATGGTGGTCATAATCACTCTCCTAGAGGGAAGACGTTTCCCACCCAGACCTCATGCTTCTTTTTGTTACGCCCTAGCCATTTTTTTTTGCTTGTTTTGTTTTTTAGTTGCAATGCTGTTAAAAGGAAGAGAGACAGAAAAATGGAAAGAGAAAACATCTTGCTGCCGGTCTATATACATTTATGTAATTTTCCTTAAGCAGGATCATGAAAGAAGCATTGTCGTCGTCATCAAAATCCTTTGGTTTGGGCATTAGTTAAAGGAGATGGCTAGTAAATGATCAGTTGGAATGTTAGGGGGGTGATTGTTCCCATTCTTGTGGGATTCATTAAAGAGTACATTATACATCTATTGTTGTGTGAAAACTAGTTGCTTCGAAGCCGTCTCATATTCGAGTAATGTGCAGTTTAATGCCCCGTCTCCGTACAGGCTTGCTAGCCTGGAAACATTAAATTGGACATTACTTGGATATAACCCAACCATGGGTAACGCCTTTCCTCAAAGCGTTGATCTGTCAGAGACAACGAGCATTTCGAACAGATGAGAGGGAGTGGAAACGATTGCGTAACAAAGTTCAAAGGGTGAAAGCGGAACTGAAACGCAACTTCTACAAAGAGCGTGTTCTCAAATTGAAGCAAGAGAACCCATCAAGCTGGTATAGACATATCAAACTCTTGTCATCTGCAGCGAAACCCGCAAGTACCATCACCATACCGGAAATTCCTGATTTGGACGATTATGCTGTCGCTGAAGCGGCCAATAACCACTTCGCAAGCATCAATCTCGACATACCTGTACTTGATCGTGAGAGCTTACCAGCATTCTTGCCCGCCCAACCTCCAACAATACTTCAACCGTATGAGGTCTTCAAGGAGCTGAAACGAATCAAACCAGGGAAATCAAGTGGTCCTGATGGAATACCTGCACGTCTTGTCAAGGAATTTGCTATTGAGTTGGCGACACCCCTCTGTGAGGTGCTGAACTCTTCCTACCAGTCAGGTCTTGTCCCAAAGCAGTGGAAAAAGGCAATCATTGTTCCCGTGCCTAAAGAGAAATCTTCCTCCTCGATTGAGAGACATAGGCCGATCTCCCTGACTGATCACTTTGCGAAGATAGCTGAGATTTTTGTTTATCGCCATCTGTTGCGTCACCTGAATCATCAGTTAGACCCGAACCAATATGGTGCCAGAGCAGGTCGCTCCACAGCGCAATGTCTTGTTGACATCTACAACTTCCTGTGTGAAAACGCTGATCGCCCTAAAACCATCACTTCCATCGTCTCTACTGACTTCACTCGCGCTTTCGACCGGGTAGACCACTCAGTCGTGATGCAGAAACTGTTCACTTCCGGCGTGGCTCCATGGTTGATTGAATGGACGGGCAGTTTCCTGACGGACAGACAAAATCAAGTTCGTTACCGAGGCGTCCTCTCACCTCCAAGAGCGATGTCGGCTGGTGTCCCTCAAGGCACCCGTCTTGGTCCCCTCCTGTTTCTAGTTCTCATTGGTGATGCACTGCGTGATTCCTCAATTCGTCGGTGGAAATATGTAGACGATATGTCCCTTGGCGCTGTTGAAATCAGTGGTGCTACGCCCAGTGTGTCCCTGCAACCTGTTTTGTGTGACCTGGAAGTTTGGTGTGGTCACAATAATGTCATGCTAAATCCACACAAGTGCCACATTATGCGTGTCAGTTTCCGCAAAACGCCACCACCTGATCTTGATCTCATTCTGTGCAACGATGTTCTGAAGGAAGTGTCAGTCATGAAATTGCTCGGTGTGGCTATCCAAAGCGACCTTAAATGGAATCACCATGTGTCCTCCATTACGTCACGCGCAGCCTCTCGCCTGTACATGCTCCGCAGACTGAAACAATTCCGACTTCCTCCTGCTGACCTTGTGACAGTATACACTGGATACATCAGACCCCTCCTGGAATATGCCTCCCCTGTCTGGCACTCCGGGCTTACTGTCGCTCAGTCATCCGCCATCGAACGTATCCAGAAACGAGCACTGAGAATTATCTTCCCTGGAAATTCCTATGGCACTTCACTCGAGCTAGCGGGGATTCAGGACTTGGCCTCAAGGCGTGTCAAGCTCTGCCTCTCCTTTGCCAAGTCTTCCACTAAACTAGAGATTGGAAAAAAACTGGTTCATGCTTAACGATTGCGCAAGATCTTCAAGACATACAAAGTTGTACAAAGAACCTAGGTGCCGCACCAACCGTTACAAAAATAGCCCGGTACCATTCATGACTAAACTACTGAATTCCAAATGATGTTATACAGGTCTTACGTTTGTTTTCCATCATGTTCATCGGAAAATATTACTTCCTTGTAATGTTTCCTTGTATTGTGAGCAAAAGTCGTCTCTTAGGTTCGGAAATTGTTATCATAATTGTACCTTTACTCATGATGGTATTTTATGCAGCCCCTTGTGCTTTACCGTATCATTGCTTTCTTTGTACGATACTATATACAGCATTTTCATGTCACGAGAAGTATAACAATCTCACGCAAAGCAATCGTTGGTGCACGTGTATTTGGATGACGAACCAACGATATTTTGATCAAGTTTTATGACCATTGACCGGTTGTCCCCCTTTTATCTACACGTCTATACTGCATCGATGATTTGTTTATACAATGATGCGGGGTTTATATGACATTTCATTTTGTAGCTTTTGATTTGCAATGGGTAGGTTTTTATTTCCCGTTGTGTGTATTTTACGATGTATACTCCTAATTTCCGTTTTCTCTTGGCCTTTCCGGCTTCTCTCATATTCGGCTTTAAGCAATGCTATTTGTACTGTATGATTGTAATATGTTTTTTTTGTTTTTTTTTTAAATGCAATGATAATCACATTTAACTGTATACACTTATTTTACGAGAAGAAGAACTAGTTTACCCAACATTATGTCGCATGTCGTATTCGGATAATGAGTTTCGTGTCACTTTGATCAACTTTATGCTCATTGATGTGATCCCTCTTATTTCTTCCTATTTACATCACAAAGATGATATCTTTTGTGTAAAGAGGTATAATGTACGTGTGTAGAGTCTGTGGCTTACACTTACGAAAGCGTTAATTTTGCGTGTTATTTCAATTATTGGATAATCTGTTTGTTATGATACACAATGTACAGGTGTCACGTGCCTCGCAGAACTGTGTAATACTTGCTGCAGCCGACACTCAGATTCCTATTTCTCTCTTAACCTCCCTTGGTTCTCGCAGGCATGTATATCCCACCCAATATTGTATAGGCGCTCTGCTGGTGTACACCTTATTTCCTTCTTTTTTATCCTCTCTGTTTCTTCCGCCCTATCTCTCCTTCCCACCCATGCCCCTCTTTCCTCATTCTTCTATTTATCTCTGCTCAACTACACCAATCCATTGTCTGGAACATGTTTTGCTGTTTTTCACCCTATTTGTTTGGGAGTGGAATTATATATACTTTGCACATTTTAGAATCCCCCGTAATTAATTCAGTGCAATATATTTCAATAGGCATTCATTGTGCATATCTCCCGAGAAGAATCTCATTGATCAGTATAGGCTTTGATGATCAGGTGCACGAGAGTGATCACTGGGGTGTAACGAGAATAGGAAATCAGCAGGTCTGATAATGTACTAATTCATCGTGTGAGCGTAGTGTTGCGTATGCAAAACATGAGAGAAAGAGCCAGTGAAAGTGACAAAGAGCGAAAGGGCGTGTGATAGTGTGTGAGGCAGGTGTCGAAAGAGAGTGTGTGAATACCGAACCCTGATCATCTGTGTTTTGTTGTGAGGTTATGTTTACGGCTTGCCCAGTCTGTAGGTTTACATGTCCTGTCGTATGACCTCGTTTCTTGATGTCAGTATTTTACGTGTTTCATTTGTATTAATACTTTTTTGTAATATCTATTGTCTCTTTTACGATGTAATTCTATGTGCAATTCAGTCGTATGACTGCGAGACATGAATACTTCAATAAAATACCATTTATCTATCTATCTATCTAACACTATAGAGATATAATGTACTTTTAAATGAAGCCCACAAGAATTAGAACAATCACCCCCAGCATTCCCACTTATCAGTTACTTGCCACCCCTTTAAGTGAATAGCCTATGTACCTATTCACCAAAACTCGGCTACTATCAGGAGCGAGAAATACACAGAGCTGATTTCTGATCAACACCATGAATCAAAGTGAATCAGTTTGATATCAGCACTTGGCACTTGTCTCATTTGGCAGACTGCGATATATGGGATTATATCGGCGTGACGATTCCAAGTGAACAGACATGAGTTACCATTTCAAAATAAGTCACTGCATGATATCTTGTAACGCACCATTCTTAATTCGATATGACAGGGCAGCTTGCCGCAGTTCCAGTCATATCCTGAAGGCCAGTCAAAACTAAGATAAGAGGCGAATACAATGTAAATAAAATGTACATGACGCAGCTAGAATCAAGACCATTCATAACAGAGCATAAACGGCTTGATTTAACTGCACTGTGTATGCATTAACACGCCGTGAATCACCGCATGACAGCTAATGTTGACATTGACACCTTGTAACTTTTCACCAAACATTGGAGACACAAGGCTGCCACCAAAATAATGTGGCTCTGTGGCTACATAAAGCATGGAGGACAACCGTGTAACACACACAGAATACATGACTGGCTGATTTCGAATTACAGTATGGTGTGTGAGTGTGATTGTGAGTGTGCCTGTGCGTGTGTGTGTAATGTGTGTGTGTGTACTCTTGTACACACAAGCTGCATGAATTCCTAATGATGAGCACTCTTCATTTACACAAAAATTACCCAAGAGATATATGCTTAGCATTTGTACTTTTGTTATGCTCCAATGAGTCATTGTAAATATTGTACATACATGTTGATATTTTGATGAATAAACGTATTGAAAAAAAAAGTGTACATGTCTGTGTCTGTGTACTTTTGGACGTGTACAGCCTCTGTGTGTGCTCGTATCTGTTTGGTGGGTGTATCTTTGTCACAAGATCAGTGGTATACAGTACAATGGTCAAACAAAATAGATATATAGTATTCCCCCCACCAAAAAAAAAAAAAATCATTCGGATTTTCGCATTTATAACTCCCGATATGATACAACTGTCTAAATGCTATTTCAGGGTCTTAAATGTAACATTTTAGCTCTATTTTGCAGAAAACCCCATTCAATTTGGTTAAGTGGTCACAGAGATATGCGGATTGTTGTAAAGCATGTTTTGAGTCTGATTATTCCAAGTTTAGCACTTGGATGCTCTTGGAACTGCATCATTATCGTGTAAACACAATGAGTATGTTTCAACAAAGAAATGCCTCTTTTCTCAGTTAATACTTTTTTTTACAAAACTTGTAGTTAATAATGCTCAAAACTTTATGGGATTGCTGGCGTAAAGTCTCGAATAAGAAATTTAGGAAAGTTCATAGTGCCCTGAACGGAACTGCCAAAAATGAAAACTCACATTTATCGCAAGAAATGGCAAATAAAGATTACAAGTTCAGCACATACTCTTAGGAAGAAAGAAGTATAACTCTGACTTTGCTGCAATGATTATAATTCGAATACATGGAGAATTTGCACACACGGAAAAAAAGGTACTCAACACCGTCATGAATAGCTTTTATTTCCCCCCAACCCGTCACAACAAGCACTGTAGATTGGGTGCAGTCGCCCGTGACGTAATGTCAAAGGTGTATTAAAACGTCACAGATAAGGGACTTCGACATTCGGCAATGATAAAATTGGGTGCTGCACGCTACATTTGTTTCATAGACCACTATTTCACACACTGAGGCAGACACACACGCGCGCCCACTACCCCTCCACCATTCTTTTTGGTATAGAAAGGGAGGATTGCATGATGTGTGTTCGACCATTCCTCTTAAAGAACTGTGGTAACTGTGATCATGTTTAACAAGTTGTCACTACTCTGGGGAACATGCTTAATCACAGACTTTTTTTTTAAAGAAAATCATCCAAACATTCTATTAAAAGTGTACAGCAGAGGGCTGAATTTCAATTCTGAAAATGCCAAATCTCCTTCTCATGTAGAAGAGGGTGTATCTCACCTCAAACATTCCCCTTTTCTCAGTATTCTTAGAACACTTGTGAATTGGCAATTTTTCCAACAAAAATCCAACAAAAGGTACACCAAATAGGCTTATCTTTTACTTTAGTAAATAGACATGCCATATCTTTCCTCGTTTTGCGTGTATGTGTAATAATAGTCTTTCAAACCCAACCGAAACTAGGTTTCCCTTATCATTACGGAATTAACAATTGTGCAAACATTTTATCGAATGTGTGCACCGGATTTTTGAATTTCAAAGGAGGATAATATATCCTCTCCCAAACTTCGATCCTTTAAAACTTAGGCTACTTTCATAGAGTTTTGCAGTATAACACATAATTATTAGGCAAAAACGCTGAAGAGGTATTATAGATACCACTAACCACTTTCTTTTCTTAACAAAAATTAACAATACTTCATCGAAAGCTTCCACCCGAATTCTGAATTTGTGAAAAATCCAAATAATCCTCGTGTTGGGGGGGGGGGGGGGGAGGGTAATACAACCTTCTACACCCTTCCCCAAGTGTATAAGAATTCAGGATTAAGTGTAGATTAAGATGTTTCAGATAACTTAAGAACGCACTGAAAAGAAAATACTGCAGTTGCTGATTTCCATGATCATAGTTTGAACTGAGAGCACATGTTATTAGAAAGAAAGGAAATATGCATCCATTATTATGCTCTATTATAGCTGAAATACAAGTGTACGACAAACACTGCACAGAAGGTAAAACCTTGCTCCAAACTTCACAACTAAATTCCCATACGCTCACCACGCTACAGTGCATGGCAGAATAGCTGTGCAAATAGTCAATGCTCACTGGGACGTCCTATAACACACCTGGAAAAATTATGTTACCGAAATCGTCTCCCCGAGAGCTACATGAATAATACTTCTCTTTTTTTCCCACCTACATATTTCAGAGCGCATTGTATGGGTGAAGTCTCCCGTGAAATAACAATGTTAATGCTAAGTTGCCACAGAACGAGCGATGTAAAGGGACCAAACAATTATTCAGCCAACGAGTGCAGCCCACCAATATAGTCGCAGAGTGGAAAAGCTCATTTACTTCCAAACACTCTTTGAACAGAAGAACTATGTTTGTCTAAAAAGGGTGGGTTTATACATCCATGTGCTGGACTTCCGTCCCATCTTGAGAACTGCGATATTTATGATCATTGAGAGACTTGTCGGACATTGCAATCCAAACGTGTATTGGCTCCGTTTTATAATCATACACTGTCTCTGTCTTTGGTTATCTACGATGGAAAGAATACACCACCTCGTTTTGCTACTAACATTGACCGTTGAAGTCTTCTGTGGAACTTCTGCAGAAGGTAAGTTTGATAAACAATTGAACTAAAAAAAGTGCTTATTCCAATCAACGGGTTGGTGAGTCCAAACCTGTCACACTGAAAAAGCTTGATTGTAGCGAACGACCCAAACATACTATCACCAACGTTTTTTTATGAATGTAAACATGACGAAGCATTTATTTTTCCATTTTGTTAATGTTCTTGTATGGAGGCAACGAGGAAGCTGCAACTCTCTGTCATTAAATGTGGATATAATGAATATCCCTCATACGGAAAACGCATGATAGCCATTTACACCCACTCAGCTTCTCCTTTTTTTCTGTGTGTTATTTAGTTTATTGAAATGTTTGTCTTGCTCATTGTTATGTTTTCTTGTTATGTTTTTTTTTTTTTATGTTCACTAGATCAAAGCCGGAACAGAAAATCGCGAGTTGAAAACCCACTCAAGAAAATCTCGATTTTTTTATAAAAAAGAAAGGGAGAAACATTCAAATCATGGTTAACTCGGCACATGCTATGATAACATCGGTGTATTGATTTTATCAAAACATTAGCATACTGTTGATGAAATATGAATCATGTACTGCTTGTGTGTAACTTTGCTGACTACACCCTATACCAAGCATGATGACTGGCAACTGTTATAATAGAATCAGCTCATTCTCTTTCCTTCAAGTACATATGCGTCCAAAAGTTATAAGGGGAAATTAATCAAAATCGCTTAACCCAAATCTGAAATGCTTTATTCTCCAAGAAGGTAATAAATGACATTCCTGGATTATCTCATACACTAAGAACAATACAGCGTTCTGTCATTAAAGTTGCAGGTTTTTACTAGTGACAGCAGTGTTTCGTGTCGTATGTATTTCTCTTATTTTCTTTTTCATTATCCTACAAATGTGAAGTCATTTTCAAGTATATTCTTCCAAGATTTTGACAAAATCTCCTCACCTATATTGTCAGCCTGGGTGTGATTGCATCATAACAATCATTTAATGCGTCATCAGCCAGCTGCTCTACTGTAGAGGGATATGTAGCTATTTTGAGGATAGTGCTGCTTGTAATCTACTCTACGAACATTTCGAAAATGAATGGTGAAATTCAAAAACGATATACGTTATTGACAAAACTTCTTATAGTGTCTTGTGTGTTCAGTGTCCATGCTTTTTTTAATTGTGTCATTTGTTTTGTAGGACAACAAATTGTGAATGTTTGCATGAGGCCATATTCCTTCTGTTGTTTCCTTTCATATCACATATTTCTACAACGGGAGTGAAAGAATAAACGCATTACTGAGCAACATATTATGGTCGTGAAGAGCACAAGCAGTGTTCTCACATAACCAATTAGGAACTCAGCGTTCAAAGGAAGAACCAGGAACGCTTGACTTGACAAAGATGATCCCCGATGAAGATGATAATGATGATGATTATAATGATAATAATTATGATCTGAAGATAATGGTGAACAATTGAAGAGTTTGTTCGCAAAAACCGATAAGTCCATTTTTGAAGATTTTGAAGTACGGTCTCTGTCATAAAGTACAAAATAATACCTTTTAAATGATATATTGGTCACTACATATAAAGGTATATTTTTGAAGTTATGGTCAAAAGAAGCAAAAATATTCTTATTATTCTCTTTATTTTTCTTGACCTTTAATCGCAAATATCTCCATTTGGCAATATGGACTTATCGGTTTTTGCAAACAAACTCTTCAGTTATAAAAAATGGATGGAAGTAATTGAACATTAAATGTTTTCTCAAAATGGTAGAAAAAGAATCTAATATCATACTGCCTTTAATGACAAATATCTATATCTCTTGTCGGTATTATTTAATGTAAGAATAGAAGCACATAGATAAGATTGCAAAATTGCAATTTCCGAACCTTTATTGGTCATTCTATCTTTCAAACAATTAGTAGGACTAACTGTGCGCTAATATGTACAACAGACTATACCGTTATGACGAAGTCCTTGGGAGCGGCCGTTTTCTTTCGTTTGATACATGGACATTTCGTTATAACCGAACAAATGAAGAGTTTGTTCGCAAAAACTGATAAGTCCATATTTGCCAAATGGAGATATTTGCGATTAAAGGTCAAGAAAAATAAAGAAAATAATAAGAAAATTGTTGCTTCTTTTGACCATAACTTCAAAAATGTACCTTTATATGCAGTGACCAATATATCATTTAAAAGGCATTATTTCGTACTTCAAAATCTTCAAAAATGGACTTATCGGTTTTTGCAAACAAACTCTTCAAATCATAAACAAACTAGAGAAGCACTCTGAGAGCGCAGACTTCCACCACGTATGCAGCTCATTTCCACCTCCACTGATCTTGGGGTGCGTTCGAGCGCTCTCCTAAAGTGAACTGTACCGTACCGTACCGCGCCAGGGGAGCGTTCGAACGCTCCTAAAGTGTACCGTACCGTACTGTACCGAGCCAAAAGTGGACCACTTCCCGATGTGCTCCAAAAGCGTACCAAAGCGTACCAAAAGTTCGTTGTAAAGCATGCGCGTATTATGCGCATACGTCACAATGCAAAAACATCATTCTCTTTGTTCGGGACAGCTGTAAGTAGGTCAAGCGCAAGGTGAATGACCTTCTTGCTACAAACAAGCGTGAACTTTTCTAAAAATAACTCGAGAGGTACACTTTCTCCACAGAGCATTCGAACGCTCCCAAACTGACACAGTACGGTACGGTACGCTTTAGTTCAGTTCGCTTTGGTTCGCTTTAGAGCGCTCGAACGCACCCTTGTTCTTACATAGAGATATCAGTGATTTCCACCCATACGTATTACAGCATTGTGTGCTGAGAGTCACCCGATTTCCCAGTATAGAAGCCTTTGTTACGTCATAAACACTCAACTGCACGGCGCGCCTCGCCCTAGCAGATTGAAACTAGAGCACGCACTTTAGTGCGCGCATGCTAACCTCAAATACGCGCAGCCTGAACTCCCAAGTTGTTTAGTTTTATATTATTGAAATTGCTTTTATCTGCGTTATTGTTGCCCTGCTTTTTTTTTAACTGTTTTGTTTGTCTTCCTTCTCTCTTTCCTTCTCTCTCTCTCTCTCTCTCTCACTCTCTTTCTCTCTTCTGGGTCCTGCACCATTCTGTATATTTTGTATATTTTGTAAATATGCAATTTTCTGTATATATATGTAATTTACAATGTATTAATGTATTAATTAACTGATTTTATCTGTTACGGTGTTTATTTTTGATTTTCTTCAATACCCTGACGTTGGGTGACATGAGAAAATAAAAAAAACATTGTCATTGTCATTGTCATTGTCATTGTCATTGTCATTGTCATTGACCCTACCTGCCAATATATCAAAAATCCTTCATAAATTCCCCCAAAATTCTCGGATCACTACCAAAAGTTCATCGTTTGCTACTCGTGTCATTCTCAACCTTTCCTGCAAGTTTCATCCCAATCCGTTCACTACTTTTTGAGTTATTTTGCACACGGACAAACTAACTAACTAACAAACCAACGGTAACGAAAACATAACCTCCCCCCTTGGCGGAGGTAGGCGCAGGGACCAAGAAAAAATGACTTCGTTCAACCCACCCCGCAGAAAATGTTTGACTGCATGGGGTGGTCGCTTGGACCCTCTGGAACCTTATTGTTCAAAACGAGTCTGCGCACGCCAAGACTACTACACGCACCACTAGCACTGCTACAGGCGCCAGTGCCAGTGGAGCGTGTAGTAGTCTTAGCGCACGCAGACTTTTTCTTCGACAAACAAGGGTTTTTGCCTGCAACCTAACTTTTCATGCCAAGCTGGGGTCGGTGTAGTATAGTTTCTAGACGTTTTTATTTCGTCTTAATTTTTCCGAGTTGCAGCAAGCTGAGTAAGGGCGCAAACCTAGTGATTGAAATGCCCGAACCGTTTGGTTTTTGTTTTGTTTTTGTTTTGTTTTGTTTTTTTGTTTTTTTTTTTCGGGCGTCGCAATCACTGGGTATGGGCCAGCGGGCTTCTGCACATACACAAGCCGCAAGAGAAAAATAAAGACGAAATAAAAACGGCTAGAAACTGGATTAGGGCCGGTGATGCTTGTCGCTATAAAATGACAGAATAATCACAGTTTGTTTGTTTGTTTATTTTTTGCATTTACTTCATGAAGAATTCATCAAAATTCCATTAAACCATATGTGACCGTGCACCTAAAAACGAACATAAAGTCGCACACATTGATTTTGCGTGAGGACTGAAAATAAGTGAAATGGGTTAACCTAGCCGAACTTGACTTTTTCATATTTTCTGAAAGAGCGGGTCATCTTTTACATTATGCTAAAATTTGGTATCATAAAATGGGCAGGAAAGTGTGTTTTTTTAGCAGTTTATCTCGAACATTTTTGGTAGAATAGTGTGATTAGGTGTGTCTTTAGAATCCTTTTTCTTTTCTGAAAGACCTTGTCCACACTCTTCACTTTCAACTCTAATAACTTTTGAAAAGATAGTGCTACTGCTTTGAACGTTGGCATTAATTATGGACAGAATGTGTTAATAAGGCATGCTTAATTTCAGTTTAATCTGATAATCCCTTCATTGTTGTTACTCTGGTGGTTTACTTCCTGTTTTTTGTCCCATTCATCGCACAGCCTGCACGGTTTGGTAAAGATTAAGCGCTTGAATAGACATTGTACTTCAGAGCCTCTTTTCTCAGTTCACACTTTTCCTGAGTTTGTGCCTTCTTTCCAATATTTAGATAGGTTAGGAGAGTCCATTTGAATTGAGTTATACATCATTTTAAAGCTTAAAGTCTGCTCTTTCAGAATATGGTCTTAACTAAAAATTCTTGTCTGGCGACTTTTTGTTTGTTTTGAAGTGCAGGGTCACATATATGTACATGTTGCTAGAGATGTAAGCAATACAATGGGATACATGGTAAGGCAATATTGTGCATGGTTACCATGGCAACCAGATGCCTACAGGTGATTGGTAACCCCAAAATGCCTACTGCTGCAAACTTTGGTATTTTTGTTCATGTTTTTAGATAGATGCAATGAAAAAAAAAAATATTTTCATTGATTATTGTTAAAAAAAATTCTCATGTTGCCATGGCAACCAGTATTATCCAATCAGGATTCAGCTCTCAATAACTTAAAAACTAAAGCCCATAATTTCAGAAAGCTCGATAAGCATGTCCTTCTGCATAAGTGTACCAAATATGGGAAGAAAATATTGAAGTATTCTCAAGTTACAGCAAACTTTGTACTTTACAAAACTCTGTACTCTACTTTACAAAACTCTGTACTCTACAAACTCTTTTGAGTATATTTACAGAGCGATGGCTATTCGATCAACCTTGGAAAAGAGCAGAGGAAAGGTCCCCGCAGATAACCCGCACATGACAGTACCTAGTATGAATGTCGCCCGTAGTTACCTGGAGTAGCGCACGCAAGTCCCATTTACCCGCAGTCAAGTTTAGGCCCTGTCACCTTTCCGGGCAAGCTACGCGGGCTTGTTACGTGCGGAGATTTTCCTGCACGCAGGACAATTTTTGCGGGCGGACAAGGCTTTGGGCGATTTTCACGTGCGTCCTACATGCTGCTGGGAGTGCTGGACCCGTGCTACTTACGTTCGTCTTAAGTGCATTCCATGTGACCTGCGTGTCAGGCGCATGGGTGGCGAATGAGGGCTGACAACTTGGTAAAGGAATCCTTCTGAAGGAACTCGATTTGCATAGATTGACGGCAACTTACGTACTTCCAGCGGATCAACTGCTTGCGACTTGCGGCAGCTACGGGCTCCTACGGGTGTTCTGCGTGGACCTCTGCAGGCAATCTCCGCGACTCACTCGGGAAATGTTTTGGTCATGCTCAAAACTTGGCTGCGGGTAAATGTATCGGATTAGCGTCCGCACCTCCGGGCAACTGAGAGCGAGATACCAAATAAGCACTGCCAGGTGTGGGCCAAATGTGGGGAGCTCCGGGTAGCTATTTTTCCCCCGCAAAGAACCCGCAAGGCTTCTCCAGGCACGGTTTTACCAAGGCCTTGAGCATGCTCAAAACTTGTTGCGGGTGAGTCGCGGGGTTTCCCCGCAGAGGTACACGCAGAACACAAGTAAGAGGCCCTTAGTGGCAGACCTCGCAGGCGACTCCCACACAGGTACTTCGCAGTCCCCGTATGTCGCTCGTAACTGAAAACGGGTTGGTAACGGGTCGGTAACGGGTAACGGGTCAAGTAACAGGTAAGTAGCACGCGTCTAGCAGGTAAAGACGTAAGTACGGAACTCGTCAACACCCTTGTCCGCCGGCAGAAATTCTCCTGCTTGCTGGAAAATCCCTACTCGTTACAAGCCGGCGTAGCTTACCCCGAAAGGTGTGACAGCTCCGTTGGTTTGCTAGCCTTTAAACAAGGCGACTCGCTCTGCGTGCCCCCGTATAGCGCAGGGATGTGTACTTTTGTCGTTGTTGTTGCTTTATATTCTTTGACAAATTTGCGTTCAAATTTGACGCAGAAAATACACACGGCACACTACGGCACACACGGCACACTACTTAAAGGGTGTGTACAGTTCTGGTCGAGGTGAGGATTTAGCTTTTAACCTTTTGCGAGATATTCAGAAACCACTCTATGAGATGTCAAAGAGCATGCAGTTCTAAGGGGTATCAAAAGTTTATTCAATGAAAATCGGTTTTGAAATGGCTGAGATATCCAAAAACAAGGTGAAACAAAGAGATCCTAATAAAGTTGTGGCATGTCGCCTTTTATTATTAGCACTGTTTTGAATATCTCAGCCATTTGAAAACCAATTTTCATCAAATAAACATTGAATCCTTCTTAAAATTACATGCTTTTTCATATTTCATAAGAGGCTTTTCATTATATCACTTAGGAATGTTCAAAACATGAATCCCCACCTCAACCAGTACTGTACAATCCCTTTAATATTAACGAGGCTTGCCTTGGTGCCGTGTGTATTTTCTGCGTACACATCCCGAACGAGTGGATAAAGGCGGCTCGCTCCACTCGCCGGCCAACAGGTTTGTGGGGTAAACGCGCTATACGGGGGCACGCAGAGCGAGTCGCCTTGTTTAAAGGCTATTGGTTTGCAGGCACAAACCTTTTTTGGTTGAAAAAAAAGGCTGCGTCAAGACTACTACACGCGCCACTGGCACTGTGCGTTCCATAGAGCTTCCTGCAAGTGCCCGTGATGCGTGTAGTAGTCTTGGTGTCCGCATTTTTTTTTACGTTTGTTCCAACAAATAATGATGAAAAGTGGATAGTAAAATTTTATTGATACCACAATTTGGAATCAAATACTACCTGGGGGTGTTCATGGAGGTCCCATCTACCACCCTGTGTGGTCAAACCTTTTCTGCGGGGTGGGTTGAACTAACTCCTTAATTAAGCCCCTTACAGGAATTAGCGCTTTGACTAAATACATAGATTGAATAATAGATTGAATAATTTGCCAGCGGCCTGAATTTTTACATGGTTTTATCCGGATTTTTTATATATACATATATATATGTAAACACACACATATGTCCATTATAACCGTGTTCGTCATAACGGCATTGCACTGTATTTGACGTGCTATGCCATTTTTGACTGAGAATCGCCTCTCCTGGTTTACATTTCATATATTTTGCTATTAGACGTTGCTTACCGTAATGTAGTATCTGAACGTGTTACAAAACTGTTTTATTTGGATTGCACTGAATCTGATTTATTATCAGACAATCAGAGAGAATAATAGATCAACAGTGGCTCCAAAATGAATTCTTTGCAGAAGATTTGATTGAAAGGACGTTAGAGATTTAAGATTTGAAAACATACGTGAGAAATTGGCTATCAACATACTTTTAATCAATATGCAAAATCTACAAGTGTCAAACAAACAAAGAAAAGGAAAAATTTCGAATACAGAGTTTGGTTTGGTTTTCTTTGTATGTTTGTTCATGTTTGTTTTAGGCATACATGGCCCATTCTCAGTAAAAGCGTTCAAATACGGAATTTTGGTGTCGCCGACATTCCATGACAGTTTGCGGTTTCCTGAAACCTATTTGATACTATTTAAATGTTCATAATATATCACGAGGACCTTATTTGTTAAAAATAAACACGGTCAAATGCGGTTGTCTGCCTTTTTGTATAAAATTTTGCTGTTAAACTTCGTTAAGACCCCCAAAACGCAGTGTCGCCGGCTATTTTAGAATTATGTTTTATTGCTCCTCTCCGTCCACAAACACACTTTCCAAATATCATTTTCATGGACGATGAGCATATCATATGTGCTAATCACAATACTCGAAAAGTTCCAAAATTTTTATTGACTTCTTTTTTATAGCCTTTTGAAACCTGTCGCCAAGTTCACCGCCAGATACGTTACCAGTTTCTTTAGTGTTACAGCATTGCGAAAATAACAAGACTATGCAATGACCCTGTGTATATGAAACCCTGAGGATATACTTCGTACATTGCAAGTACTTCGATTTTTTGTGCAACAGCTATTTATTGAGAATACGGTACAATGTTTGAAATATCGGTTTTCTACATTTTTATTTGGACAGATACGTTACATACATTTCACGCTACCCACTGCGACAGATATTGCAATGTCAGACAAATTGTATGTTATACATTACTCCTCGGAATGACGCATCGATTCAACATTAAAGTTTAGTACAAGTGAGAAATATTTGGTAGATATCGCTCTCATAATAACATGATCGACCATATACGTTACCACAGATATGTTACCGCAGATACGTGACCGAATTTTGCTCATTGGTCTTGTGCTTTCAGGGGATCAAATCTGGTCAAAATTCATCCCTACACATTACATGCTTCGTTTTGTTGGACCTCAGGATTATATTCTTACACCAAAAGGACAGAGAGGTGAAAAAGAGCAACGCTTCCACATGATTTTTCTTTCTGCGTCAGTGTCTCACAACTTAATGCCAAGTTTTCCGACAGATACGTTACCACATAATCAAAATGCTGAAAAAAATTGTAAATGCTTTGACAAACAAATCGTTGTGTGCTCACAAACTCCAAAGTTCTATTCTATAAAACCCAGCCACTTTCATATTCTATGCAACAACTTTGAACGTTTATTTTACAAGACGAAGCTATGATTCAGCATATCAGTTTTTTGCTTTTCAGATTTAGCAGATACGTTACGTATAATTCAGGACACCCACGGTGACAAATAATGTTATGTAAAACAACGTGTTCATAAAAGAATATTCTGCATAGAATGACACTTCCATAAAAAATTAAAGTTATGTTCAAATGAAGAATATTCAGTAGAAATTGCTCTGTAACTTCACCAACAGATTCATTTACGGCACGCCAGATACGTTACCAAACTTTGAAAGAGTAAAAAGTAGTTTATGAAAAGCTTCCGAGAAAAGTTTCAGTGTTCTGTTGCATATTTATTCTAGTGTTTTTCAACATATGAAGAACTCCTCAAGATTCATTGATAAGTTGAACAATTATTTATTCATTTTCATTAAAAGGGGTGAGCCAAATACGTTACCATAGGCCAAACAACTTTTTAGTATATCGAGATCATAGAGACTGTACCTGCTTCCTTCTAAAGTGCCTGCACAAATATATTTGTTAAACCTTGTTTGCATTATCCATCAAAACTTAATGAATATTTATAGTCAGATGGATAAATACATTCAAACGTAAGATGAGAATAATCTGTGAATGAAGAACTCAGCTTTCACATTTAGGCCTCTTTTCCACTACATTTCATAGTTTAAATATTACGTACAATGTTTGAAATGGTTAATTTGGGCTTACATCATTCATTTCTACATCAATTCATAAGGTAAATAATTAAACAGGCGATATTTATTAATTCATACACAATTACAATTATTACTTATATTTTACCAGATACGTTACCAAAGGCGATTCGATGTTTTTCAATAGTTATTTCCCCAGGAAAGCAATTCATATTTGTTTCCTGTGGAAATTCCAGATCGGATCGTTCCCTTTGCATCATTTGTGGGATTCGAAACTTAATTTGTAAGCGAAATTGTTAAAAATACAAAGTGAATCTTAAGATTATATTTCATTTCAGCAAAAAACATATTTCAACCTTCCACACAGAAATAATTTCTACCAATTAGCAAGGGATGACAACATCTTTACCTCTTGAAAAACCCTAATATCTTTAGGGGGGACAGATGTCTTTTCCTGAACAGAAATTGGATCAAAACAATAAATTTAATTCAAAGTTAGGAGTCCATTACAACATGTAAATTTGCGGTAACGTGTCTGATTGGTGATCAAAAATCATATATGATGCTCTATTTCAATTCATTTTTACTCAATGAATGGCCATCATTTAGCATGTTCCACTTTTTGTTTCGTATTTGACCGGTTTTGAAGTTACCGAAAACACATCTTTGAATGTATTACTTTGTGGTTGATTTTTCGGTTTTACTTACATGGAATTGAACACTTAATCTGAGAATGGCCCACTTAATACTGAGAGTCTAGTTATGTGCAGCCATGGACAAAAAAGTTGTGGTTTATATGTTGACACTGTGATGTACATCAGGTCATGATAATAGATAACCAAAGCATAAAATCAGCATTTTGTTGGGATGAGTGCGCTTTCTGGTGATCGAGATTTTGTATTTGTACTAATTCCATCCGCTTCCACTTGGAGGACTGGTAACTGTTAAAATGACATGATTTTGTCTTGCTCATTAAAGTTCAGACTAATAATAATAATAATACAGGGTACTTATAATGCGCCAGTTCCACATAGTTAACGTGCTCAAGGCGCAGTAGAAGAAGTAAGTCATGAAATACAAAAATCCTTACACAAACATGCACATGAAAATGAATGACACAATAAAGATAATGAAAAAAATATACATCATAATATACAATTCTACTGGAAAATGGTCAAGAACAAATGAGTCTTGAGGGCAACTCATCCAAGTGTTGCTGAAGCATTATTAGCTCACAATGTCTGTAATATTTCTATTCACCGGAGGTTATACATGGTAACCCTGATCATGTAGGCAGTGTAATCTATACATTCGGTACACTACATGTTATTGCAGAGGATTTGACTGTAGACGGCATTGTTTCATTTTGCCTGTAGTTCTGTTACTTTCCTAGGCTTATTCGTTATCCTACATATTCAAACCTTTTCCATTATATTCTTGGCAGATTCTTGACAAAGTACTCTCACCTACTGGCAGCCTGTGTGTGTTTGCAACATCTTCTTAATTTACTTTATTATGTCATCGGCAAGTTGCTTTATCATAGAGAGATATCTACATATTTTGAAGGGAAAGCGACTCGTGTATAATCTAATCTATGAAGATTCTAGTAATAAATGTTGAAATTCAATTGTGACATTTGTTGTGTAGAGCGAGTAATCGTATTTGTTTCTATGAGGCCAGATTCTATAATTATGTCTTTTCCTTTCATGTCATAAATTTCTACCACTCAAGTCAGAGGATAACGAGATCAGCATGACCATAGACCATGAATACGAAAATATAGTTTTAAGTGTAGAATTATGCATTACATACATGAACTTCCATGTGTAGATAAGAATCATGACATAAAGAGTGCTATGCCGCGGCAGGTAGGTTTTCAAGCATTTGCCGTATTGTGGGGTGAATGAAATGATATGAATAGTCACTGTTTAGCCAAAGGAATTAATGTGTTTCTGTGTATTCACTTGTGAGGATTGGGTATGTGTGTACGTGGTTTTATGCTTATGTGCTTTTTTGAGCCAACTTCCGCGGATACAGTTCCCCGCCATTGAACTTAAAGTGATGATATTTAACCCTAACCGGGCGCAACCGGGCCCGCCTTTTTGGCCTGTTCTGTGGCCGGGAGGGTTGGTTCAACTCCCCCCCCCCCCCCCGCCCGAAGTTTTCGGCCGTCGATCGCGAAATCCCTGAATATTGGCACATACGAATGTATATATTCAGTCTGGCAAGCGTATACAAAAGGTCGAGCAGAGTCGTAACGGTATGTCCGATTTTCGTGAAAATGGTGTCATAAGATGTGCAAGACTTAAAAGTAAAAAGACATCGAGCGGCGCGGTAAAAAAAAAAAAAAAAAAAATGGCGAGGAAGAATGGTCGCGAAAAATGTCGAGGGGGGTTAATTCACCCCCTCCCCGACCCTTTTTAGGGAATCACTGGCGATGATCGGGGCCTTTGTATGCATTGACTGCCAACTTAAGTTGTTCTTTCTCTGCATTTGTTACCAGTCTTTTACCCCTGATCATTTATCGTCATGATCATCAGAACAACCGCCTCCACATAGCACCTCATAACAGAATTGAGCGTGTAGAATTTTATCAAGAATATTAGAGGTGCAGAACTGATCCGCGTCCTGCATCCTCCATTCATTTTACATGTGGCTAACTGATCTGACTTTATGTGCAGGCAGTTCTTCGGGACCCAACTGTCCGTGCGAGTAAAATAATTTCACTACGCATATTATTTCATTACAAATCATAAGAAAACATGAAATTCCGCCAATTATCTTCGTGAACCGTCTGCACTGTGCCTAAATTACACAAAATGCTCAATTCGTTAAAAAAGAAAGTGTGAGAGCAAGTCTTAGAGATGTTCGTCTCTAGATTTGCTGCTGAGAAAGTTATTGCGGTCCTGCAGTGGGAAACACAAAATGAGGAGTAGGCCTACTTCATGTAATTCCATGACCTCTACACCTAAAAGATTACCTTGGTGAATGAGAAACTTTTCTTTTTTGTTATCATTATATTGAGTGTTTTTGTTATCAAGGTTAAGAATTTGTTGAGTAATATAAGCATTAAATTGGATCTGTTTGACATAGGGGTCAATCCAGACCTGGGTTTGCGGTATTTCCCGTAGGTCATTATATGGAATTATTGTTAGCAAAGTGGACCTAAGTCTCTGTTTGTTTGTTGGTTTTTTTTTTTTAATTTACCAAACTCGTCCAGCTCTCCCTCTCTCTCTATTAGTCATTTAAACATAATCATGTTCCCAAACAAAAGTGATTAAAAATCTAATCACAATAAGTGTGGTACACCTTTAACCCCAACCATCTGGTTAAAGGGACCTCCGTTCATAAACATTAGTGGTTACCATTGCCAAGAAAAGAAATCTGAAAGATTCGTTTTTCTGGAACATCAAATAATAAGGATATCTGTTGTTTAAGCTTAACTCTATATCCTTGTTACCAGGAAAGAAAATACCAATAACCTCAGGAAATTTTCTATCATTATCATTTTTTTTTTTATAATTATCATTCAGAGACTGAGAGGAACAACGAGCCAAAATCACCCTACTTTTCCCATCTGGCTCTAGGAAAAAAAGAAGGAACATCACAAGAAGGGTGTCAACATAGCTATGCTACCTTAGAATCATCGGAGGCCTATAGGTCCTAATGATATGAAAAAAAAATGACACGGCAGAAGAGCGCATCACATAATTCATATCATTACACAGCGTATTGCCGCAAAACAGCAAAATCATTGCTTTAAACATCACACAGATAAAGTAATAGAGTTTTTAAAAGCATCATATGGGGGAAAAGGTTGATATAACGGTAGATGAAGTAACATTGTCAGATGAAAAGGATCATATATATTACCATTCATATCTCAGAAAAAGAAAACAAATCAGACAAAATCAAACACAATTAGCATAAGAGCCATGTCTTCAAAATTAACCGAGGTGTACCCTATAAAGAAACATGACAACAGAGCATTGCACTTCCTTCGATTTATTAATATAGGCCTAGCATTTTACATTGTTGATGGTTACATCATCATATTCGCTGGATGTTTTTATAAACAAGAAATTAAGTTTTAAAAACACAACAAATAAGCCAAACACGTCTGAAAAATATACAATCATGTGTCAACTTCACCGACCAAAATAGAGGGAAAAAATGATTAGATTAGATTCAAAACATGTAGTCAGGTGAAAACACAGAAACAAACAAACAAATCAGTTGGGTGATTTCAAGTTTGGTGCTAGTGCTAGTGCTATCTCAGCACTAGCACCGGCGATAAACCGAACTTGAAATCACTACGTTGTTGGGAGTTGACCTCAAAAAATTATGACGTATTTCCGGTTGCTGGTGCTGGGCTCGGCGTTGAATGTCGTCTGCTGAGCCGAGCTCAGCCGTCTTTGTTAGCGATTTACGTGCTTTTTGTCTATTGACTAACACTTGCCCCTAGGGATTATAATTTTCTTCATTTTCAAGTTCGGTGCTGGTGTTAGCGTTGCCACTTCCATTTCACGTGCAAAGTCTATGCTAATGCAATGGTCGCCCACGTAAAGAACACGAACACTCCAGACATGGACATAGAAATCTGAGCCTGGGAGCAAAATAAAGATTATGGTGTTTTAAAGAAGGGATGACATTTGTGGCATTTTAATCAGTCTTCCTCGTTACGAGTCTAAAACTAAGCAGTTTTTGCTAATTTGTTTTATATTTGACTTTAACTATGCGCCATCACTTCTTTTCGTCGCGCAATTCCCGCGGAGCTCGCGGTGCTGCGATCCGACACCTATAGTGCTGGTGATCGATATTTTTGATCAGTGTCGCCTCGTTAATCTGACTGTCGGTGTTGAAGGTCGATTTAAGGCTGTTATCTGGGGGCTAGTACTAGTACTAGCACTAACACCGAATTTGAAATTACCCAATGTATAAGTTGTGCCAAATGTATTACTAACATAATATTCATAAATATGTCAAAGACACTGATACCGCATGAATCAAACAGTCAGTCCTATGGGATGCTGTTCAGGTTTTTTGGATTGGATGAATACACTTTGACCTTGGAAACGGTTTCTGGCTAGACGAACAGATGATGTAGACCTACTCGTTATAAAGCATGTTATCATATTGTGCATATACGCCTCCATCCGTAATACTGCTGCTTCGACAGAGTATCATTATGGCAGATTATTGAAAGCATCCAATGAATGATATACTTTGAATGGCAATTGCAACGGAATGTTCATATGTGACCCTGCACCTCAGAACAAAACAGAAGGTCGCCAGACATGAATTTTTAGTTAAGACCATATTCTGGAAGAGCGGACTTCAAGCTTTAGAATGATGTATAACTCAAATCAAATGGACTCTCCTAACCTACCTAAATATTGGAAACAAAGCACAAACTCAGGAAAAGTGTGAACTGAGAAAAAGAGACTCTGAAGTACAGTGTCTATTCAAGCGCTTAATCTTTACCAAACCGTGCAGGGTGTGCGATGAATGGGACAAAAAACAGGAAGTAAACCACCAGAGTAACAACAATGAAGGGATTATCAGATTAAATTGAAATGAAACATGCCTCATCAACACATTCTGTCCATAATTTCAAAGCAGTAGCACTATCCTTTCAAAATTCAGAAAGCCCTTCACACTGAATGTCCAAAACTGAAAAAAAAAGTGTCCGGAAAAAATAATTCAAAATTAAACTTTCCCTCAGAAATGTTGCAGAGCAGATACCATGTGCTTGTATTCTGACGCAAAATGCCTAACAGGCGATAAGACTAGAAAACTGATTCGTTCAAAACTTGTTGAGATATAACAGGTGTCTCACTTCTCCCGCGTCCCAGTTCAGCCCGCTCACAGGTCCATCATAAGTAAAAGTAAGGTTACACGTACCTTTTGCAGTGGGTTTAAAGGAAACAAACAAACTCAATATCAGTAGGGGAACGAGGTCGTATCGTCTATCCATGTTAGATAATCAAGGACTGAGGCAAAAGATATAAAACCACGCGATCACACGTTTAAATGGTTGCATCCGTTAAATTATCACTGATATAATCACTCGCATTGTCAGTTATTGAACACACCACATACACGTACTGCACCTCTTCCTGATGAACGAGATTCTTTTCTGAAAAAAAAAACAATGATTTTATAAAGAAATTAATGTGTCTTTAAAACTCTCGACGGACCCACTTGCTTGCTTGTTTGTCGAAATGTTTTGCACTTTATGCTATATTTAAGCCTGACGTATATAATTTGCATTAAAAGATTTTGCAAAATAAAAAAATCACCAAATGTTTATTGTTTGGGGGGGGGGGGAGGGGGGCTGGGGAGAACTGGGACATCATCACTGTCCCATTTCTCCCTGTATTCAAAGTTATGATAAAAAAATTCCAAAAAAAAAAATCTTATTTTCTTTAAAAGATTCTTTAAATGCAACTTTCTCAGATGGGCCCTAATGGATATATAACATTTCGGGATGAAACCCTTTATGTGTAGGTATTCAAACACTCACATACATAGAGCCTACTCTCACACACACACACACACTCACACACACACAAACACACACAATCAAATCAAATAAGTGTTTTGCAGAAGAGGGCTCTCCGCCCCATTCTATTAGTAGATAATCGTTTCAGTAGTCGGGCCTTATATGAATTATCTGGCGTAGAAGCAATTATGAATCGCTGGGAAAAACACGCGGCAATATCTATCTTTAAATTATTACACCAGTTATTGCCATTATTTATCTGTAAAAAAGTAGTTATCAAAATAGATGAATATAATTTACGTAATTCACGTAATATCATTATACTTCCAAAACCCAGAACAAATTTCATGAAATTTGGATGCATTTATTCCAGTGTTAAAATATTCAATAGCCTCACCAAAAAATGTAAGAATACTATGTAATTTGAAGGCTTTTGAAAGAATGTTAGAGTATGTGTTATAGTGTGGATTTCATAACTATGTTTGAGCTAATTTGTCTGAATTTACGTGAACTTGTTTGTGTCACCCTCTTTTGTATCGTTTGTGTTTAGTGGTTACGTTTATATTCCTCTTTTTTTTTTGTTCTTGGTATCTAGTTTCTGCTATATTGTGATGTATTTCATTATGTTATGCTTGTTGTTTTTTATGTTGTTTTTTATCGTTAATTTACTTTGATTGATTTGTTAACTGTTGTGTTGTTTTTGTTGTTGCTGTTACACTGTACTCACGGCCTCTCTGAAAAACAGCCTCATCTGGCTGATCGAGGGCATTTTATCCCGTGATTAAATAAAATAAAACAAACAAACAAACAAACACACACACAAACACACACACACACACACACACACAAACAGACATACACATTGTTATATAATATGCTTGTAAAATTGTCTAGCCTATAGCTACTGTTTGTCCCACTTTACCCCAACCAATGTCCCACGTCTCCCAGGTGATGTCCCATTTAACCCCGTTCCGAAACATTTTTAAATCAATAATAACATAAATATAAGACTTTTAGGAACATGAAGCAAAACCCCATCATGTTGCCTAGCATCAGTAGTCTTTGGGTTCGAGACATGAGTGCCCCATTCTAAATATCAGCACATTTATAGGAGAAAATTCATAAAATCCCAATTTTTGTCCCACTTCTCCCTCACTCTCCCCTAGATGAAAATAATATCATAAGCTCTGATATGAGATAGGTTTGACATTGATGATGCCCTACGAAGTTCCTGTAAATGCTTGGAACACTCAAATGATTTCTGAAAGTGATGACCTCATTTCTTTAAATGACTATGTTACGTCACCTGACTCTGCATTGATAATGCATTTAGAACAGAACTAAACAGATTAAAATATTGGATGGTAACAACAATTTCCTTTATGTTCACATAAAGAGTTAAACCTTCCTAGCAGAAGTTTAATTAAAATCGGTCACAAAAGAAGTAACCTCTTTAACACCATTTGCTCTAAGATGCTAATGGCATATCTTTCTAATAGTGAAAGTCATTCACGTCTCTAAAGTCAGTTGAAAGTCATAACTTAATTCCAGTTTTACACCATTGTATGAATTTGACGTTACAAATGTCATGCAAGAGATTCCAAAAACAACACATGATGCGCGACGGAGCCATTCTCTAGGAATATTACGGCATGTCAGAAGGAGGCCCTGTAGGTCCTCTACCGACATGTTGACCGATTTGGCCTGACAATGCCTGAGTATAGACCTAATGTTCCTGTTTTAGAATATGAATGGTTGACAACAGAAAACTGTAAAAGGAGGGTTATACTTTAAAATGTTTTCTTTTTTTGTTGTTGTTGTTGTTTAAAGAGAAGACAGTCTTGTGATTTACTCCGTCGAGCACAGTACCTTACAATGCGTATAGGCGTATAAAATATATGAACAAATAAAATCAATGAAAGGGTCATGACGAAGAAACACGGTCAGCAACATCAGAATGAAGTTAATAATGGCTATGTATAATGCTCAACAGAAAAGAAATAAAACCAAATCTTTATGATAATGGGTATGAATGTTATTGACAGAATATAAATCTCATCCCATCCGAAATATTATTTTAATGTGTAATCTATAACAATGTTTAAGTTATGCTTGACTGCTAGATGTCATGATAACATACCCAGTATGTGTGTGTGTGTGTGTGCGCGCGCGCGCGTGTGTGTGTCATTGTGAAATTCAAATAAAGAATATGAAATATGAAATACAAATAAAGAATCTCATAAAACAAAAAATGTGTATGTGTGTGTTTGTGTTATAGGTTATTCTTATTAAGGAAGTCAAATCTTTTCATGATCAAAAGTGTCTACACTATCTAAAGCACCAATAAGGAGACATCAAGTGCAACGTGTATATCAAAGTGTCAACAGAATAGTCGAAGAACTATAGAAACAGCTCTTTCCAAAGGCTATTCAAAGTATATTGACTGACGCGCCAACGTACCTAATTTCATTTCCAGTTCATGGTTAATTGCAACCGAAATGTTATTTCCAGTGCATGTTGTTTAATGTTCAATGTTGTTTCAGTATGTACCTGCCATTTTACTTTCCTCATATTAACAAAATCATGTAAATAACATTGAATAGAAGACTAAGATCACTCTAAGCTTTGAGGGTTCAAGATCATTATAAAAACACACACACACACAAACACTTAAACATAGTATACAATACCAAACGTGTGAACGAATCTATTTAAATAGTAAGTTTTTCACGAGGCATGCAGAACAATATGAAAGTATGAACTGATTTCTTTGCTGCTTATGACAATTACTTCGTCCAAAGAGACCTACATAGTTGGAGGTGGCACAAACAGGATACCATTTGGTGGATGGACGGATTATTCATTCAATTTTCCGATTCGTGTTGTTTATAGCTTCAGTGGTAGGTACTGACCCCAACGTTCTGGGATGGAAAGGGGAAGACATCAGGCTGCCATGTGACTTCCAAGAGGATCCCTTTGCCGTTTACTGGGTGAAAGAGAGCATCTCAGGTCAGCAGGAGGACAAGGCTGGATTCTCCGACGGAAAATTTGAGAGCTATGCGGAACGCTTCAATATGAACAGGAACTTCAGCCTCGTCATTACAGACTTGGAGGTGGCAGATGCAGGCCTCTACTTTTGTCAGGTTGCGCGAGGCGATTTACAGATTTTCGAGAATTCCACCCTCATTACGGTTTACTGTAAGTAATATTTCATGTTATGAAGATAAGACATAAAAGATAAGAAAATATATTAATGTATATCATCATTTACTAGTCAACATCTTGAATTATTATATCTTAAGCTTAAAGTTTGTTTACAGAATCAGTATCGCCAGACATGATTTTTTAGTTAGAGTCAGATTCTGAAAACAAACGTAAGAAAATAATTATGAATAACTCAATTCAAATTGACTCTGCTATCATATCAACATACAAACAAACAAACCCAAACTCTAGAAAAGTTGTGTACGAAGAAAAGAGGTTCTGAAGAATAAAGTCTCCTCAAACACTTAATCTCACCAAGCTGCACTCAGTACAAAAAAGGGAACAAAATGCAGGATGTAAAACCACATAGCAGTATGAAAATAGTACTCCTTTCAAAAAATAACAGGAATACCAAATAAAGATTGAATTAGTGTGCTCTAATAATGTATTCTTTCCCTGGAAGTAACGAAAAGACAAAGAAAATTTGTTAAGCTCTACTTATACAATTTCCTCTGTATTTTCCATTAATGTAGTCATGTACTGCAGTAAACATGACGTAGTCAATTTCTCAATCAATTTCTCCACTAACTGTATAATCGATTGTACCTCATCCTAAAACTTTCACTAATCTGCACTCCCTCTCCATCTGCCAGCATTTTCACGACCTGGAATAATTTTCTATTTTTGTTGTTATCATTACTATGATTGTGTTTTTTTTTTTGCCATTCGATTATAAGTTCTGCTATGAAATAGATATGATGATATCTGTTCCTTGTATTAATAACTTAACGAATAACTATGCTTATCTTGCCCCACCCTCCTCCCCCCCCCCCACCCCGGTAAAGACTAGGAAGGGATCCTAACGTCCATCTGGCCGTCCGTTCATTGTACGACCGTCGCAACGGTCGGACTATGGACATAAATCTGATGTAACGCTTACAAAACCCCTCATAAACTTTGCAACCAAGCAATGAGCTTGTTAGTAGAAGAACCTGATGGTGGAAGCCCTTACCTTCTAAAGTCCAAGGGAGGGGCCATTTATTAACCACTCCTTTGCCCTTAATCCAATTTCAAAGAAATGTGGTGACTTTCCTTTAAGTCCTATTGGAAACATTTTGGTATATTACTTTGATATTGCTGGTTGCCATTGAACCATTAAACTCAATATGTCAGCCATTTTTTTTTTTTCTGCCACAATTTCAATTAACAATGCAATAGTGTGTGATATGGGCTTTTCTTGGCTGAAATTTGCTGAAGAAGCAAAATGTAAAGCAGTTGTGGCCTTCAACTTTTTCGTGTACATATAGTTTTTTTTTTTCTAATATAGAGATGATAAAAAAAAAACCAGTATTTCAAAAGACTGCCCATGAATTTTGTATCATTTTGATTCTTTAAGCTAACTTATGCCTGTAATTTATCAATATGCAAACTCACAATTCCAATATTATGGAAATATGACATGTGACAATTATGTTGTCATGTACCTACACCCCAAACAATACATCACAGGTCTCATAATATATTTCTAAGCACCCCGTGAGGTTACCGTGAGGTATTCAACCATAACAAATGGTGAGGCATGTCATGCTTATCATTTGTGGCAAATATCAGAATGATTGTTCTATATTAGAACACATACGAGGGATAGAAAAATTATACAGAAAAATCATATGTTTAGCATATTTCCTATGTGTTTCTTTATATTTGTATAAATAGCGCCCTCCATTGGTGATCTTTAGAAAGTAATAACGTACGGTCATGATATGGAGATTCAGTTTTTTAACTTATGTGCCAAACATGACGACTATACATCATAACAAAGTTTTATAGGGAGCACAATGTTCCCATCTCATTGGGTCTGGCAAGGTTGTCTGGGAAGGGTCTAAATAGTTTGGGCTTAAGGTTTGATACAGGGACCTCTTCAAATCTCGCGTCTTATATGTGTGTGGGTAACTGAATGTCTGTACGAGTGTGTCGTCCTTGTCATATTTTCCCGGTACACGCCAGTTCAATGAACACTGTCTGGGTATTAGCATTGATACTTGATTGATTATTCTTATTTCTTATTATTGCCGAAGCCAGCGTATAACTATATTTTTACAAATGACTTAAGTAATTTATATCTAATGCAATAGCTGTAAAAAAAAAAAAAAAAAAAACAAACTTTAAAAAATATATTGTTTACTCATTATTTATCTAGCGATCCACGTCCCACAAGCTTTGCTTTTTAGTGGATCGCTATTTTCCATAACTGAAGTTATTTTCCGAACGCTCACGAAGTATACATGCATTGTTCCTTGTAATTATTGTACATTATGTTGTTGTATATAATCTATTTCGTATACCACATAAATCTTTTGTAAACGTTTGGACAATATCATTTCATGACATGTATACTTCGTATTATGTATTATGTTTTGATTTTCGTTGACTGGAAATAAACTATGATTGAATTGAATTGAATTGAATTGAAAATCATTATTTGAAGCCAAAGGCAAACTAACTAGTTCAGAGATCAATGTCAAATATGAAAATGTACCTTGAGATTTTAGGCTTAAAAATTATTCTAAAACATGCCTGTCTTACATCAAACCCAAAAGACAGATGCCATGCAAGGATCTCACCTCAATATCATTTGGAGTTAAAAGGTTACGGGAGTGGGTAAAAGGTTAAATGACGTCAACCGTTGCAATTTACCATGAGTTTATTCTTGAATTCATAACTTTGCACCCGCGAAATCAGGACGTCAGAGGTCCGAATCCAGCTCAAATGTATGCATATGACATTCTTTGTCATGGACACTTACTACATATAGGACTTATTGTAATACTGGTAAAATCGAATCAGTGCTTATTTACGCCAGTGTAGGGCAAGTCAAACCAGTGCCAACAATAAAAAAGATAAGTCGATGCAGTTTAATTTGCTTTACCTTGTTTATTTGGTAGGCTGTATTACTCGAGGGTGTATTACTCAGGGGCATTCTTTACTGTTCTTAGTTGATCGTGGGCCCTGTGACCATGTAGCTTTCATGGTATGACCAATGACAGTCAGTTCTTGGTATACTCCCCTGTGTCTTGTGTATCCTGTTAGTTATAAAGAAATAAACACATTATAATCTGGAAACGGGGTGCCCCGTACCGTGTAATGGGGAGGTTTAAATAGCCTCGGTCTTTTGGGGTTATGATGCAAAATAAATATCGTTTCAAACAATGCATTTGCTTTCTAGCGATGGCATCAAAATTTATCATCGAGGAATGCGTCGATGAGAGCGTGACAGGTCAAAGCCGGTGTACATACCAAAGTCCTTCCAACACTCGCTCCTGTAATATTACCTGTGTCGTCAGTGGATTCAAGCCAAACATATCGATGTTTTGGACCGACGAATCAGGAGAGAGACTGAATTCCACGGTTTCACAACAGACCACACTATCTGATGACACCTACGAGAGGTTTGAAACAATCACTGTTTCATCAACCCACCAGGCAGAGCAAACCTTCATGTGCGTAGCTACGGGTGTCTCGCTGAACGGAACGTCGACCACTGGAATCACTGTTCTACCTTCGCCAGGTTCTATGAAATGTTGTCATTCATATATGTGATATTCGGATGATGAATTATAGCTAAAGGCATTCGTCAATACTCAAATCATAACATTTAGTTTATCAATAAACAATCAGTTGCTGTTTGACTAAGAAATGAAATGGATATTCATGTTACCATTGAAGACAAAGAAAAATTAAGTTCTTTCATCATAGTACAGATTTGGAAAAGCACAACTTCCGACCTCACGACGTCTTGCAATCCCCCCCCCCCTAAAAAAAAGAAAAAAAAAGAAAAAAAGAAATGCGCTGAAATGAATAATTCGTCTTATGGTCGTGCCCTTATTGTCGATTATTTTTTTTTTCTGAGACTACACATGAACGATGTGAACTTACTAGAATCTTTATTTACGTGAGGGGACTCGTAACACAATGCTTCACTAAGGAGGTTTTTCGACTCTATTTTCATCACATTTCAGGAAAACGCAATAATTTGGGGCTCGCCATGGGACTAGCTTTCGTTGCGGTTGCAATCCTATTTCTCCTTGTCGGAATATTTTCACGAAAGCATCATACGTACCATTTACAAAAAGGTAGGAATTTTTTGACGAGTAATACGTGTAATTGCAAAATCGAAGTGAACAGTACAGCCGCATTCATCGAAGACCCATCACAATTACATTATTGTATGTTTACTGCATAGTAATATCAATTAATCTGATTTATTCATTCTAAACATTCTACAATATTTTGATAGTATAACCATCACAGATTTGAAACAAGATATAAATAATTGATTATAATTATCATTATGGTAGTGAATTTATTCTCGTATAGGCCTACTCAAGCGATGCTTTCAGATGGATCGCTATTAGAGATAACAATTGACCATTATAACATTGATTTGACGTGCACATCAGTCATAGAGATATTTATAAATAAATCCTTTTATCTCTCATAATCTTGTCGCTGCTCATATTTTCGTATTTTCACAGGATGTGGCTTGTGTCCTTGTTGGAGACTGTTCAAAGCACAGCCGCCTGACCATGCTGACGTTGAATTAACGATGATGCGTATGAGACTCTGTTTCAATATATAGTTTAAGATATATCCTCCCCTCCCCCCCCCAAAAAAAACAAACAAACAACAACAACAACAACAACACACACACACACACACACACACACACACACACCCATAAAAAAAAACGAACAATAACTTGTTATGAATCGTCTAATATCATATCATCCTCGGTGTTATAGTTTATAACCTCAATATGTTCGAATTCGATTCGAGCCAACATTTCCTGTTCTCTACCAAAAATTAATCATTTCTTTCTTGTGCCATTCTCAACTTTTTCTGCAAGATTCACCCCCAATCCGTTAACAGGTTTTTGAGTTATTTGGCACTTGCAAACAAACCGATCAACGCCGACAAAACTCCAACCCCCTTGATGGAGGAAATGGTGAATAGATATAAAGCAGGCACAGTAATTGATAAACAAACAAACAAAGTTTATAAAACACGGGGCAACGTCCCGTGAAAATCATTGTGGAAAATTATTAACAATTTGCATTTACCGGTGTTTACGCAAATAACAAACTGAAAGGAAGCATAGGTAGAGGAACTTGTCACTTGTATAAACACTTTGATGAAAAAAAGTACTTAATTTAATGGTACCACTGAGCCACAGAAACCATGAAAATCTGGAATCAATCGGGAATGATTCACCAAACAGACCCCTTTCTGTTTTGTCCTCAGCAAATGTACTAATAACAGTTTCGTGCCTTTTATTTTGTTGTAACACATTCTATTTATTTCCACACTGTAAAAATATCGATGTTAGATTTAATAGCATTGATCAAGTTTCAATAGAGGACCACACCCACAGGTGAAGAAAATGTATTGTAATGGTGTTGAAGAGTGCTCACCTGGCACTCCGTGGTGTTAATTTGACACTGTATCTCGTGATATTTTTGACAATGCGCTGGTCTTAATTCAACAATGACACCGCATGGTGTTGATTTGATATTGCTGGTGTTAATGTCGATGGTTCAACACCCGTCAAGCTTCAATATGAAACCACGCCAACTGGTGTTACCTTGCTGTAAATGTGTTTACACATTTTTTATAAAAAATCAAGTACTTTATCGGAAATTCTTGATCGTCTTGTTAAAGTTCAAAAAGAACAAGAAGTTCAGTAACTAAGAAAGTATTAAAAATATATATATATATATATATGAAGTGTTTGTTCGCAAAAACCGATAAGTCCATATTTGCCAAATGGAGATATTTGCGATTAAAGGTCAAGAAAAATAAAGAAAATAATAAGAAAATTTTTGCTTATTTTGACCATAACTTCAAAAATGTACCTTTACATGTAGTGACCAATATCTCATTTAAAAGGTATTATTTTGTACTTTATGACAGAGACTGTACTTCGAAAAATGGACTTATCGGTTTTTGCAAACAAACTCTTCATATATACATTGAAATTACACCCGGAGGTGTTGATCTAACACCATAATAAGAACCGGAAATTTAACACCAGCTCGGTGATTCATATTTAACACCGGACTCTATGCAGTGCAGGACAGCAAATTTTGCCCCCCCCCCCCCAAAAAAAAAAAAAAAAAAAAAAACATCATTATAAGTGCTATTGCCATGATTGCATCCGAATAATCAAGAGAATGACGGACAGCATCTAACTACAGAAGTTTAGTCAGTTTTTTCAATCTCAATGCAAAACCATATTATGAGTTTTGTTTGGTTTCTGGTCGTTTGTTCCTTTTCGGTTTATATTTGTTTAATAAAAAACGATAGAAGTACTTGTTCGTTTTTAAATCGCATTCATATTACTGTGATAAGCCAACCTGCAGGCCCACGCAAATGCCTTTGCAATGTTTTAACTTTGTGCTTATAGGCCCTATGTTGGATACATTTCGGTACAATCCCTGTGTAAATATACTTATGCATCCATATTTATCCTTTTTGTCCTTTTTTATTCACTTCATAGGATTATATCCTACCCTTCCGCTCACGGAGAAACAAGTACAGCAATGCAAAAATGACTTGAAGGCATATTACCGTAAGACACGACGTAAGATCATGGTGGATCCACTCAACTTTATGGAACGTGTTAACTTGGATGAAATCTACACGAATTTGAGTATTATAGATCGAAGTGACATGCATAAAAGACCAATAACATACGATGATCTTTTGACCAACGATGGAATCGGAAATCTTTCAGAGCGCCTTTTGATTCAGGGTGAAGGAGGTGTCGGTAAAACAACACTCTGCGCAAAAATAGCCTGGGACTGGAGCCATTGTAGGATTCTCCAGGATCTGGACATGGTGATCGTAATTCCTCTTCGTGATGTCACTTTCGACAAAACTATTGGTAGCATTGTGGAAAGATATCTTTTTGATTCAAATGAAGCAACAGCAAACCAGATAGACCACTACATTTCAACAAATCTAAATAAAGTTCTCCTCATATTTGATGGTTATGACGAGTTCAACGGCAAAATTGAAGGAAAGAGCAGCAGTGAGGTCATTCGCATTCTAGGATTAGAGCAATATGAGTCATGCAAGGTTATTGTGACCTCAAGGCCATGGAGAACAGATGAATTTAGGTTATACAAGAGTCTTGCCGTAGCTTACACTTTTATTAACGTTGAAGGATTTAACAAGGAAAATCTAAGTACTTACATTAAAAAGTACTTTCGAATAAAATGTAGGGACGTTCTTGCAGAAAGATTGCTCAATTTCATGGAGGAAAACGATGTGATCCGATCGAACGTGGCTCCATTTCCCATCTATTGTGCAATGCTTTGCCTCATGTGGAACGAATTCAGTGAAGAAAGGCGAAAAGAACTGCAAAAAATGCAAACTTTTTCTGAGATTTTTCGAGAAATGATATGTTTTTTGAAAGAACACTATGCTTCGAAATTCTGTGTAAATATTCAGAATCAGGATGTTGTTGAGACAGTACGACAAGCTGGGAGAGCAATTCAAGTCATAGGTGAGATAGCACTTCTTGGTTTATTAGAAAGGAAGTTTTCATTTTCTGAAGAATATTTCAAGAAATGTGTGGATGCCATGGAAACATGCTGCAAAGTGGGAGTTTTGACAATTGAGAAAAACATCATCAACAGGGAGCGTCGTCGTGATGCCAAAATTCAGACTGTTGTTGTCTCAACAGTTTCGTTTCCCCATATATTGTTCCAAGAATATATTGCAGGGGTACATATTGACTTATTATTTGACAGTGATCGCGCTGAATACCACAAGGTGAAAGACAAACTTCTTTCTCATTGTCAAGAGTTCCGCTACCTACTGTACTTCGCCTCAGCTTTCCGGAAAGAAGTTGGGTTTGATATCATCGACGGTTTGATAAAGAAAGATGACCAGAATTTCTGCCTTGACGTTGCGTTCGAATGTCATACTGAGGAGGCCAGCAAAGTAGTGGGAGAACGGTGGAAAGCATACGAGTTATCAAGAAGTATGTCAGATCATACAAAGTCGGGCGTTGTGTTCATTTTGCACTGTAACCAAGTGGTGAGTGATTATTTGACCTCGAACATCATTCGGTAAATAGAAATAATTATGTAGAATGCCTTTAAGATTCTGGTAGATTTCGTGTAGGCCTATGCTTTATGAGTGTTTGATAAATCAGTGCGGAAATGGAAAAACCATTAGAATCTCTCATTCCGTTCGATTCATATCTTTGCTTGGAGAAGAGAAGATTTTGTTGTTGTTATAGTGTCAAATACTTTCAAGAATCTAGCAAGATCGTGCTTGGGATAGCAATTCAATTGTATTCGACGCCTGAGTAGAATAAGACTTACCTGCCGAACAACGACAGTTGCCAAACTGCTACTTCTAGCAAACGATATGATTATGATATTACTGGAAATAGCAGCATGGAAGCAGAGTGCCATACTGCAAGTTCTGTGCATAGTATCTTCATTAGGACACATGACGTTAATGCTGATGTAGTCATGCTCGTTACAATCTGGCTGCTTTTTTTTTTTTCGTCTTTATTGTGTACGTTTACGCATTCCAACATAACCCAGCGTTTTATTACTTTTATTGTATATTATCACTCACTGTTCGTTCCCTTTAGAAATCGTTACATATTGATGACGGGCATTATGGAAAAACTATTTCACGATACTTGGCGGAGGGCATGTGTACCAGCAGTGAACTGCGCAAAGCGACAATACTTGGCACACGATTACACTCGGAACTTTACAGGATCGTTGGCGAAAAGGCTTCCAAATGTTGCGTAAGTCGTTATGATAATACAATTTGTACTTCTTCAACACGTTTGATATAATTATACAGAGTGAAATGTATGCGACTACATTGTTTCAAATATACATGCATTTTAGAAGAATATTCTTGGTGTAACATATTTGTAATGTTTTGGTGTAATGTATTAGTAATGTTGTGGCGTAATGTAATTGTTTTGGTGCGTCGGTGGAAGACAAAGCTTTGATAGTATAATTGTCTTCATTTATGAATAATTGTTCTGATATAATGCACGGATTCGATTGTGCTAGAATGAGGAGGTAAGGTGCTGTGGTTAGTTCCACTTTGAAAGTGGTTAGCGAAGTTTGTGAGAAGTCGTTGGCAAGAGGTAGTACATATGGAAAGCACGCTGTCATGGGAGTGATGAAAAGTGAGAGAGAAAACATATGGGATGATGATGGCAGAATCATAACATTCAGATGTTAGTGGATACTACATATTTCACTCTTCCGAACAGCAACGATAAAAACACAAGTTACACTATATTGGGTACATAATTATGTTTCTCTTTTGCGAACAGCAACGATAAAAACGCAAGTGGCACTATAATATGTTTGGTATATAATTATGTCGTGTCGCCCGACATGGATTCTTAGCTAATGTCAGATTCTTAAAAAAAAAAAAAAAAAAAAAAACAAAAAAAAAAAAAAACAAAAAAAACATTCTAAGCTTTAAGATGATGTATACCTCAATTCGAATTGACTCTTATAACCTATCTAGATATTGGAAAACAAACAGACACACACACACACACACACACACACACTGGAAAACTGTGAAATGAGAATACAGGGTCTGAAGTACAAGTGGATACAAATTCTTTACCAATCCGCGCTAGCTGCGCAATGAATGGGACCAAAAAACAAAACAAAAAACAAAAAACAGAACAGGATATAACTCCTGAGTAAAAACAAAGAAGAAATTGAGCAAGCTCTATTAACACATTCTGTCCATGATTACTGCCAACTTTTAAAGCAGCAGCATTATCCTTTCAAAAGTTTTAAGAGTTGAAAGTGAAGAGTGTGCAGAGAATTTTCAAGAAATGAAAAGGGGTCTCTATGACATACCTGCAAATCTCACAACTTCACAATAAAGGGTTTTAGAAAAAACTGCTGAAAACACACTTTCCAATTTATTTCATGATCCAAAACGTTCATGGGAAGAGTGTGGAATACGAATAGTTCTTTTGGAAAATATGAAAAACTAAAACCTGACTTGATTGAAGTCCTCGTGTGAAATCAAGGGGTTCGACTTTTTGTTGGTTTTGTGATGCACGGCCACATTATAAAGATATTTATAAAGTTATTGTTTAAACTGGAAAACGGAAAGAAAAATATGAATGTGATAGAGATAAACTTCTTTATAACCCTACAATCTTCGTAGAATGTTAAATCAATATCGAATTAACATGTTATAATGATGCAGTGAATTACAAGTGCCATACTTGTTTTTAGCTCGTTGGAACATCTGTTTATGTCTTTGTGTGTTTGTTTGGTTCTTTACTTATTTGTTTTTGTATGGTCATTTCCTATACCTAATGTTCATTCGTCCTCTGGTCAAATTGGGAATACTGCAACACACACACACACACACACACACACACACACACACAAACACACACATGAAAGTATGCAAACTAGCTCAAATTGTGCAAATCCAGCCTCTGCATTGCATACACAGGTCAATTTCTCTTCACTTCAATAGCGTGCGATTACAGCTACTATAATCCTTGTACTAATGGGATATGGGTATCATTCTTTACTGCTTGCTCTAGGCTTCTACATCACATTGGTCTGAAACACTATCACTTATCACTTCAATAACGTCTTGCCTTCACTTGCTTTGTAATTATAATTATTTTTGTTTTATGGTTAATTTGATGTTTTATTTGTCAATTTGTTCATTTGTTTCTGTTGACTCTTTTGGCTTTAGATTCAAGAGCTGAATGTGTCATTGGGCAGCTTGGCTGACGAGTCACAACAGTCCACGATGGAAAACCTCACCCGATGGGTCTGCACCATGCCAAGTCTTTCGCGTTTCTATCTAACATGCCCCTACTTTCCCGACAGTTTCTTCTTAAATGCCGCCGACTTAGCGTCATCATGTCAGGTACGTCACTTTTGACTATGTATGAAATTGATATGAGTGACACATGGTCAGAAAGAGTGTTTCTGAATCATTTATCAATTTAAACACTATCCCAACAATATGATTATCCTTTCACATCTCAAAAAAAAAAATATTAATTTTTCAATGACAAGGTCATTGTGTGTCATTTTTCCTGCACAAAATCTGTGAAAGATCCATTGGCACAAGTGAAGTTATTAACGTGGTAAAAGTGACATAAGGTCTCGAGTTTTCTAGGGATGCTTACATAAGAATATAAAAACGGTGAACTTTACCATAGTTTATATGCTGAACGCTGACTAATAAAGCGACGTTTAACGACACCAGAATGTATTGAAACCACGTACGGTCCATTGATTTTTCACATTTTCACTTTTGACTGTGTTCTGTATTCAGGGCACTGTGCATTCGAGAGCAACATGACAGTAATGGAAGAAAAAAGTATAAGGCTCACAGCTGAATTGTGAACTTTTTTTTCTTCTTCTCCTTCTTCTTCTTCTTCTTCTTTTTCTTCTTCTTCCTCTTCTGTTGGAATCGTTTGATCATGTTCTTACGTTTATGATTGCGTGTTATTGTTTCAAAGCGTGTTCACAGGGCTGGCAATTGAAATAGGCCTTCATTGGCATCGGTATTATTGTATACTTTTCAGCAGTTTCTGTATGCTCATATAATTTTTGCTTGTCTCTTTGATATGTATTCTACAGATACAAGATTTGACATTGATCATAGGCGACTGGAAACAAAAATTTACTTACCAGCAGTCCTCTGCGGGAAAACATTTGGCTGAATGGGTGTGCAGTATGCCGCATCTTTCGACGTTCAGCTTGGAATGCTCGTACTTGTTTGATGATTTCTTCTCAACAGCAGCTGATATGGCGCAAACGTGTCAGGTATTCCACCATTGGTCATGCATAGTTCAGATCTGACTAACGGGATGGTGGCCCTTTATTAATTCCCCCTGAATCTTTCTTAATCATTAGGTTTGATTTGTTGGTGTGTTTTGGGAAAGAAAATGCAGAAATAAAATTCAAAACAAACCAATATTTTATGTTATTACTAGAAAGCTTTAAAGTAACCAACATGCTTGATTTTGATTATTCGATGCTAAGTATACATGGCCTCTTGTTGCAGAAATAGATCAAATATCTGGTGACATTTTATTTGTTCTGTTAAATTTGTGTGAACTTCAATGTTTATACGAATTCTGCCACGTAGAAAGTATCGACTACCTACTGAATGAGAACAAGTTATATAGAAGGTGTACAGTGTATTTTTGTGTTACCCTTACCTTCAAGTAGTCATTCAATTAGTTTTAGTTTTTCTTATTTTTGTTATGCAGATTCGCGAACTGTCTTTATCAACTTTCACTGACTCGACTTCAAAGCCAGCTGCAGCAGAAAACTTTGCCAAATTTCTGTGCCAAATGCCCCAACTTGCACGTGCCGATCTCAAATGCCGTACCCTGCCCAGAGAATTCCTCCAAACAGTTGCTTCACAAACCACGAGCAGTAAGGTAAAATAGATATATTGCATTTTGATTGAAAAAACGACAAATAGAAATGAGTGAAACTTTAATTAGGTTCCCGAGGGTAATATCATATTAAGTAACACAAGTTCTTTGTATTCTATTATTTATTTACGAGGGCAATAGTCTCTGATGACTGCTCAGATGGTCTGAATGGTTATATTTTATGATTATTTGTGTTTGTTTGTTGTTTGTTGCACTTTTCCACCTGGCTGGTCCATATACTTTCTGCAATAGATGGTCTTCCATGGGGACCGGTAGTATTATTGTTTTTGGTGAGAAATGAACGAGGCGGCATCTTCTACTTTTATGAGTTGTGGCTCTCTCACGACAATAGTAATTCCCATTGCTGAAATATGATGGTTTCATGTGGAATTACGTACCGCAATTTTGTATCGAAACGACAAAATACCACCACAAGTTGATGTATCATAGAAAAGAACACAGTATGTAAGTATTGCACTTCATTCAGTGAATGTGGCCTTACACAATTATGTATATAAAATGCGAATTGAAATTTCAAGGCACGCATTTGTTGTTTATTTTTCAATTGTTTCTTGGTGTGATTGTGTGTGTGTGTGTGAGAGTGTGTGTGTATGCACGTGATACGCGTTCTTTCATGAAAAAAAGAAAAATCTACAAAAAGTTCGCCAGCCATTGACATGTAAATTGCACATTCTGACCGAAGAAACCTTAATATTTAAGTAATGTGTAATTCAAATATAATAATGACTGTACTCTCCTAAAATATCCAAATGTTGGAAAGAAAGCCACCATTCTGAAACATTTTGATATTGTAGGATCTATAAAGTTCTTAAACTTATCAAGCAGTGTTTGTACAGTAAGTCGGACAAGAAATGTCCAAAGCAATAACAATGAAGGGATTATCAAATTAGGCTGAAGGCTGCTAATAGCAGGCCTTGTTAATCCATTCTTTCCATGACCAATGAAAACGTTTTAAGTAATTCCATTATCCATCCCAAAGTTATTCGACTTAGAAGAGCAGAGTACTTGAACAAATAAAAAGGGCCTCTAGGACATGCCTTATCACACAGTAGCTTGTATTTCTCAAAAGAAAAACAGGAGCGTTCGAGAAAGAAATCGCTGGAAACACAACTTCCTATTCGTTTTATGATCACAAAAATGAAAAAAAAATGTAGAAGACAATACTCTTTAAGATAATATAGTTCGCATGAAACGTAAAGATTGACTAGGTTGAGATATTTCATTCATTTTGAGTCCTCCTGTAAAATAAGGTCGTGTGACGTTTTGTTGGTTTTGTTATTAACAGTCATCTTTTTATACTGTTTTTTTTTTTCAAACTTATGACTTTTATTCTGTGCTTTTAACAGCAAGAGATGATTACCATCAATGGAGTAGAAGTCAGCAATTTGATTGGTCAGTGACCACCTAGGACGCACGGCGCAGGTATATCTTCTGTTCTTTTAATGATATCTTGTTTTCATTTTACACCCTGCGTTTCAGATGCATAGTGGGTCTGTTTACAAAGCAAGTCAATTAATGTGATCCAGTGATCCACTGTTCGTGTAGATAGCAAAGTAAATATGACAAATTTCGGCAACTTAACTTTTGCGTTTGTGGGTGAGTGACTGTGCGTGTGATGTTTGTCTGTTGTTTATCTGTCTGTGGTATCAAATGCTACAATGATAATAATGATGTCTAACGTGTCATAACTATTGTTAAATTACACGGTTGTAGGAAGAGTGCGATACGCGGGTAGAAATTTCCAAATTTACACTTTGTCTCTTAAGGTAGTAGGATGTACAAATGTTTTGATAGAGCATACCGACGTGCGTATCCGTGTCACCGATAGGGCTGATTTGGAGGTGATATTCTACGTCTGTCACTGCATGCGAACCACAGATGTATTTAGTTTGTTTACTTGTTTCATACATTTTCCCCTCTCCATATTATCAAATTGTACAATATGTTGTCAATCTCTTAAATCCGCAGTGACAGCAGATATCCGAAATATGGGAGAAGACAAGGAACAGGCCGAGGATTCGGGCAAGAAAGTTTGCCAGCTCTGGACGGACCTAAAATGAGCCAAGGTGGGAATACGTTCTCGGAAATGATTGTTCAATAAGACCAAAAAGGGCAAGCAAGCATGTATCACGAAGAGATGAAGGGACAAACGAGAAAACCGAAGTCATCAGCGGCCAACTAAACCCAAGCTTGACGTCATAAAGAAGAGCCACAAAGTCCTCAGAGATACAATGTTAATGAACCAAGGGCGAGTGGGCGAGGAAAAAAAGTGGGAGAGGGGGAAGGGGGTGTGACATTGAAATAACCCGACGAGAATACGGATGAGAGCGAGAATGCACTTGATGGAAGACTTTGATTAGAAACAGTTTTAGTAATGGATATCAATGAAGTGAAAGGAGTTCACGTGTCAGAGAAGGAAGATGATATTCAATTAGAGAAACCACGCAACGGACGGCATAGCCGGAGTGATCATCAGACAGCACTGTAACGAGTTGGACTATTGTAGTTATTTGGTGAGGGTATACCCCTGAATGCTGATGAAAAACGAAAAACAAAAATGCACGAAACTTAAATGCACACATATACAAACGAGTTGTTCCATGTGAAGAGACACAAGTCCACATTTTTCGTGCATTAGGACTTCATGTGGACAATCTTTGTGTTTCCTCACTTGTCTTTTATTTGTGTATTTTTCTTTTTTCTTTTTTTTTTCTTTTTTACAGACGCTAGCCTTTAAAGGGGCATTCCAGATGATTGACATAATTTCACATCATATTGCATATATATCGACAGTATATAGTATGTATAGATTTAGGAAATTCATTGTGGTCCTTGAGGAGAGAAACTAATACACTGAAAAATCTTAAACAAATAACACTGAACAATTTTGATTACATATGGAGCCTCATATATTTCAGAAAATAATGTAGCAGTGTAATTTCAGGTCAATACCGCTTGCTTAACAAGTTCACCTGTGTAGAATCTATGCATGCCTTCTTCTTTCGTTCTGCTTCCATGAGCCCAAACCCATGTATTTTTTTTTTTTTTTTTTGTGAGGGTGCCATGTAATCAACCTTGTTCATTTCAATATGTTTTACATTTTGAAAACATTCTATTCCTTATCCCAATGACTATAAATTCTGAAACTCTGTACTCGTTATAACTTGATTATTTATAGTTGCTCACATGTAAAATGTGAAAAATTATCCGGAGGTCTCCTTTTAACTATAACATGATTAAATATCAGTCTGACATTGCAGGAATGCGAGCAGACGAAATATTTGTATGCTGCAAAACTGCAATACATATGGTACATGAAAAGCGTAGTTTCTCGGTGTATCTGTTTTATTTTCATTCCATCACAGCATGTTGACGCAAGTGTCCAAAATGGTATGATGTACATGCCTGCATAGGTGGGCTGGGGCTTATTGGTTTTACGTCGATAAGTAGGCCTAATGATACATGTATGGTAATTACATTTATCAAGAGTAAAATGACTGCCTAAACATCATTATGATGTATTTTGATATTACATATACCGAATAATTTCGCATTGTTTTATTTACAGCATTTATTTTCAACATCAGTACACCTTCGTGTGTGTGTGTGTGAGTGTGTGTGTATGTGTGTATGTGTGCGTGTGTTCTCCCATTTCTTGGTTATGACATCACACTCTCCACAGTGGACATATACGATTTTTTTTTTTTTTTTTTACATACACAATGACGTTCTCCCTTTCAGTTTCAATTTGGCGGTCTATCTAATTCAGTCATGAACTAATCTATGATTAAAACAATGTATTCTTCACTCTCATTCCAGTCATGCAGTCAATTACGTAATACCCTGCGGATGAGATAAGATGTTTGTGTGAAGGATGAACTTTCTCTCTGTTATAATCAGACTATCGTGTAATAAAGTATTGACATAATCGCAATAATCGGAATATTTCACAGGTAAATCCAACTTATTTTTTCTTCGCGGTCTTTCCAAAGATCAGATTAATACATCTAGTTATGAATATGAACATACTTTAAAGCATTTCTTTTATTACACTTAGTTCCTGTACTTTTCACGGTGAACGTTGGTGAAGGCAAAATATCTATGAAATGTAACCGGGTGCTATGTGTTAAAAAAGGTAGAAAAGACTAATATGATGCGTATAGAAAAATATGAGACATCACCACGGTCACTCAGAGTTGCTTACAATGAGCAGAAATAGAAATACTTGATGAAACCAGACGACATAAGGGTTCAGTTATCTATATGATTAGATAAAGGCAATGTTTATTCGCTGTTTTGAAATACATTGTAAATAAACTGCAAGTCTTATGAAGTAGCAGTGCACATTCATTTTTTTTTTTAACCATGAATTATCGTAAGAAATGTCACTCTTATGTAGATTTATATTCAGACTTCTTCAACTGGCTGCACCATTCGTATACAATATTGTGTAAAAGTATTCAATATTCAATATTTCTTTCTACGTTGATTATGCATTTTATATATGTCATTGACTTTGATACTCACGCCTATCAAATCTTTTTTTTTTCTTTTTTTTTAACGAAAGACTTTGATTACAGGTACAGGGGATTGGCGGAAAAAAAAGCTGACTGGATCAAACGGCAAAAGTTCATTTACGTTCAATCAAGTGTGTGAGATACCGTGGATTAATGTCTTCTCTGAACAGACAAACCACAAGCACCCTGGTTCCTTTTTTTTTTTTTTTTTTTTTTTTTTTGTCTGATTGCGCCATCCTATGGAAGAAAGAGGTAGATCACGACAATTTAACATTCCATACATGCTGTTTTCTTACAACTTAATTCTAATATTTAAGTTCCCCAGTTTCATTAAAGTGTATGGCACAAAATGTGCTTGGTTGATACCGTTTGTAGGCCATTGCGACAGCCACCTGGCCAGAAAATGGCAAGCAACAAGGGGTCGGCATCATTCGCCCATTTTCAGTTCCTCAGTAGCAATAATATTGCTACTGAGGAAAAAAAAATATTTGTGTCATCAAAATATTGCACTGATACCACAGAAATATCTCGGTTGAGAATAGGGATATGAAAATACAATCAGACATAAAAGGCATAACTGCCAGGGGACACTTTTTTTTTCTTGTACGCAAATGAATGTGTATTCTATACATACACAGCATGCATTGCATGGTTATGGCGCTTTGTATACAGAGAATATCTGGATTAGTTATTACTGAACTGTCTATTTAATTTTCCTAAAGGCAGTATTTGGTTGGAAATATCTGTTGTATTATATTGATATTATGTTAGTTTTGTATAGGGTAGATGCACACCAAGTTGTACGATGCATTACAAAACTTCTTTTATCTTTGAGCTGCTTGCGTTTGTCTATTCTCATCGAACGCAATAGTCAATATGGAAGGTTTATTGTCTTGATGTCCTTGATGTACATGACGCATGGCAGTCTTGAATAATATTCTAGACACATACTTAAGTTGGATGGTGATAACAGGTTAGAGTATCTTGCGGACCAGATGGATGAATATTTTGTTTTTGTTGCTTTGTTTTCCTTGTAACAGAATGATTACAACATTACATGACCATGACACAGAGTAGTTTGCTTTGAGAGTTTGCTTTTGTTTCGTTTCTTTGTTCATCGATTCAGTTTTTTCAATATCATACAATGATGAAAATTCATACAACTACTTGAATAAATACTTGAAAATGCAATATCATTAACATGCACATGTTAATTATATTTCTCATTGTTGGTGCCACATATCACAGATATGACACTGTAAAAGCAATAGAGAAAAGACTTGCATATGACGGAATGTGAAATACAACAACAAGAAGGTGCAAGAAAGTGTATTTTTCTTACCTATCTTTTACTGCGAGGTTTTAATTCTACACTCATGACTTTCACAATTATTTGAATGTACATATCAGTAAAGTCAGCAATAGGGCGCTTACTTTGTAAGCTTTACAAACAGAAGACATGTAGAAATCATTTCCCATAGATTATGTCCATAATTAGAAAATGAAGACCTGAATATAAGAACGACCCAAGTCCAATTTTTGGCCAAATTCAGTTTGACATGGGAAATTGTAGCTTATGCATGGACTCATCTTGTGTAAATGATAAATCCTATTTACCCCCGGAAGTGCCTGAAATGAATGAGTTAAATCTTATATTAATGTACAAATGAAGGACTGGGGTCATTCTTACATTCATATAATAGCGCCTTCTCTCATCCTCTCATCTCTATAGCAGAATATCATGTATATGAATCAAAGAACGACCCAAGTCCACCACACAAAATGGCCTCTCCACAATTAATGTAAATGTTAATTGTCATTATGTTCTGATTTGTATATACAATGTTGCCTTCCCATCACAGTTAAATAGAATATTATTGGACAAATAAAAAAATATGATTTTTTTTTTATAGTTTACTCAAAATGGGCTTCCATGGACTTGGGTCGTTCTTATTACTCAAATGTTATACCTGTACACAAATGATCAATCACAGACATGACTGCATTGCATGGTAGTCACTTAGCCATCTCATCGGAATTACTGGGCAGCTAGGGTCCATAAATTAATTTCACGTAGGTTCCAAAAAGCTTGCAGGGAGATACTGTAGGGACGCACAGGGTAACAAATGTGGTCAGCAAACCCTTCTTTTGGCAGATGCCTTCAATTTCACAGCATATAGTATATCACCAAAAAATTACAATCAGATTTTCTCACTGATAACACCCAATATCATTAAACTGTCTAAATGATACTTCAAGGTCTTAAAATGTAACATCCTAGCTCTATTTTGCAGAAAACACCATTCAGTTTGGTTAAGCAGTCACAGAGAAAACAATGTGGATTGTTGTAAAGCATGTCGTGAGTCTGATTTTTTTTTATTTTATTTAGCACTTCGATGCTCTTGTGTGTGGATTCAATAGACAAAATTTGAAGGGAAAAGATTCCTGACATCATCTACAGAATTCCTCATTTCTCTTTGACCACTGAAGCAAATCGAATGGGGTTTTCTGTAAGATGTGGGCTATGAGTTAAATAGTTTCATACCCTGAAATTGTATATGTATTGATTCATTATTTTTAAAGATATCATTGCGGAGCTCCCGTTGTAGTTTTTTTGGGGACATACGGTACAATTGTATATAGGGGAGACCCAGGAGACTTGAGCCACAAGGAGAGTTGATCCACCCACTAAATCTCACACATGCACTTTAGATAAAAAGATAAAACTCCCTCTGCTGGTAGTGTACAATATAACTTTATTTCCAGTTAAGTCAGCAAAATCCATGGTAACTCATGGGAGATTTTGTGAAAGGAAAACCAAATATCGCGCTGAAAAGTGGATTTGAGAGTTAGAGGTAAAACCCTTCTTATTATTCATATACTAGCAGTTACTTTGGTCGCAATATGGGCAACGCGTAGCCTCTGCATTGTTGATTATTTCTGATGTTTTTGGTTGAATATGATGCAACTGCTCTAGTGGTAGTTAAGTCACATGCAAAAATGGCCGACCTTTGGAGAGTTGAGCCACTCATCATGAGGAGACATGATCCATGGCTCAACTCTCCTTTTACCATTATCTTATTTATACAACTATTTACTTTTCTTTCAGACAATGCCACAAATACACAAAAGGACTTCAGACCGTGGGAGTGATCCATGATTGCTCCAGCGAGGAGCAAAAGCAGTCGAAGAGTTGAACAGTGTTCGAGCTGCCGCTCGAGCATTTGGTGTAGATCGAATGACACTCAAGAGATACATGGATAAACAGAAAAATGACCGTTTTTGTATAGGGTTCTTTATACATTGTAGAACCCTATACAAAAATGGTCTATAAAGAATCTTAAATACGGGACAAGAAGAGGTTCTAATCAGCACATTTTTTCTAAGAGTGAAGGGCACCATCATTTCTTGTGTCATTATTGTTAAAGTTGTGTTGGTTCACACTGCAATCATGGTATTCTGCATTTCGTTGAATCTAACAAATCATTTGTTGAGGTCATTTTGTTATTTTGTATTGTTTTGCCAGGTAGATGGAAGAGTCACTGGTTGGCATTATGTTGTTCATAGGACTACATTTTTTGAGCAGATATTGTTAACAATATGATATCATCGTGTGAAATTTGAAAGCATGTGACTGGAAAAGATGTGACTGTATTCAGGCAATTCTGGAAAGTTTTGTGGCCCCTTGTTGTCTTTAGACATTGAATGAAACCCCATGGAAATTGAAATTCACAACAAAGAGGATGATACATAAATATCAATAACATAGCCTGAAGCTGACGTGAGCTAAATGAAACAAATTGTCATGTTAATTTCCACGCACTACAATCTTTATCTCCTGTTCAAGGTTGCGCATCTGTTTGAGCGAGCTCTGAAAAGCATTGTAAGATCTAAGTAAGGGTTATATCAGTTGTGTTTTAATGTTGTTTTAAAATTTTAATGAAGCTGCCAATGGTTTTTCGCTAACTCAATTATTGTCTTCATGAGTAATGATTTCTCAAAGAAGTTATTGTGTTTTAAAGGGTGACACGACATACTCGTATGCTCCGCCGACAATTATTGCTCTGACATTAATATCTCTCCGAAGAGAGAGTGAGCCTCGTGGGTATGATTGAGTTTTTGGGTCAGAGCAGGGTAAGGATTTGGATTAGGGTTAGGGTTAGGGTAGGGGTAAGGGTTTGCTGGTGTAAGCTTCAACATTAGCAATTCGTGCCGGAGCATTTGTCGCCGGAGCATATGTCATGGAAGTGTTTTAAAATTATTGATTGTCGGCCCAAGGTAAAAAACTGTAAGTCAGAACATTTCGATGACATCATCAATTTGTCTACAACTTGTAAGGCCTATCTTGAAGTTCTTTCTATCTGAAAAAAAAAATCATAGTTCTCTGTTAGAGTCATTGTATTTCAGTTTAAAAAATAGTGATATTCGATAAGAACAGCACATTAAATGTATTTATGCGGGCCCATCCTCACGAGATATACGACTTTCCCACTCCCTAGTACAGTATGGCACAACTCTCCCATGGGTGGCTCAACTCTCATTGCGGGTATGCTCAACTCTCCTCGTCCTACAGGAGACTTGTGCCATTTGACATCTTCTTTTTTTTTTTTTTTGAACGGGCTCTTATTCTGAAATGCAATCACCTTCCGTATAATCAACAAAACTGGATTAAATGACATATGATCTTAACTTCCAACCATAAGAAAGTCTTCAGCTTAAAACACAATTAGGGGAAAATATGACAAATTATGTAAAAAGTGGCTCAACTCTCCTGGGTCTCCCCTACGTAGTACAATGTGAAGAGCTATATACCAGCACAATAATATCTACACTAGACAACCCATGCACTTCTTATAATTCAGCACGATAGGCCCATACTCCAGAAATGAGGATATTCCTTGTTCACAACGTTTCAATATACCAATACCAACTGATGAAGAGGGCGAAACAGATATTGTTAATACAGATTAGATAATGGAAGGATACATTTTTTTTCAGCACATCAATAATTTGCAAAAGACAGCAACAGAATATATATGCCTTCCCACAAAAACAGTACAATTCTGTGGCTCATAGGCATTCCCTCGCTATAAAAAGTCGTATGAATGGCAGGCAGCACCCTATCGTTTGTACAACAAGGCAATAATCTATCCACTCATGTTCTTAAAAGAAAAAAAGGGTTTGCTCTGTCTCACACCGTTTAACCAGAATCAAATCCATCTTTAGAAACATAATGGGTAATAACAAACATACAAAATACAGGAAAATATAACAAAAAATAACAACTGAAGAGTTGATAAAATACAATAATCTTCACATAAGCTAATCTTGATGTGATTGAGAAAAAAATACATCAACTTTATAGGCAATATTTAACATTTGCCAGTACAGAGAAATGAAATACACAAAAGGATATGAAACAAATTGGGGCATTTTATTTTCCACCTACTTGGCTCATTATTTGACATGATTATGCAACGTTGAGTTATCTAAAAAGTGTCTGTACTATTCAGCCCCAATGTTTACAGGGTAGAACATGCAAGAAGCAAACGATATTCAGGAATTCTGCAGCTCCATGTAGTACTGTACTTCTCGGCAAAATATCCACCATGGTACCTTTTTAAGCCTCATACTTTCAGAAGGGAATATCAAATACCTAAAAATCACAATTTGATATTCATATATCAGAGCAGACAATAACAAAACAGTCAATGACCACCCTACAAGGCACAGACACACAGACACACACACAGACACACACACACACACACACACACACACACACAGACACACACATCAAGAATACAGATACACATATGAAAGTTAACATTATACAGTATGTCCCCCCCAAAAAAAAAAAATACAATCGGATTTTTTCATTGATAACTTCCAATGATTAAACGGTCTGAATGCTATTTCATGGTATAAAAATATATAATTTTACCTATATTGTGCGGAAAACCCCATTCAATTTGGTTAAGTGGTCACAGAGAAATATGAATTGTTGTAATGCATGCTGTGGGTGTGATTTTTCCAGGTCTGGCATTTGCATGCTCTTGGAACTGCATATTAATGTGTGAACACAATGGACAGAACTTGGAGGGAAGGGATTCCTGACATGCTCTACAAAAATGCTCATTTCTCTTTGACTACTGAAGCAAATCGGATGTGGTTTTCTGCAAGACGAGTTATAGTTTCATACCCTGAAATTGTATTTAGATTTACTATTTATAAAGTTATCATTGCGGAGGGTCTCGTAATTATCGGGGGACATGTGGTGTCACAAAGAATGAAAAGATTACAGCATACTTTAAATATTTTTTTTTTTCAAGGCAGGGATATGTCAAGTTTAGTCTAGCTTAACACTTTGGTACTCCTCTTTCAAAGTGCATGTACACTGCACACACATTATATTGTTATTACGTCCGCCAAGGAAGGACTTTTTTGACGGCAGTTCCTAACACATACGGTCAATGATCCATGCCACCTTTCAAGACAGTAGCACTATCATTTCAAAAGTTATTACATTAAGTTGAAAGTGAAGAGTGTGCAGAGGATTTTCAAGAAATGAAAAGGGGCCTCTAAGACATACCTGATCACCCTACTCTAATATATATATATATATATATATATATATATATATATATATGACCGTACACCTCAAAACGAACATAAAGTCGCACACACTGATTTTGCGTGAGGACTGAAAATAAGTGAAATGGGTCAACATAGCTGAACTTGACTTTTTCATATTTTCTGAAAGAGCGGGTCTTCTTTTACATTATGCCAAAATTGGTATCATAAAACGGGCAGGAAAGTGTGTTTTTTAGCAGTTTATCTCGAACATTTTTGGTAGAATAGTGTGATTAGGTGTGTCTTTAGAATCCCTTTTTCATTTCTGAAAAACCTTGTCCACACTCTTCACTTTCAACTCTGATAACTTTTGCAAGGATAGTGCCACTGCTTTGAAAGTTGGCTTTTATTATGTACAGAATGTGTTAATGAGGCATGCTTAATTTCAGTTTAATCTGATAATTTCTTCATTGTTGTTACATTGGTGGTTTACTTCCTGTTTTTGTCACATTCATCGCACAGTCAGCACGGTTTGGTAAAGATTAAGCGCTTGAATAGACACTGTACTTCAGAGCCTCTTTTCTCAGTTCACACTTTTCCTGAGTTTGTGCTTTCTTTCCAATGTTTAGATAGGTTAGGAGAGTCCATTTGTTTTGAGTTATACATCATTTTAAAGCTTAAAATCTGCTCTTTCAGAATATGGTCTTAAATAAAAATTCATGTCTGGCGACTTTTTGTTTGTTTTGAGGTGCCGGGTCACATATATAAGAAATGTAGGAAAACTCCTGAAAACACACTTTCTCATTCACTTTATGATCCCAAGCTTAAGGGGGGAAAATAGTTCTTCAGGAATAAAAAACTTGAGCTGGTTGACCCGTTCTCCTTTTAAGAGTCCTCATGTAAAATCGAGGGATGCCACTTTTTGGTGGTTTTGTGATGCACGGTCACATATATCACACAATAAAGCCACTTATTTTTAATACATGTAGTGGACCTTGAGGGAAATTTGGGAAGGAGCTCTATGACATCTTTTTCAAGATGTGCATACAAGAAAGACTTTAGAACAAAAACACAGCTTGATACACGCATACTAGTGAAACATCCCAGCCAGACAAGTTTCGGGAGTAAATGTTACAAAACACACACACACACACACACACACACACACACACACACACACACACATCTATTTTAAATGTCACTGTGAAGGTTCTAACATTGTTCAGTTAATGCGCAGATTTAAACTGTCCCTATATAAATAGTACACAACTCAGCCACTCATAGATAGAACTACATACTCGTACAATAACATGATTATTACATATAATGTAGCACTATATTTCATGTTCAGCAGAAATTTCAAAAGGTCTACAATTCTCCTCCAAATTTCCTCACTCTGTACATGGTCGGGACAGTAATTATAAGTGTAGCAATCTGGTTAGTGCTCCCTCTGGGAGGGAAGAAAAGTGTGTATGTTTAGCTGTTTATCTCGAACATTTGTTGGTAGAATAGTGTGATTAGGTGTGTCTTTAGAGCCCCCTGTTCATTTCTTAAAAATCTTGTACACACTCTTCCCTTTAGCTCTAATAACGTTTGAAAGGATGATGCCACTGCTTTGAACGTTTGCGTTAATTATGGCAGAATGTGTTAATAAAGCCGTGGTCACAACTCGCCGTACTTGCAAGTGCGTATTGTCTACTTGCAAAAACGTGTTCAAAATTTGGGGATCCGTACGTAGTAAGTACCGCCTCAGTACGGATTTTGAAGCACGCAGACACGCCGTAGCACTTTAAGGACACGAGGAACTTTCGCTGCGTTCGGGCTACGGATTCACCCTAAGTGCGGGCAACGTACGTGCCCTCTAGAGCGAACGTGCGTACAACGCACTGACTCCGTGCGTCTTTTAAAATTTTCCCACCGTCACTTGCTCGACGGACGGCGCACGTAGCACGTACGTGTTGAGCACGTAATATGTGCGCAGCCCGTGCTTATTCAACACTTCCCTGAGGTCAACTGTTCAATAGAGCACGCAGACCGTACAGAACTTGCCGAATAAACACCTGCTCCGCACTTAAAACGCAAGTTGTGCGCAGTGATTTCTGCAATGTACACGAGTCGAGCCGACGGAAGAGTATCATCATTTCGTCTCTAAGATGTCCTGATGTTGGCAATAATATATTCATACTGTTCTGTTTCACCTACCGGGCAGAAATGACCTGTAAGAATTATGGGATCGAAAAAAAAAAATCGCATAAATATAACTAGGAAGGGCTTTCAAAACTCTTTCGAAGTCATTAAATATTACACATATTATATAATATATATATATATATATATATATATATATATATATATATATATATATATATATTGCGGCATATAAGACACGGACAAACTGTTTGAAGAAGCAAAGCATTTTTATAGAAATCTTGAGCTCTGAGTGGTCAGTACATGAAGTGACCAGGTTTTTGGAGTTTTGAAAAATGTATTACATTTAAGAGCTGCACAAGCGTGGTTAAAAGGCATTGACCATCATTGTGTATGCAGAACAGTGATAAAGTCAGTACCATTCTCTGATATTGAGAATGTGTATATTCTGAAATTAAGCAAGGAAGAAATTTCTTTGACAGTATTACCTTATATAGGGCCTTAATTGCAAACGTGACACCTTCAGACTCAGATAAAACTGCAAAACCTTAGGCCTACATTCATTGCTGATAAATCTAGCTAAAAATGCTTCCATGGCTGAAATGCCACCACCTCTGAAACTGGGTATAAAGATAGTAGACTTCATAACAGCAAATCATATGCATCTCACCTCCAGTGCCAATGTGTTAGGATGTTTCAACCAAAATCATGTTATACAATGTCATTGTATACCAGTCCTGATATTGACAGTAGCCTATTGGCCTACATCATGTATACAATGCCATTTTATACGTGATGTAACCTATGTCCTATACCTGAAATAGCCTATTAACCCATTCTCTGTCAGTGAGTCAAATATGCACACATTTCACATATTTCATCTAGTTCATTTATTTCAGTAACATTTTCTTTCAACAAAATATAAAAACCTATAGACATGAAATGAATATGACACACAGAAGATCAAACTACCATTTACACGTATATGGAGAAGACGTATTGTTTATATACATCTGAAGAACTTCGGAAGGTGGTCCTATAATAGTATTAGGCCTACCCCTAGCATCTGACGGGGTGGGGAGGGAATCATCGCACCTGCACGCACTTACAACATGCGACAGAGTAGGGATACCGTACGTGAGCTACACGTGCAATTACAGCCTTCGCAAGAGAACGTGGCAATCGCACGCAGATTTTAAGTTGTAAGCACGTACAACTCACTTACCACGTGCACAACGTACGATGCACGTAACCCCTCACGGCCAGGCGTGGCGTGCGTTGACGTACTTCCTCCCTGCGCTAGTCACTTCCTACCCACGTTTTTAGAAAAAACGTGAATGCCGTGGCCTGCGCCAAGAACGTGCGGACGAAAAGCACGCACGGCGAGTTGTGACCAGGGCTTAAGGCACGATTCATTTCAATTTAATCTGATAATCTCTTAGTTGTTGTTACTCAAGTGGTTTACATCCTGTTTTTGTCCCATTCATCGCACAACCAGCAGGGCTTGGTAAAGATTAAGTGCTTGGATAGACTCTTTACTTCAGAGCCTCTTTTCTCAGTTCACATTTTTCCTGAATGTGTACTTCCTTTCCAACATTTAGATAGGTTAGGAGAGTCCATTTGATTTGAGATTTATACATCATTTAAAAGCTTAAAGTCTGCTCTTTCAGAATAAGCTCTTAACTAAAATTTCATGTCTGGCGACTTTCTGTTTTTTTTTGTGTGAAATTTTATATAATGTTATCATATAGACTTTAGTAAGATGTAATTTCTTGCTATCAGCAATTATACACTGCTACTTATGGTGTTAATCGGCGTGTATATGTGACCGTGCATCACACAACGAAAAAAAAGTCGCACATACTGATTTTGTGTGAGGACTGAAAACGAGTGAAATGGGTCAACCTAGCCGATCTTGATTTTTTCATATTTTCTGAAAGAGCAAGTCTTCTTCTACATTATGCTAAAATTTGGGATCATAAAACAGGCAGAGCAGAAAAATGTGTTTTTAGCAGTTTATCTCGAACAATTTTTCAGTAGAATAGTGTGATTAGGTGTGTCTTTAGAGTAAACTTTTCATTTCTTAAAAAACCTTGTACACACTCTTCACTTTTAACTCTAATAACTTTTGGAAGGATGATGCTACTGCTTTGAAAGTTGGCACTAATTATTGATAGTATGTTTTTGATAAGTCATGTTTAATTTCAGTTTAATCTGATAATTCCATCATTGTTGTTTCTTTCGTGGTTTACATCCTGTTTTTTTTTTGTCCCATTCATCGCACAGCCAGCACGGCTTGGTAAAAATTAAGCGCTTGAATAGACACTGTACTTCAGAGCCTCTTTTCTCAGTTCACACTTTTCCTGAGTGTGCGCTTTCTTTCCAATATTTAGATAGGTTAGGAGAGTCCATTTGATTTGAATTATGCATAATTTTAAAGTTTAAAGTCTGCTATTTCAGAGTATGCTCTTAACTAAAATTTCATGTCTGGCGACTTTGTGTTCATTTTGTGATGCAGGGTCACATATAGTCCAGAAGAGTGCATATTACAGCTGCCGTCATTTGCTAAGATGTCTGGAATGGTTAAAGTTCAACCACATACAATAATAATGTTGTAAAGCATTGTTTCCTCTCACTTTTATGACGTTAGATCCAAACGTCAATATTCGTATTGCATTGATTCCCCTTGAAGCTAATCTTATTCGCATTTTACATGTTACTTGTTACCCACGTCAACGCAGTCTGAACTCATAGTCTTCCAAGGGATTAATGCATGCAGTTATCAACCTTATATACTTTCGAGAAATGAATCGACGAATTCAGTGAAAATTGCTCTTCATCACTTTTTAATGTACTAAGACTACTCCAAAGGATATTCGATGAACGCCTTTTTTATTGAGCAATTATGGTGATAAGTATTTTTTTAGTTTTTGTTTAGGCCCTATGCAATTGAAGACCGTGAATATAAGAACCACCCAAGTCCAATTTTTGGACAAATTCAGTTTGATATGGGAAATTGTAGCTTATGCATGGACTCATCTTGTGTATAAATGATAAATCCTAACGAGATATGAAACTCGTCAGACTGACGAGTTAGGTGATACGCTTGGGGTTATCAGATGTCGGTCCTCTGTGATCGACAAAGAAAAGAATGTGATATAGGCACCTTGAAGTTATGATTGAGTTTGCATGCAAAACCGTTTCCCTAACCTCTCGGCCACGGGACATCCACGGAAATGGTAAGGCAAAAAAGAAATGTATAGATATTACAGGGAGAAAAGTCAATGCCCACTCAACCAACGTGGCCGCGTGAACATGTATTGCATTGCTAGACGGAAATGCGGCCTTGTAACTACTGATGTCGCTATGCCATTTCTGGCAACTTGGGAAAAATACGTGCCGTAAACATAAAACCTATAATCGGCTGGTTTTGATACCTTGCCTTTAATCACAATTTTCAGTGTGATGACGTCATCAAAGTACAAAACAATGATGTGGTCTTGAAAGACAATTGTTCAAAGTACAACACCTTCGTCGTCGTCATTACATATTATGATCAGTTTGACAAAGTCAGCCCGCAAAATTTTGCAGCAGTCGAAGCAATATGGTCTCCAACACAAAAAAGAGGGATGTGGTGTGTGTGTGTGTCTGTGTGTGTGTATAGGTGCGTTTATATACGAATGTGATTTCTACATGGACGAATACAAAATTGAAGAAAAAAAAAGTAAAATAGCTAAGTATTTTGTTTCGTGATCTTGTGGGGTTCGAACCCGCACGTGTGCAACCTCACGTCTCTGAGACGTCGCCTTTAACCACTCGGCCATACGTCTCGACGAGAAAAAAAGAGGAACGTAAACGTATGTATGTAAAAGATGAATCAGGAATCGTTTTGTCCACATTCCATTCTCATTTTCAGTTTTAAACTGCAAAATTGTCAAACTAATGAGGAGATTTCATGCAGCTTATTGTCTCAGTTACCACACACTTAAGATAGACCCCGTTTACAGTGCGGGGCCGGGCTCGGCCGCGGCTCGGCCGCGGCCGAGTCCGGCCTAAATTGCGCGGCCGAGCCTCGCAATTTTGTCCGTTTACACTGCTGGGCTCGGCCGCGCTTTTGATTCAAACCTTCCAATATTTTGTCGTAGTGGCGCTCTGCTTGTAAACAAACGCAATTTGGTATTGTCTGGTTTTCAGACCCTTTGCCAAATGAATTCCGTGGCGACGAAGTCGCCGTTCGGGCAAAGGCCTTTGCCGAAGGAAAAAAAAATCCTTTGCAGGACAAAACCACCTTAAACTATACTAGTTTTCGACGTTGAGGGGGTTAATATCCTGAATAGCGACAGATACAGGCAGAGGGTTTGGAAGCCAGACTAAAATTGGCCGCGCAATTGGCCGCGCATTTGGCCCAGTTTGCGTTTACACCAAAAAGAGGCAGGGCTCGGCCGCGGCTCGGCCGCGGCCGAGACCACCTCCAGAGCGAGGCCAAATGCGAGGCCAATTTTGGCCTCGCATTTGGCCTTTTGCGCGTTTACACTGAAGCAGGGCTGGGCTCGGCCGCGGCTCGGCCGCGGCCGAGCCTCGCACTGTAAACGGGGTCTTACAGAGGAAATGGAGCAAAATCATCTGAGATAAAGGTGCTTAAACGTTGTCAAGTCAATGCACATAAAAAAAAAATCACCTCCCATAGAGATAACACGTAAACTTGTCTGATTTTGAGTCTTTACCTTTAATAACAATTTGAAGTATGATGGTAAGTCTTCTCGAACCAAGAGTGTGGAACGTAAGCTTCTACGTGAAAGATGAATCGTGACGATCACCCGTGACCGACACATCTTCAAAGGGATCAGTTATTAGAAGTGGAAGCCCTCGTGCCAAGCATATTGTCTCAGCAATTCCAAAGCAATGATACCCTAACATGTATGCATACCATAATTTCCCTCTGAAATCAATGGTAGGTATATTCATGTACAATTGCTTGCCTTGTCCATAAACTTTGCTTTACAAACTTTCAGTGAAACGTGTCATAACATAATTCTGTAACTCCATTAGCAGGGATTGACTTCATAAAGAAAAATATATCAAATTGAACGCTTAGCGCGTATAACTAAGGGGGATTTTAGCCTGATGCTCTGTTCTTCACTGCTCAGATACCAACAACACTCATTACCTACGGCTACGTATAGAGAAACAGCCATGACGAAAATAAGTTATTCCTTTTCTTTGGCAGATAGACACACAACCCCTTTAAACCACACCATAATTGACATGGAGGGACATGAAAAAGTTAATTACTACTACTAAACAGTGATGCCTTCTGCTCATGTGGCACAAGATACCTCTATAGCAACATAAAACCTGTCTACAACTCCGTTACTGCGTCAAACAATAACATCCTGGTTTTTCAAAGAGATGAGCGAGACGCCATACACCTGGCCTAGAGTTAATTCATTCAGTTGCCATTCCTGCTCCAGTTGAGTTATGCAAATTATTTTCCGACCTGTCTTGTGACAATATAACAGGAACAAACGTAGAGAAAAGGAAAGGGAAAATCAAAAATCAAATCAAAAGGAAAGGTGGCAAGCGGGGCACTGTACCAAGGGCAATTTAAACAACACGTATGATAAATGAAGCAAATCCAACCTCCAGCCTCCGACAAAAAAAAAGGAACTTGAGCGACTGTGTGTCGTGGGGTAGTATAATTGATAAGATAATACGATAAATGACATCAATCGGAATAAAGCTGAACTGCCAAAAGAAACACAAAGAAAGAGAGAGAGAGAAAAAAATGATAGCGTCCTACGGGTCTCGAACATCTCGTCCTAAGGTAGTGCATAATGACCATGCAGCGCGCTAAGTGACAGCCACACGGCTGTACCGAAGATTGGATGTGAAATTTATCTTTAATCTTTATATATATATATATATATATATATATATATATATATATATATATATATATACTGGCATCAAAAGACTTGACCAAAACATGGCGGGCGGTGCAAGAACAGTAAATCTATTGACATCAAATCTTGCACATTAATAGACGTGGCTGGTGTTGGGTAGCACCCCTTTAATCATCGAGCTTTCGGGCGAAAAGCCCTTCTTCAGGATCTATACAGTCAATGACAACAACGTATAAATAAAATCAACCTAGGTATAAAATCATACTAAACTCAACTAGCCTCATATACTATACATTTCAAAATATACTCAACATAAAACATACCTCAATTCAGCGCATTTTATAACAAAAAACAAATCAGCATACTATTACTAAATACAATCGCAAAACAAAACTTACTGTGTTGGTGCTGAGTGTGGTCTTGTAGTGTTGTCTGTGTGAAGATTGTGGTCGGGTGTATCTTATATGTATTTGTGTATATGGGGGGGGGGGGCGTTCCTGTACTAAGGCTCGTTCTCAATAATCAATCAAAAACTACCAATACTCAAAAATTTTTTCCATCCAACAATACAGAAAAACTTCCAAATTACCATTACAATTTCTACATATTAATACACCTCTTATAATACATACAAACATACATATCCGCATACATAATATAATTTATACACATGAATCTATTTATCCAAATACTTACATACTTACAACCACGTTACTTTAACTACAGTTCAACTTTCCCAAAATACATATACCATTATTACATTACCTATCATATATCTACCTACATGTACATCAATCACTAATTCTATCTAACTAAAAATTATTCTAACCTTCTCAAACAATAACATATTTATCATATACTAACATTCAATTAGTCTAACAAATATTGTAATAATCTAAAAAAATAACATATTTTTATACACTAACATTCAATCAATCTCCTCTCATCTATCTCTATATAATACACCCTCATACATCTATTCAATACTTTCCCATGATTCAAAAACAAAATATATATACAAACATACATACATACTTACATTTATTTCTACAATTACTCATACATATCTGACAATCAGTAAAAAAGAAAAAGAAAAAAAAGAAAAAAAAAAGAAAAAAAAAGAAAAAAAGCAAAAAAGACATTAAGGTTCTATGTTAATTCCGTTTGGGTGGAGGGTTTTTAACTTGTCAATCCAAAAGGATTCTCGGCGTAATGTTGTCGTGTGTGATTTGCTCTCGATAGCTTCGATGGCTGTAAGTTGTAGGTTGGATAATGAGTGTGAGGGTAGGTTGAAATGTTTGGTGTATGGGAGTGTTTTGTGATGTGGGTTGTGGTAGTTACGTATTTCTGATAGTGTGTTGTTGATTCTTGTGTACAGTGTTGTTTCTGTTTTCCCGACGTACTGTTTATGACAGAGTGAGCATGTTAGGAGGTATATGACGCATGTGGATTTGCAGTTGATGTGTGAGGAGATCTTGAATTGTCTACCTGTGGTTGTGCTTTGGAATGTTGTAGTTTCTACGATGTGTTGGTGAAGGTTACATTTTCGTGAGTTGCAACGGTAGAATCCGTTAGGTTTGTGTGATGGCGTGCTGGGGGAGGGGTCTTTGGCCCGAACTAAGAGGTCTCTTATTGTGCGTCCACGGCGGAAGGAGATGGTAGGGGGTTTGGGGAATAATTCCCGGGTGTTGTCAGATTGTTGTAGAGTCTGGTGGTGTTTGTGTGTGATGTGAGGTAGTTTGGCAGTGGCAGGCGAGTATGTGATTGGAAAGAATATGTCCTGTTTATGTGTGTCGCCTCCCTTTCTGTAGGAGAGAAGTTCATCACGTGGTGTGTGTCTTGCCCGTGTTATCTGGTTGTGGACCATTTGTTTGTTGTAGCCTCGTTGGATGAAATGTTGTGCGAGTTGTTGTAGGTGGTGTTCCAGTGACTCTGTGTTTGAGCATATCCGTGTGACGCGTAGGGCTTGGCTGTATACAATACCCTTGAAAGAGTGTGCTGGGTGACAGGATGTGGGGAGGAGGTATGTGTGGGTGTCAGTGGGTTTGGTGTAAAGTTCTGTGTGAAGTTGTGAGTCCGCGTGTTTGATTGTGACGTCGAGAAGGTGTGTTTGTTCGGGTGAGGAGTCAAACGTGAATTTGATGGTTGGGTGTATGTTGTTCATTTTCTCTTGGAGTGATGCGAGGGAGCGGGGGGAGCCGTTCCATAGGAAGAAGATGTCATCAATGTAGCGTCGCCATGAAGTTTTGAGGAGAGGAGGATTTGTCAACGATAGTATGGCATGTTCTACTTTGCCCATAAAGATGTTGGCGTATGTGGGGGCAACCGGGGTTCCCATAGCGGTCCCTTGGATCTGTAGGTAATGTTCACCATTAAATGAGAAGTTGTTGAGTGTGAGTACGAGATGGAGGAGGCGGAGGAGTTGGTCTGTCGGTGGGTGTGTATTAATGTTCGGGTGTTGAGTGCTTCTTTGCATGCTTGCATGCCTTCTTGGTGGGGTATGTTTGTGTACAGCGATGTGACGTCTGCAGTGACGAGGAGTGTTCTTGAAGAGAGTGGGGTGTGATGTGTGTTGATGTCGAGAATGTGGTTCAGGAAGTGGGTTGTGTCTTTTAGATAGGATGGCAGTCGTTGTGCGAGTGGTCTGAGGTGAAAATCTAGGAACCTTGAAATTTCTACAGTAGGGCAGGAGCAGCCAGATACGATAGGGCGCCCTGGGTTGTTTTGCTTGTGAATCTTTGGGAGGAAATACAAGCTTGGGCATACTGGGTTTTTTGGTACCAGATACCTTTTTGTGTCAGAGTGGGGTGGGATCCGCAGGGAGTTTTTAGGTGATCCGAGTATCCTCTCGGATCACCTTCTGTATCTGTACGGATTCTTTGTTCTTCTTCTTCTTCTTCTTCTTCGTCTTCTTTCTTTATTTCTGGACAAAAGTTGTGTATCTACTTACTCAGAAAGTTTTCAGAGTATCAATTTCAAACTCATACCATATATGTATCATGTCCCAAAGACGACAAATCTAATGTATCATAGTGATCAATCGACCGTGACGTCACTATGACGTCATTATATGAAAACACATTCTTAATCATATCTCATTAATGGAATAGAATTTTTCAATGAAATTTACGTCACATGTATTTCAAGTTATGCGCATTCTCCTCATATTCTCAAAATTCATATTTTCCCTTAAAACGTGCGCGTACGCGCGCGTTGAAATATTTGTATGCTCAAATCGAGCTCAAATTTTTTTTGCACACGTTTCAGACCATTTAGAGCATTTTTTGAAAAATTGAAAAAATTGGACGGACGCGTACGCGCGCGCTCATATAGGCACGCACAGCTCATATGCAATGGAAATTTCCCATTTTTTCACACTTATTTGATGCCTGAAATGTCAAGGAATATTTCTGCCAAGTTTCAAGTCAATCCGACTCAATATGACGTCATACGGACCCGTCAAAGTTGAAATTCCGCGCCCGCGTCAATGGCGATATACAGTCCAACAATGCCAAAAAACCGCCAATTTTGAATCCGATTTTACTCGTCAGGATGGACGATGATCCCCCATTTTCTTTACATATTCTGAAAGCTGATGAGTTGTACATGTCAATTCATGGGTTGGCGATGCTGGAAAAAAATGATTAGAAGATATCAAATTTCTTAATACAATTAAAAAAGTAAATTTTCAAAATGACGTCATCAAATTTCAAATTCACTCGAGCGTATCTCACTTATCCTTTGCCAATTTTCACCCAGATTTCAGTATGTTGTAGCTTATTAAATACTCTTTCATAAATATAACAACAACATTTTGATTGGATGACGGTATCACCTCGTAAAAATGGATTGAAAGTAATCTTGTCAAATTTGACCAGTTTACGTGTTATCTCTATGGGAGTGCAGTTTTTCTGGAAATGAAAATTGACATGACTGTCTTTTTCGAGCACTAGCTCACTTATGCTTCGGTGAATTTCTCCCAGATTTTGATATGTTGTAGCTGAGACTTTGGGCTATCGTGAATGTGCCCTTGGTTTTTTCATACGGTGTCGGGATCATGTCCAAAAACTTGGTTGAAATTAAAGCTTATCTTCGATGTAGTGAGATATTCCTTTCTTTTTGCAACTTTCTTTACAATAACTCACGAAAAACAAGCTCTATCAGCCCAATATTTTGCACATGTTTAGTTCATGTCACGTACATTATTTCATAAAATAACAACTACTTGATCAGACGTCATCTTGGGTATGTAAATTAGGGTCAAAGGTCATAAATGTATCATCTTGTATCTTGGTGAATACAAGTCCTATCTTTTCCATATTTTGCACACGTAACGACCATGTTACAAGGATCATTTCACAAAATAACCACTTTTTGCTCAGATGCAATCTTGGCTGTGCAAAGTGGGGTCAAAGGTCATAATATGTACTTCTTTCTTTATCTTCGTTATGACGTGTTATCTCTATGGGAGGGAATTTTTGTAGATGTGAAAATTGACATGATTGTCTTTATCGAGCACTAGCTCACTTATGCTTCGGTGAATTTCTTCCAGATTTTAATATCTTGTAGCTGAGACTTTGGGCTATCGAAAATGGGTCCTTTATTTTTCATACGATGTCGGGATCACGTCCAAAAACTTGGTTGAAATTAAAGCTGATCTTCGATGTATTGAGATATTTCTTTCTTTCTGCAACTTTCTTTACAATAACTCAAGAAAAACAGGCCTTATCACCCCCATATTTTGCACATGTTTAGTTCATGTCACGTACATTATTTCATACAATTACAACTACTTGATCAGACGTCATCTTGGGTATGTAAATTGGGGTCAAAGGTCATAAATGTATCATCCTGTATCTTGGTGAATACATGTCCTATCTTTCCCATATTTTGCACACGTAAAGACCATGTTACAAGGATCATTTCACAAAATAACCACTTTTTGCTCAGATGCCATCTTGTCTGTGCAAAGTGGGGTCAAAGGTCAAATATACTTCATTCTGTATCTTCGTTAGTGTATACGGAATTGTGTACCATAGATGGCAGGTCTGACTCCCTTTTCTAAATGAGAATCCAAACATCACACGGCCACACGACTAGCTCAATTACCCTTCGGTGAATTTCTTCCAGATTTTAGTATGTTGTAGCCAATGTAATACTCTTTAAGTTTTGTTAATCAAAGTTTTAATCGGATGATGTCTTCACCACGTGAAAATGGATATAATGTAACCTTGTCAAATTTAACCAGTTTACGTGTTATCTCTATGGGAGGGAATTTTTCTGGAAATGAAAATTGACATGACGGTCTTTATCGAACACTAGCTCACTTACTCTTCTTGTGAATTTCTCCCAGATTTTAATATGTTGTAGCTCAGACTTTGGGCTATCGTGACTATACCCTCCATTTTTTCATACGGCGCCGATATCACGTCAAAAAACTTGGTTGAAATTATCCTTATCTTCGATGTATTGAGATATTTCTTTCTTTCTGCAACTTTCTTTGCAATAAGTCAAGAAAACCAGCCCCTATCACGCCCATATTTTGCACATGTTTAGTTCATGTCACGTACATTATTTCATAAAATAACAACTACTTGATCAGACACCATCTTGGGTATGTAAATTAGGGTCACAGGTCATAAATGTTTCAACCTGTATCTTGGTGAATACATGTCCTATCTTTCCCATGTTTTCCACACGCAAAGACCATGTTACAAGAATCATTTCACAAAATAACCACTTTTTGCTCAGATGCCATCTTGGCTGTGCAAAGTTGGGTCAATGGTCAAATATACTTCATTCTGTATCTTCGTTATAGTGTATACCGAATTTGGTACCAAAGATGGCAGACCTGACTCTCTTTTCTAAATGGGAATCCAAACATCACACGGCCAATGTCTCTAAACACAGATGAAACCTATATGGTCATGCCTATTGCGATCAGGACTCGAATCATCGATTAAAACAAATCGGATCACCTAATTTGTCAGACTTGACAAATTCCAAGTCTAGTTTTGTATGTGGTACTGTTTGATAATTGTCTGTCTCCTTCTGCAATGTAGTCATTTGTGGACATTATGACAACCGCCGAGCCTTTATCAGCTGGTTTGATGATAATATCCTTCTTTGACTTCAGTGCCTTCAGTGCTTCCCGTTCATCCTTTGTGAGATTATCAATGTGTCGCGATGAGTTATATGATTTGGCATTGTCCTCCATTTCTGACTGTATATTGCTGAGGTAGACACTCAAGTGGGGGTTGGTGATTGGAGGTGACCACATATTTGCTGGTTTTGGTGGAATGAACGTGTTTGTGTTGTCTTGTGTGCCGGGGTAAGTCAGAGGGCTGGAGGTGTTAGCGTTATCGTTTTCTACCGTTGCAACTCACGGATTCTACCGTTGCAACTCACGAAAATGTAACCTTCACCAACACATCGTAGAAACTACAACATTCCAAAGCACAACCACAGGTAGACAATTCAAGATCTCCTCACACATCAACTGCAAATCCACATGCGTCATATACCTCCTAACATGCTCACTCTGTCATAAACAGTACGTCGGGAAAACAGAAACAACACTGTACACAAGAATCAACAACACACTATCAGAAATACGTAACTACCACAACCCACATCACAAAACACTCCCATACACCAAACATTTCAACCTACCCTCACACTCATTATCCAACCTACAACTTACAGCCATCGAAGCTATCGAGAGCAAATCACACACGACAACATTACGCCGAGAATCCTTTTGGATTGACAAGTTAAAAACCCTCCACCCAAACGGAATTAACATAGAACCTTAATGTCTTTTTTGCTTTTTTTCTTTTTTTTCTTTTTTTTTTCTTTTTTTTTCTTTTCCTTTTTTACTGATTGTCAGATATGTATGAGTAATTGTAGAAATAAATGTAAGTATGTATGTATGTTTGTATATATATTTTGTTTTTGAATCATGGGAAAGTATTGAATAGATGTATGAGGGTGTATTATATAGAGATAGATGAGAGGAGATTGATTGAATGTTAGTGTATAAAAATATGTTATTTTTTTAGATTATTACAATATTTGTTAGACTAATTGAATGTTAGTATATGATAAATATGTTATTGTTTGAGAAGGTTAGAATAATTTTTAGTTAGATAGAATTAGTGATTGATGTACATGTAGGTAGATATATGATAGGTAATGTAATAATGGTATATGTATTTTGGGAAAGTTGAACTGTAGTTAAAGTAACGTGGTTGTAAGTATGTAAGTATTTGGATAAATAGATTCATGTGTATAAATTATATTATGTATGCGGATATGTATGTTTGTATGTATTATAAGAGGTGTATTAATATGTAGAAATTGTAATGGTAATTTGGAAGTTTTTCTGTATTGTTGGATGGAAAAAATTTTTGAGTATTGGTAGTTTTTGATTGATTATTGAGAACGAGCCTTAGTACAGGAACGCCCCCCCCCCCATATACAGAAATACATATAAGATACACCCGACCACAATCTTCACACAGACAACACTACAAGACCACACTCAGCACCAACACAGTAAGTTTTGTTTTGCGATTGTATTTAGTAATGGTATGCTGATTTGTTTTTTGTTATAAAATGCGCTGAATTGAGGTATGTTTTATGTTGAGTATATTTTGAAATGTATAGTATATGAGGCTAGTTGAGTTTAGTATGATTTTATATCTAGGTTGATTTTATTTATACGTTGTTGTCATTGACTGTATAGATCCTGAAGAAGGGCTTTTCGCCCGAAAGCTCGATGATTAAAGGGGTGCTACCCAACACCAGCCACGTCTATTAATGTGCAAGATTTGTGTATATATATATATATATATATATATATATATATATATATATATCTTAAATATTTATACCATATACAACATGAAAAAGTTCATTACTACTACTAAACAGTGATGCTTTCCATTCATGTGGCACAAGATACCTCTATAGCAACATATAACCTGTCTACAACTCCGACAACTCCGTTATTGGGTCAAACAATAACAACCTGGAATTTCAAAGAGATGAGCGAGACGCCATACACCTGGACTAGAGTTAATCAATTCAGCTCCCATTCCTGCAAGTTATTTAAACGTACATGTTCCTACCTATCCTGTTACAGTATAACAATAACCAATGAAGAGAAAAGGAAAGAGCAAACGAAATGTGGCAAGCGGGACACTGTAACAAGGGGCAATTTACAACATTAAGTGTGACAAAATTAATGAAGCAAACCCAATCTCCAAACTCCAATACAAAACAAGGTAAATAGAGCAGCCGTGTTCACGGGTTACGTACACTTGATAAAATAATACGATAAATGACATCGGAGTAAAGCTGAACTGCCGAAAAAAAAAGAGAAAAAAAGAAAGAACGGATAAAAGTCCTGCGGGAGTCGAACCTCTCGCCTTCCGGTATGGCGTTATGAACAACCAGCGCGCTAACCGATTATGCCACATGGCTGTCCTGAAGATCGAGTGCGAAACTTAAATCTAAATACTATCGTGACAGTGTTGACTTGTGATGGCGCTATTCAACTTCCCACAAGTGGCAGCGTGGATTCGATCAATATACAGTTGCAAAGAAAAATTGGGAATCGTTCCGTACAGATTGCATTCTCATTTTCAGTTTTAAATTGCAAAATTGTCAACCTGATGAGGAGATTTTAAAACATAAAATGCATGATTACTAAAGCTTATCGTCTCAGCTACAACATATTTATTTTTCAGAGGAAATGGAGTAAAATCAGATGAGGCAAAGGTGCTTAAACGTTGTCAAGTCAATGCATGGTTAAAAAAAAAAAATCACCTCCCATAGACATAACACGTAAACTTGTCTGATTTTGAGTCTTTACCTTTAATCACAATTTCTAGTATGATGACGTCATCATATTTCAAAACCATCACATGGACTTGAAAGGTAAATGTTCAAAGTGCAACATATCTGAATTTGGGGTAATATTGAGCTTAAACAACAGAGATACGAGCAAATGAATGTCAGAAACAGTACCTCAAAAAAATAAATTCCACTTTTTTGATTTAAAATGACGATATGATGACGTCATCGCGTTTTCCTGGCAATACTGATACTTGGAATGTTATTTACAATTCATATACTTTTGTAATATGCAATAGAAATATAGGGTCAACGGACGATTTAAAGAGCTATGGCGAATAAACAAAGACATGTTTTTTCACTATATTTGCAGAAAGACGCGCACGCGGAATTTCAACTTTGACGCCAGTGCATTCCTTTGTTATAGGTCGAAATCGATCGGAAATCAATGGATATTATTACTCAAAGTATCAGGAATCCAAATCAGTCAAAAAAATTGCATTTTCATGTTGCTTACGGGCTCTGCGCGCGAAATTGCGCGGACGGACGCGCACGCGAGAAAATGTTTGAAACGCTTAAAATTGTCTGAAACTTCGAGATTTCCCATTGGGAAGTCGTTTTGAGCCTTTTAAAATTTTGACGCGCGCGTACGCGCGCGTAATGATGACCTGTGTAACTAGCGTTAAAAAGTAAGATAGAGCGTGACCTGAACTTCATGTCCACCGAAAATGATACAGAAATGACATCCAGTTATGATGATCGATCATGTGACAAGGTCCGAAAATCACAAAATGGCGCCTAGAGGACGTCACAGATATGTTACTGTCATGAAAACCTTATTGTGGCTAGATTTTGTCATGAGACATGTTGACTGAAAATGTCATGTTATTTCGTAATGTCATTCTTGAGATATTGACGACACAAAATTGTCCAGAAAGAAAGAAGAATAAAAAACGAGATATGAAACTCGTCACACTGAAGACGAGTTAGGTGATACGCTGGGGGTCATCAGATGTCGGTCATCCGTGATCGACAAAGAAAAGAATGTAATATAGCACCTTGAAGTTATAATGAGATACTTAGTTGAACTTTTTTGGGCCTACATTATTCAGATCACATTTGCCGCGGCCAAGGCCAACCTCAATTGCGAGGCCGAGCCCCGCAAGTTAGTCCGTTTACACTGCCGGGCTCGGCCGCGCTTTTGATTCAAACCTTTCAATATTTTGTCGTAGTGGCGCTCTACTTCTAAACAAACGCAATTTGGTATTGTCTGGTTTTCAGATCCTTTGCCAACTGAATTCCGTGGCGACAAAGTCGCCGTTCGGGCAAAGGCCTTTGCCGAAGGAGAAAATCCTTTGCAGGACAAAACCACCTTAAACTATACTAGTTTTCGACGTTGAAGTGGTTAATATCCCGAATAGCGAAATAGTACAGGCTAGGGTTTGGAAACCAGACTAAAATTGGCCGCGCATTTAGCCCAGTTTGCTTTTACACTGAGAAAAAGGCCGGGCGCGACCGCGGCTCGGCCGCGGCCGAGACCACCTCCAGAGCGTGGCCTAATGCGAGGCCAATTTTGGCCCCGCATTGGGCCTTTTGCGCGTTTACACCGAAATGAAGGTGGGCTCGGCGCGGCCGAGCCGCGGCCGAGCCTCGCACTGTAAACGGGGTCCAAGTGATCCTCGACACGTACAAATAAAACATGACAATTAAGTGTTTATAACCATCTTGGCTTTAACAGTGGCCTTTTAAAACATGACCTTTGACCATTATTTACATAACCAATATGACTCCCTCTAATCTTGCTATCATAATGATCAGTTCAGAGAGCTCTGACAGCTATATACAAGCCTGTGAGATTTACCAGCAGTAAAACCAATGAAGCCTCCGATACAAAACAAGGGATATCGAGCAAGTGAGTCTGTTTACATGAGAATGTGATTTATCCTGGACGAAAGTGATGCCTCAATTAAAGAGAAAAGGGCAAAAGAAAAACGGGCCAAACGTACGGCTCCAGCGAAAGAGACATCGCCTTTAACCATGTAACTGTAGGTCTCCTCCAACTAAGAGTACACTTTGAACGTAAGCTTATACGTGAATGATGATTTATGACGATCTCACGTGATCGACACACATTCAAAGGGGACAGTTAGAAGTGGAAGGAGTGCTTAATCGTGTCATTAATTCCTAATCAATGACACCCCTACTATAGGCATATCATAATTTCTCATCTAAATTAATCAATGGCCTATAGGACTCATGCACCATTACTTGTATCGTGCATAAACTTTGTTTTTTTAAGCTTTGAGTGAAACGTGTCATAACATAATTCTGTAATTCCATCAGCAGTGATTGACATAATAAAGAAGAGAGATATATCACCGTATTGAACGCTTAGAACATAACGGGGGGGGGGGGGTATTACAGCATGATACTCGGTTCTTTTCTGCCCAGATGCCAACAACACCCATCACCCACGGCCACGCATAGAGAAACAGCCATGGCGAAAATAAAACTTTGCTTTCTCATAGACAAAATGACACAGAACCCCGTCAAACACACTTCACTTTTATTGGCAGGGATGGACATGAAAAATACTAATACTAAACAGCGTATGCATTCCATTCATGTGGCGCGAGATACCTCTATAGCAACATAAAGCCTGTCTTCAACTCCGTTGATCGAACAATGACAACCTGAAATTTCAAAGAGATGAGCGAGACGCTATATCTTATACACCTGGCCTAGAGTTAATCTACTCAGTTCTCATTCCTACTTCAAGTTGGGTTATGTTATTGTAACAAAACCAAAGTGAGGGAAAAGGGGAGAGAAAAACGAAAGGTGGCGGAAGTAAAACTGCATGCACAACTGCAATCCATATCATTGCGTGTGACAAGTGAAGCAAATGTATTAGATGTTATAGCAGTGTTTTATGAGCATAAACAGGCAAATAGACAGACAATGTCAAATATAAAAACCATCAATTTAATGTCAGAGAAGATGGTAAACAAGATGCATTGAAACTGTAACTAAATCGCTGCTCGGTCACGGAACGTCCAACTTTATATTCAACCAAAAAATATGTTAGGGGAAAGAAACAAATTAGATATAACATTCTTAAATTAAAAACAAGAAAAAAATGTCCACGTCAAGATTTAAAAAAAAAAACGCCGCACGAACATGCATTATATTCTAGATGGAATACGGTCTTGATGCAAAGGTCCAATGATTGTCTCATTACTTTAAAAGCAATCTATGGTTCCCTTACCATCACCAGTACCACACCACAATGACGTCTCTAAAATCAATGGTAGCACATTTATCATTGCATCGTGCATTAACTCTCTTTTCCTAAACTACCAATGGAACGTGTCATATTATATTGTGTATTTCGATCAGTAGTGATTGACTTTAAAGAAGAAAGATAATGCAAAAAAAAATTGAACGCTTACCACATTGCTTATAGGGCTATTCCAGTTTGGTACTGATCTGTTCTATTCTCCCAGATGCCAACAACATAATATCACCTATGGCTAAACTAGTGAAACAGCCATGACGAAAATAAACGACAGAGAACCCCGTCATAATCACTACACTTGGAAAGGTGTTGCCCGAAATTCCTCATTATGAAGCAATATCAAGTCACTTCCTTCCCTGCCTGTCTTTAACTCCGTTATTTGGTCAAACAATAACAACCTGGAATTCCAAAGAGATAAGCGAGACGCCATGCACCTGGACTAGAGTTAATTAATTCAGTTCCCATTCCTGTTAGATATGTAAACGTACACGTTCCTAAATATCCTGCTACAGTATAACAAGAACAAATGAAGAGAAAAGGAAAGAGAAAACGAATGGTGGCAAACGGGGTACTGTTTCAAGGGGCAATTTACAACATAACGTGTGACAAAATTAAAGAAGGAAACCCAACCTCCAAACTCCAATACAAAACAAGGGAAATAGAGTAGCTGTGTTCATGACATCAGAGTGAAGCTAAACTGCAGAAAAAAAAAGAAAAAAGAAATAAAAGGAAAAAGTCCTGCGGGACTCGATTAACTTCTCTCCTTCCGGTTGGGCATTATAAACATAGTACGCAGCGTGCTAAGCGATTCTGCCTCACGGAAGATCCGAAGATCTGCGAAACTTAAATCTATCTATGTATGCTATACACAACACAAATTTACATTGATATTCAGTTTTTTGGCGATATACGTCAAGTGACTGATAACGCTATTCAACTTCCCACGAGTGGCCGCGTAGATTCGATCAATATACAGTTGCAAAGATAAATCGGGAATCGTTTCGACCAGATTCCATTCTCATATTCAGTGATCGACAACGAAAATAATGTTAAGTAGCGACTTGAAGTAATATTGAGAAATATTCGTGAAGTCCAATTCTTTATACAGTCCTACATAATTCAGATGAAATTGTTTCTGTCATGCAACCAATTGAAAATTTCGTGTGGTGTCGGCGTGTCCAAGTAAGTTGATTGGAAAGGATATGTGAATGAGTATTTACCAATAGGTCTTGATATCGTAAAAGAAAATCAAACATGGCCATGCGGTCTTTTAAGAGTCATCTTCACTTTAACATTTGTAATTTCAAGTCCAAGTTGACAGTCAAAGCAATGTGGTCTCCAACACAAAACAAAGGGATATTGTATGTGTGTGTGTGTGTGTGTACCTGTGTGTGTGTGTACGTTTACATGAAAACGTGATTTCTACATGGACGAAGGTGAATACTCCAAAGAAGAAAAAAAGCAAAAGATGTAAGCATTTTGTTTCGTGCTCTTATGGGGTTCGAACCCGTACGTATGCAACCTCACGTCTCTTGTGACGTCGCCTTTATCCTCTCGGCCATGTACGTCTTGACGAGAAAATATGAGGAACGTAAGCTTATATGTGAAAGATGATTCAGGAATCGTTTGGTCCACATTCCATTCTCATTTTCAGTTTTTAGCTGCAAAATTATCAACCTGATGAGGAGATTTGAAAAAAAATAAAATGCATGATTACTGCAGCTTATTGTCTGAGCTACCACATACTTAAGTTTCAGAGGAAATGGAGCAAAATCAGCTGAAATAAAGGTGCTTAAACGTTGTCAAGTCAATGCATGGTTTTAAACAAAAATCACCTCCCATAGACATAACACGTCAACTTGTCTGATTTTGAGTCTTTACCTTTAATCATAATTTGAAGTATGATGGTAAGTCTTCTCGAACTAAGAGTGTGGAATGGAAGCTTCTACGTGAAAGATGAATCACGATGATCACCCGTGACCGACACATCTTCAAAGTTATCAGTTATCAGAAGTGGAAGCCCTCGTGCCAAGATATTGTCTCAGCAATTCCAAAGCAATGATACCCTTACATTTAGGTATACCATAATTTCCCTCTGAAATCATTGGTATTATTCATGTACAATTGCTTGCCTTGTCCATAAACTTTGCTTTACAAACTTTCAGTGAAAGGTGTCATAACATAATTCTGTAACTCCATTAGCAGTGATTGAATACATAAATAAAGATATATCAAATTGAACGCTTAGCGCGTATAACTAAGGGGGATTTTAGCCTGATGCTGTGTTATTCACTGCTCAGATACCAACAACACTCATCACCTACGGTTACGTATAGAGAAATAGCCATGACGAAAATAAGGTTTTCCTTTTCTTTGGCAGATAGACACACAACCCCTTTGAACACACAATAATTGACATGGAGGGACATGAAAAAGTTCATTACTACTACTAAACAGTGATGCCTTCTACTCATGTGGCACAAGATACCTCTATAGCAACATAAAACCTGTCTACAATTCCGTTATTGGGTCAAACAATAACAACCTGGAATTTCAAAGAGACGAGCGAGACGCCATACACCTGGCCTAGACTTAATTTATTCAGTTGCCATTCCTGCTCCAGTTGAGTTATGTAAATTATTTTCCGACCTGTCTTGTGCAGTGTATAACAGGAACAAACGTAGAGAAAAGGAAAGAGAAAACGAAAAGTGGCAAGCGGGGCACTGTATACCAAAAGCAATTTACAACATTACGTATGATAAATGAAGCAAATCCAACCTCCAGCCTCCGACAAAAAAAAAAAAAAGGAACTTGAGTGACTGTGTGTCGTGGGGTAATGACATCGGAATGAAGCCGAACTGCCAAAAGAAAAACAAAGAAAGAGAGAGAGAAAAAAAAATAATAGCGTCCTGCGGGTCCCGAACATCTCGTCCTAAGGTAGTGCATAATGACCATGCAGCGCGCTAAGCGACTATAAAGCCACACGGCTGTCCCGAAGATTGGATGTGAAATTCATATCTTTATATCATTTACAACATGAAAAAGTTCATTACTACTACTAAACAGTGATGCCTTCCATTCATGTGGCACAAGATACCTCTATAACAACATAAAACCTTTATACAACTCCGATATTGGGTCAAACAATAACAACCTGGAATTTCAAAGAGATGAGCGAGACGCCATACACCTGGACTAGAGCTAATCATATCACTGTGACACTGTAACAAGGGGCAATTTACAACATTAAGTGTGACAAAATTAATGAAGCAAACCCAATCTCCAAATCTCCAATACAAAACAAGGGAAATAGAGCAGCCGTGTTCACGGGTTACGTGCACACTTGATAAAATAATACGATAAATGACATCGGAGTAAAGCTGAACTGCCGAAAAAAAAAAGAAAAAGAAAGAAAGAGAAAACTCCTGCGGGAGTCGAACTTCTCGCCGTCTGGGTATGGAGTTATTAACACCCAGCGCGCTAAGCGATTACGCCACACGGCTATCCTGAAGATCCCATGAGAAACTTAGATATATGATAATACTATCGTGACACTGCTGATTGAGATGGCGCTATTCAACTTCCCACAAGTGGCCGCGTGGATTCGACCAATATACAGTTGCAAAGAACAATCGGGAATCGTTCCGTACAGATTGCGTTCTCATTTTCAGTCTTTAACTACAAAATTGTCGACCTGATGAGGAGATTTGAAAATATAAAATGCATGATGACTGCAGCTTATTGTCTGAGCTACAACATACTTAAGTTTCAGAGGAAATGAAGTAAAATCAGCTGAGGTAAAGGTGCTTAAACGTTGTCAAGTGAATGCATGGTTCTAAAAAAATCACCTCCCATAGACATAACACGTAAACCTGTCCAATTTTGAGTCTTTACCTTTAATCACAATTTCTAGTATGATGACGTCATCATATTTCAAAACCATCACATGGACTTGAGAGGCAAATGTTCAAAAAAATCAATTCCACTTTTTTTATTTAAAATGACGATATGATGACGTCATCGCGTTTTCCTGGCAATATTGATACTTGGAATGTTATTTACGATTCATATACTTTTGTAATATGCAATAGAAATATAGGGTCGACGGACGATTTAAAGAGCTATGGCGAAATAAACAAAGACATGTTTTTTCACTATATTTGCAGAAAGACGCGCACGCGGAATTTCAACTTTGACGCCAGTGCATTCCTTTGTTATAGGTCGAAATCGAGCGGAAATCAATGGATGTTGTTACTCAAAGTATAAGGAATCCAAATCAGTCAAAAAAAATTGCATTTTCATGTTGCTTACGGGCACTGCGCGCGAAATTGCGCGGACGAACGCGCACGCGAGAAAATGTTTGAAACGCTTAAAATTGTCTGAAACTTCGAGATTTCCCATTGGGAAGTCGTTTTGAGTCTTTTAAAATTTTGACGCGCGCTTACGCGCGCGTAATGATGACCTGTGTAACTAGCGTTAAAAAGTAAGATAGAGCGTGACCTGAACTTCATGTCCACCGAAAATGATACAGAAATGACATCTAGTTATGAAGTTATGATCGATCATGTGACAAGGTCCGAAAATCACAAAATGGCGCCTAGATGACGTCATAGATATGTTACTGTCATGAAAACCTTATTGTGGCTAGATTTTGTCATGAGACATGTTGACTGAAAATGTCATGTTATTTCGTAATGTCATTCTTGAGATATTGACGACACAAAATGTGGCAGAAAGAAAGAAGAATAAAAAAAAAAAGAAATTTTGACAATCACAATAGGTGATACGCTGATAGCGTATCACCTAAAAATAAAGAGAGATTTTGACAATCACAATAGGTGATACGCTGATAGCGTATCACCTAATTACCCCCGGAAGTGCCTGAAATGAATGAGTTAAATCTTATATGAATGTAAGAATGAAGGACTTGGGTCATTTTTATGTTCATATTAATTAATTCATTCATTCATTCATTCATATTATAGCGCCCTCTCTCATCCTTCTCTCATCGCTATAGCAGAATATCATGTATATGATTCAAAGAACGATCCAAGTCCATATGAATCAAAGAACAACCCAAGTTCATCACACAAAATAGCCTCTCCACAATTAATGTAAATGTTATTTGCCATGATAATATATGTTGTAATTTGTATATACAATGTTGTCTTCCCATCACAGTTAAATAGAATATAATTGGACAAATAAAACAGATAAGAATTTTTTTTTTCTTCAGTTTATACTCGAAATGGTCTTCCATGGACTTGGGTCGTTCTTATATTCAGATACTCAATTGCTACCATTCATGTTTTACAGCTTTGCTGTACATTTAATTTTGTGGTTCTTCTTTATCACTTTTTTTTTTTTGCCGTGAGCAAGCCCACAATTCCGTGGACTCTCGAAATTAAAGAGAAAAAATTACGCAACACAATTCTGAATGTTTCATGCCATTTACATTGTCCGTGTCTTCAATCGGTATAATTAACTACGATTTATCTGATGCATATTTTGCACTGCGGCTGCCAAGGTGCACAGGAAATATACTGAAGAAAAGATGAAAGATAGTATCTGCCTGCCACTGTCCATGATCCTTTTCTCTACTTGTACAAGTTTCACACACTTACACACACTCACGCTTACGTTTATATAAACGTATATAATATATATACACACAACAGTGTCTTGTTGTACTTGTCATTAATTCATATGTGACCCTGCATCACAAAACCAACAAAAAGTCGCCAGTCATGAATTTTGGCAAATGGCAGATTCTGAAAGAGCAGATTCCGGAGTTGCATTATAACTTACTTTGTTTATATTAGTATGCTTATGACAAACTGCTTTCTTTATGCTGATGCTAATCAAGATTGTATTAATGTTTTGCATAGGACGACTCTATTTTCTGTTGTAGATAACGTTATGTCAAGAGACAACGATATAACGTGTAACTGGAATATTGCAACAATCTCCACAGTCAAATTGTTCTCTACTGCCCTCTTTCCGACAGTTTTAATTTATTGCCGCAAGAATTAGATTATGATTTTGACACAGAAAACCAATTGCAAATTCCGTCTTCTGAATATCTTACTCAACCCCAATCTAATAATGTTGTCAAGGAGTATGATAATACTAATTTTTTTTTCTATTCTGCATTTTGATATTAGGAGTATCAATAAACATTTTGAAGAATTGAGGTTATTTTTAAATAGTCCCATCATGCACAATGTCTCGGTGGTAGGTTTTACCGAAACCTGGCTTTCTCAAGACTCACGTCTTCCATTCGCTCTTGACGGGTGTGATTTAGTGGTTAATAATAGACAAAATAGGGTAGGTGGAGGTGTTGCCATATATCTTTTCACAAAATTATGATTATGTAGTTCATGATGAGTTTAACAGTATGACTGTTTTCGTTGAGTCTTTTTTTTTATTGAATTCAAGGTTCCTGGCAGTAAAAATATAATCATAGGTGTAGTATATAGACCATCAAGCGCGAACATTAAATCATTTTTTGATTATCTTTCGGATTTGGTTAAAAACCATTTTTTTATTAGTAAAAATTGTTTTATGATGAGTGATTTTAATTTAGATTCATTAAAACAGAATAATGTATAAAACAGAAATGTTTGAAGAGTTTGTTCGCAAAAACCGATAAGTCCATATTTGCCAAATGGAGATATTTGCGATCAAAGGTCAAGAAAAATAAAGAGAATAATAAGAAATGTTTTGCTTCTTTTGACCATAATTTCAAAAATGTACCTTTATATGTAGTGACCAATATATTATTTAAAAGGTATTATTTTGTACTTTATGACAGAGACCGTACTTCAAAATCTTCAAAAATGGACTTATCGGTTTTTGCAAACAAACTCTTCATTTGTGACCGTGCACCTCAAAACGAACATAAAGTCGCACACATTGATTTTGCATGAGGACTGAAAATAAGTGAAATGGGTCAACCTAGCCGAACTTGACTTTTTTCATATTTTCTGAAAGAGCGGGTCTTCTTTTACAATATGCTAAACTTTGGTATCATAAAACGGGCAGGAAAGTGTGTTTTTTAGCAGTTTATCTCGAACATTTTTGGTAGAATAGTGTGATTAGGTGTGTCTACAGAATCCCTTGTTCATTTCTGAAAAACGTTGTCCACACTCTTCACTTTCAACTCCAATAACTTTTGAAAGGATAGTGCTACTGCTTTGAGAGTTGGCATTAATTATGGACAGAATGTGTTAATGAGGCATGCTTAATTTCAGTTTAATCTAATAATCCTTTCATTGTTGTTACTCTGGTGGTTTACTTCCTGTTTTTTGTCCCATTCATCGCACAGCCAGCATGGTTTGGTAAAGATTAAGCGCTTGAATAGACACTGTACTTCAGAGCCTCTTTTCTCAGTTCACACTTTTCCTGAGTTTGTGCTTTCTTTCCAATATTTAGATAGGTTAGGAGAGTCCATTTGATTTGAGTTATACATCATTTTAAAGGGAAGATAAACACCAAGAGCAATGTGGATTGAGTAAAAGCAGCAACATTAGTAGAACACATCAGTGAAAGTTTGAAGAAAATCGGACAATCGATGCAAAAGTTATGAATTTTTAAAGTTTTGGTGTTGGAACCGCTGGATGAGGAGACTACTAGAGGTTATGACGTATGAGTGGACAACAATACCAAGAAAATATAAAGAAAATTCTACAAAAATCCATTTTTCATGAAAATTACAAATTCCATCAACTTGATATTGACATATGTTAAGGGTAGCAATTATTCCCCCTGCTTTCTGAAAGAGGTTGGTCCATTGCTCTTTCATGATTCTAGAAACGTGAATTTTTGTTGAATTTCCTTTATATTTTCTTTGTATTGTTGTCCACTCATACGTCATATCCTCTAGTAGTCTCCTTATCCAGCGGTTCCAACACCAAAACTTTAAAAATTCATAACTTTTGCATCGATTGTCCGATTTTCCTCAAACTTTCACTGATGTGTTCTACTAATGTTGCTGCTTTCACTCAATCCACATTGCTCTTGGGGTTTATCTTCCCTTTAAAGCTTTAAGTCTGTTCTTTCAGAATATGGTCTTAACTAAAAAGTCATGTCTGGCGACTTTTTGTTTGTTTTGAGGTGCAGGGTCACATTTTATCTCCCTCTTTCTTACCCTTAATATCTAAACCCACAAATATAGTTAATGAATTCGTTTCTCTTATTGATAATATTTTTTGTAACATTCTTCCTCCTCCCGATTCTTTTGTGGTACTCTCATATATTACCGATCATTTCTCCGTCTCGACTGGTTTTTCTTTAAATGAGACAGTTAATAATAAATACAACCGTTTACTCAGTATTTAAACGAAGAATCACACATGAAAATTTAGCCAGGCTATGTGCTAGTTTAGACACTGCAGACTGGTCCTGTTTTTTTTTTTTTTTTTTATACAAATAATGTTAATTTGTCTTTTGAATATTTTATGAAATTTTTTTCCAACATTTGGATATTTGTATTCCAAAACGTATAGAAAAATCAGCTAATTCCAAAAAAAAAAAAAAATACCTAGGTTCCCATGGATTTCAAAATCGCTTTTGCGTTCAATGAATAAAAAGAATAATTTATATTACAGATTTAAAATGAAACGTACTGAGCAATCAAGGTTGAAATATATTAGTTATAAGAATACTTTGATGAAAATTATACGTATAGAAACGAAAAAATATTATACTAACAAGTTGAATTTTGCAGGCATGATATGGAAATACATGGAAAGTTTTAAAGCCAGTCATAAATATATCAAATGTCAAGTCAAATATTACCAAAATTAGATTCGATGGCGAAATTTTTGAAGATCCTCCTTAAATTTGTAATATTTTGAATAATCAGTTTTCTTCAACTGAGGAAAGCCTGACAAGTAATATTCCTCCCTTCACAAAACATTTGTCTGAATTTTGGGGTCCACCAAATTCTAGTTCAGTATTTTGTAATCCAACATACACTCGGGAGATAATTGATATTGTCTCTGATTTTAGTTCCAAAAAAGTGCTGGACACGATGACATCAGCAATTTTCTTTTAAAGGGGGTAATATCGTCAATTGCGGATCCTTTAGCTCATATACGTAATTTATCCCTTTTTAACGGCACCGTCCCCGAAAGCATGAAAACAGCAAAAGTCATCCTTCGTTTAAAGAAGGTGACAAATTAGACGTAAATAATTACCGACCAATTTCTTTGTTATTTGCATTGTCAAATATTCTGGAAAAAATATTTATAAAAGAACTATTAACTTCTTTAAATCCAATAATATATTTTCGAATTCTCAGTTTGGATTTAGGGAGAAATATAGCACTACACATGCGTTATTGAGTTTTATAGAAAAAGTAGCACAAATCTTCTCATCTGATAGGTTTGTTCCTGGACTTCTCCAAGGCCATCGACACCATTAATCATGATATTTCACTTAGCAAATTACATCAATATGGAGTGCGTGGGAAGGCCTTGGAGTGGTTCAGGAGCTACCTCATGAACAGGAAACAATATTCCTTTTAAATGGTTGTAATTCACAAATGTTAAGTATTAAATGTGGTATTCCACAGGGAAGTTTATTAGGTCCACAATTGTTTAATTTTCACATGAATGATTTTTGTAGATCATCAGATGTTCCTTCTTTCATTCTCTTTACAGATGACTCAAATTTATTTCTTTTTCGCACAATAATCTTCTTACCCTTGTTAATACAATAAATTCAGAATTAGAAAATGTTGCCCAGTGGATAAAAGCAAATAATTTATATCTTAATCTTCAAAAAACAAAATATATGCTTTTTAGAAATTCTACTGAGGCATTACCTGTTGACATTTTTTTAGATGGTACTCCACTCGAAAATGTTTCCCATGTAAAATTTCTTGGAATAACAGTTGACAATAAGCTTACATGGAAATTTTACATTGACAGTATATTTATGTAAAATTATTTCACGTAATATTGGTAAAATTAATAAGCTTGAATTTGGCTTTCCTTTGGCGTCCCTGCTTATATTATATTTATCCTTAATATTGCCATATTCAAATTACGGTATTCTTGCAGGGGGAAATACATATAAAACACTTTAAAATAAATTACTTTTATTGCAAAAGAAATCACTCCGTATCATATGTCATACTGCATTTTTTTCCCATACTGACCCATTATTTTATGAGCAGAAAATATTGAAAATTAATGATTTGTATTTGTTTAATTAAGGACAATTTATGTATAATTATAACAAAAAAAAAATCTTCCAAATATATTCAAAACAATGTTTGAAAGAAATCAATCCGTTCGCAATTATCCAACAAGGCGATCAAATGACTTCTGTTTGCCATTTCTGAGAACTTTGTTGGCTCAAAACACATTCATCTACGATGGGCTAAAGTATTGGAATTTACTTCACAACAATATTACAACAGCTCAATCTCTGAACTCCTTCAAAAATAAATAAGAATTATTTGTATTGAAATCTTACAACATCAAACCGAGTTAGTTTCGTTTTAACATCTCAGTGAAGTCATCATTTCTCTGAATATTAAGCAATCATTATGAACTTATTTTTTTTTTACATAAGTCTTCCTTATAAGTATGTTCCTGCCAGTGTTCCACATATATCGATGTGTCTATTCTCTCTTTCTTTGTTTATTTGATGGAAGTGAAAATAAATTTGAATCTTGAATCTGAATCTTGAATTCTAAGCTTTAAAATGATGTATGTCAAAATGTGAACGAAATCTCCTAACCTTTCTAAATGATATTATCTGAAAAAAAAAATGAAAATCACACACACACACACACACTCTGGAAAAGTGTGAACTGAGAAAAGATACGCTCAAGTATAGGGTTTAATCTAACTCTTAATGTCTACCAAAATGTGTTAGCAGTACGATGAATGGGACCAGAAGACAAGATATAAACCGCCAGAGCAACAACAACGTAGGGATTAATAGATTAAGCTGAAATTAAGCAGGCTCTACATGAAAACATTCTTCTGATGATTAATGTCAACTTTCAAAGCAGTGGCATTATCTTTTCAAAAGCTATTCGAGTTAAAAGTAAAGAGGGTGCAAAGAATTTTCAACAAATGAAAAGTGACCTCTAAGACATACCAGATCTCACAGCTTTACAAGAAAGGGTTGTAGAAAAACTGCTGAAACACACTTCTACATTCATTATGATCCCAAACTTAGAAACAGTGTAAAGGAAGAATATTCTCTTTCAGAAAATATCATAAACTCAACACAGACATGGTTGACCCATTTCACCTTTTTTGAGTCCTCACGTGAAATCAAGGGGTGCGACTTGTTGTTGATATTATGATGCACGGCCACATATGCTAAATACATATATTGTGTTTGATCATTGTACACTAAAACATGTTTTTCTTGTGACAAGCATACACCAACACACAGAAACATGCACGCTTAGAAGCTGTGTATATTTAAACGTAGACAGATAGTACCCCAGGACAAGTTCACTGTGCACACACACACACACACACACACACACACAAACAATACTAAAGTCAGTTATACATTCTTTTATGTCTACTTCTGTTGTCTTGTTTTATGTAGCTACAGAGGAGCTACATTATTTTGGTGGCAGTCTTGTGTCTCCGCATTTGAAGCATAGTTACAAGTTGCCAATGTCAGTATTAGCTACCACGGGGTGATTCACACTATGTCAATGCATAAGCAGTGTAGATAAATCAAGCCTGTGCTCTGTTATGAATGGTCTTCATTCGAACTGTATCATGTACGTGTAACTTGTATTCGCCTGATATGTTAGTTCTTACTGGCCTTCAGGATATGAAAGCAACTGTGGAAAGCTGATCTATTATTTCGAACTACGGATAGTGTATTAACTGCTAGTCATTCACATTCACATAGAGTAAGAAAAAACAAACAAACAAGAAATAATATGTAGAGAAACATTTTGAAATGTTAATTCCTCTCTTAGCTCAGAATGGTCACGCTAATATAATGCTGTATATCGCAGTTTTTCAAGTGAGAAAGACCCTTAACAAGTGCATATATCAAACTACATCATATCTTGAAGTATCCACACTGTAGGCATATATTTCCTATGTTGACTAATGGTGGCCAAGTTGGGGTGAATAACCCATGGCAAAACTAAAGAAATTCCATCCTAGCAAGAAATTGCTTAGAGACCGAGTATTTGCTTAAAAACTTATGCGTAAAACAGACCTTTTGCTTGTTCTTGCTAGCAATTGCTTACGATTTTCCGACCTCTGTAAAATGAGTTTGAGCTTTTGGTAACTGAGAGGATACCTTTTGAGGATCATTGTCATATCCATTCAAGAACCAAACATATGAAGGAGTGGTATAAATCTAGAAGAATTAACTCTTAAGTAGTGTAAGAAACTTTTTCCTTTCAACAACGGGAATGTCTAATGGTTACCACGCAAAATGTGATAAAAAAAAACAGGTATATAGGATGTCTGACTTCTTTGGAGAGCAAGGATACCTCAAAGTATCTCCACGTGCGATCTGACAGAACCGGGCTTTCGGGACAAGCAAAAGGTGTAAGCACAAACAAAAGTTATGCATATGGATTCAAGCAATTGCTTCAACTAGACATTTTGCTAGACGAGCTTGTGCTTTTGCTTGAAGCAAATGGTTACAAGCAATTGCTTTTTTTTATGCATTCGGCTCACTTATCAAACACAATTGATATCTAACCTCTTCATGTAGACGATTATGTTTAGTGAAAGGAAAAATGTATTCCAGCAGTTACTGTATAGTCAGCAATCATAATTTGGAATGTAGGTATATCTGTACGTAGTGGGTATTGAAAACACATATCTTGGTTGAAACCAAGTATAGCCAGCAAGATAAAGCATAATTTATATAAGCATGTGTGTGTTACCAAAACCAAGTAGTGGTAGGTAAATGACCGCCATTTTTTTTTTTTTTTTTTTTTTGGGGGGGGGGATTGTAATACAGCAGTCTCTTCATCAGGCAGGACTCTTTCTTCTAATTCATTATTGATAATCAATATCATTACACAGTATAGGTACATTTAAAAGAGAAAAACAATGTTCTTTGAATCCGTAAAATTTTCATTTGTATTCTAGTTAGTAAAGCAGTTAACAACAGCATGTATCAAATCCTTTGCAAAACTGTTCGATGAGAATGCGCTAACATATGTAATGTGTAAGATGAAAAAAAAAAAAGAAATGGTGCAATGGCGACTGGTACGCCTCCGTCATAATGCATGGTTCTCCTCATAGTACAATGTCTTGGCAATGTGTAATGACAGTTTTTCATAATTGGCAAAACATTAAAATGACAGGCTTGTCACAAATGGATGAATGGCTATATTGCTTAACAGTGCGGGCATTTGGGGATTTGAGGATTTTTACTTGACTTTTGACGTTTAAACAAGTTTATGCATTAATTAATTCTCAAAGTATGGAGAAAAAGTGTTATTGCAGTATCAAATAGTATCGTTTTAGCATTTAAACCCGGCTTTGTCCCTTGACCTTTAACCTTATGACTTTAAAATTCCCAAGAGAACCACTGTCAGGGAGAACATGCATAGCTAATAATTAAGTTCCATGATGATACCTTTCGAGTCACTTTCGAGATATGATGGAAGAAGTGAAGCTAAGCACCTCCAATTGACCTTTGACATTTTGGCAAGAAACTTCCAAGAGAAGCTCTATTGGATAAGATATGTATATATCATGTTTCCACAAAAATATATCCTACAGGCATTGCATAAATAATAGGGAAATAGTGGCATTTAAAGGAGTTGAACTCGACCTTTGATCCATGACCCTAATTTCCCTACATAATCACTGTCAGTCAGGACATGCATATGTACTATAAGTTTCATGAAGATACATTAAACCATTTGCGAGATATGGAGAAAAAAATGAAATTTTAATAATTTCACTTGACCTCACTAGACCTCACTTTTACAAGCATCATTGCTTTAATGTAGGCCCCATCATATTTCTGACATTGATTTGTGATATTTTCAGACGATAATGACCATTTATATTTGTGTTTAATGTTTGTTTGTCTTTTTTTAAACATAAGATATGATTGCATATATTTTGTACTTTCGTTTTATTGTCAATCATCTTGTAATCCCATCACTGAGAAAGTGGAAACATGAAATAAACTTGAAACTTGAAACTTGGCCTTTGACCTCACGACCCAAAAACACTCTCTGAAAAATCCTCATTTAGCTGTACACATATAAACTAAATTTCAAGAAAATACCTTCAGGCATTGCATAGATATAGGGGGAATAGTGAAATGTTGAGTATTTAACCTTTGAAAATAAAAATATAAAATATTGACCTTTGATCTTGATCATGTGCACCCAAAAGTTGGCAGGCACAACATCGCCCACTCATACATATACATGCCAGGTTTTATTAAGATATCTCAAACAGTTTTTTTTTTTTTCGTTACGCTGTCCACAAAAGTTGATTACGGACGGACGAATGGACGGAAGGACGGAAGGACGGACGGACGGACAACCCGAAAAAAAAATAAGTAATGCCTCCACCGACACTTCGTTACGGAGGCATAAAAACAGTGCGATCAGGTTGAACGTGGATCATTGTAATACGAATTAGCTGTTCATGTGTGGATCTGTAAGACTACAAAAGCTGCAAGAGGGGAAAATGGTATACAATGTTACCATTGTCGGATGCGGTAGAACTGTCATCATTCAATTTATCATAATAAACAACAGAAGCTATGTCATGCACTCTGCAAACCTATGCGTTATCTAACTCCATAAGTAGTAGTCTTCTATTCCAGAAGGCAAGAAAATAAATCCATTCACAGTTTGTTTGTTTGTTTACTTCTTCGCAACAAACATAACATTGGGTTTTACTAACCTAGGCCTAAAAAGAAACTCGTTTTTTACAATACATTATGGTCTCAAGTCAGGATTTGTTATTGGTCTATTATTGTAATTAATAATTTTCTTCTAAGGATAGAATATGCCCAAATTTATATGGGATTTATTGCATAACGTGTTGAGTAAGAAGTTTAGGAAAAGTTCATGGAGTGCGGTGTATCGAACTACCCACAAAATGTAGTCTCACTTAATGTCAAGGCTTATAATTGATCACAAATACATTGCATACATACGATGAAGGAAGTGTGAGCATACTGAGTATCCGGGCATACTTCATAGTTAAAGTGCATGTAGACTTTGCACACAAAGACACTATCAGGTGTCATGATAACGTGTTTGTTCCCCAGAACGTACAATGAGCTATTTATCGGAAGCACTCTTCTGTGACACAACAATGCCTACTGTATATAAACAGACTATACACAAAATAATATTCCATATAACGGAATCTCAACAGTGATGAAACTGGTGCGGCCCGCCATATTTTGGGGCAATACGTTGCGGGAGGGCAGAAGACGCTTTCGCACACACACACGCACACACATGCAAGCATGTTGTCTCGAAAAACGTACATTGCATATACAATGATATATATGTGTGCTCGTATATCGTCCCTTCCCGAGAATTTTGATATATGTAATCATAATGTTTACATGGTACTAATCGTTGCATAACAGTCCTACTTAAAAAAAAAAAAAGAAAAAGAAAAAGAAAAAGTCGTTCAAATATTCCATACAAAGTGTGAACCCGAACTCTCAATTTGAATTCTACACAATAATCTAAGGGGATACCCCGCATACTTCCTATAGACTTCATATAAGCTACTTTGGAAATTTACAATTTGCCATTACAGTGCGCTTCACATTTTTAGTTTTATTCCAAACCCGTTGAAGACGAGTCCCGAATATACTCGGACAGATGTCTATGGGATATGTGTGTTATAGCAAAATTAATCTTCTCCCAAACTCTACCCCATGCACCTAGGTCTCCCTTCAGAAATTTATGCAATTTTTATTGACAATTTCACATATGATTTATCAAACTGAGTAACAGCTCTTTAGATGATCTCTCACACATTTTTCTTTCTGATTTTAGTAAAAATGCAAAGAATCCCATTTTCTGTCCTCCTTCGTAATCGAAAATACACCTTTCTCTACGCAATTGACAATTTTTAAAATACTAGACCAAATGTGCGCACAACATCATTGATTGACATATTCATATCTATTCAGTAGCACAAATCCAAAAACTTTCTCGTAAAGGTCTATGGCGAAGGGGACTCGTTCTCTTTTAACAATCTCCCCCGTTACGTTGTCCTCTATTAACTTGCGTGCAATATTGTGGTTTAACATCTGTCGAACTCAAATTTCTTCTTTTTTTTTAAGAGGTCGGTTTCATGAGCTATGTTTGCATAGTGTCGAACTTGCGGCCTGTCTGACTCGTGGGGGTCTGTTTTGGGAAATGACCCTGGGGGAATAACGCTCATTGCAAGAGGTGACATATGACGCAAATCACCTTCCGAAGGATGTTTGTAACAATATTGGATATTTTTACAACTTTTGGTGAAATATCTGTCTTTAGTTTTCTCTGTCACAAAATTTGTCTGACACAGCAGAAAAAAAAAATCATATATTTCACCAAACATTTACACCGAATGCAAATCTCACTCGAGCTGGAGGGAAATTAGTTACAATTCCCATTCCCAAATTTTACCGGCAACATAACGAAAACGATTGGCGCCCCTGTTTGTTTGTGTGTGTGTGTGTGTGTGTGCGTGTGTGTGTGTGTGTGTATATGTGTGTTTCGGTGTGTATTTTAGTGTGGGCCTAATGAGTGAGATCTGTTTTGGTTCTGCCTTGCTTGTTTGTTTGTTTGTTTGCTTGTTTGTTTGTTTGTTTGTTTTGTTTTGTTTTGTTTTGGTTTGGTTTTGGTTGTTTGGTTTTCGTGCCTTGTAATCGTATCTCTGGACAACAAGTCTTCCAGTTAGTCTGAAGACTTTCCTGCGCCAAGTGTTGGACAACATTTTTCTCTCTCTTCTTTCTTTCTTTCTATAAAACAACAAAAAGTGTTGGTTGTTATTATTATTATCATTATTGTTTTTTTTTTGGGGGGGGGGGGAATTTGGTTACAAGATATTTCAAACTTACATTAAATTTGTGACATGAAAATGAACTAAGATGCTAAAAATTGTTTCACAGCGCAATGATTCGAAGTACTGACAAAATCGTCAGATTTAATGTTAGATGCCAGTGGAGACATAGAAAGAAATGGAAGAATGGGGCGAGTATGCTGTATAGTTGTAATGCATACAAACTTTGAGAGGGATAAATTTGTTCCAACCTTCTCAATAGCGCTCTTCTGCCACGCCACACTGCATGGGCATGAGCTTTGTAATGTATATTGTATGTGGTTTCCAAATTCCTTTGAACAAATTGCGTGAATGACAATTTGAATGTCTCAATGTGCACTGAACAGAGTGCAATCTCCTGTGAGACAACACTGTCAGGGTATGTAATACGTCACAAAGCGTGTGACACAAAGGAACATAATAAGTACATGGACAAGATAACGGGTGCGGTCCGCCAATGCGTGCTCGTGGAATGGAGCAACACGTTTACTACCCTGTGTGCTCGCCTTCTCGCCACTTCGTGGGAGCTGTGATTATTGCGATCATTTGCAGGTTTATCCGACCTTACGATCAACAAAGTATAGGCCCTATTAGGTATATTGTACATAAACTGTCTCAGCCTTCTGCCATAATCTACTTATGATGGATAGAATATATGACCTCGTTTTGCTACTACCACTGACAGCTGTCGTGTTCTATGGCGCCCTTACAGAAGGTAAGTTTAGCATTTGTATTCCTCCCCTCGCATTACGCACACATTGCGTGGTTCACATTTTGTTATAATATGCGTCTGCACACAAAATATTTTACTTGGTGGGTAGACGCAAATTGGTGAGCCTGCGCCGATGGATGTCTTGCGACAAATATCTTCTTTGAACATACATTTTAACTTTTCATATCTCTTGAATAGTGAAGATATCTCGTGAAAAAAAAAATCTGCATTTTGTATTCTGGAGGTAAAGTGAAGTTGAATTGAAATGAGAAAAAAAAAATCAATATATGCAATTACATCAGTCCATCTTTTTTAAGATGATTTTTGTCACAAGACTTACTAGGTTGGGATATATAAAGTACTTTACTATTAGTTAAATGTATCAAAAAGCCTGACTAACGCGCAAAACTATATAACATTCCTCGCACCGGCTGTCATTCCATGGAGATACGGTTCGAAAAGACCTATAGAGAATGGCAACGAAGCGTATGGTTCAGCTTCGCAGATCGCAAAGGTGCACTTTACTCCATCTTAATAATAGATAAAAAATAAAAGGTTTAGAGCTTGTAACATGCTGTGCCATCTCGCTTCATCTTGTCCTGACTATCAGACTATCCGACATGCTCCAAGGGATGCTCGGGATGACCAGATTTCGGGTTGTTCGTGTTAGTTGAAACAGGCTTAATCAATTATTCTCTTTGTATATGTAATAATTTTAACAGAGAGCTAATTTTCATGTGTGTTGTGCACCGCGTGCGTTCTTTTCTTTTCTTTTCTTTTTTTTTTTGGTATTTCTCAACTTATTTTTCAACTTGGATGTATACGTGTCATACATTAATACAAACATGTCATACATAAAGTGCTTTTGATACAAAATCCACTATAAACCTAAGTGAGTTCATTTGATCTCATCACTTATTAAGCACCTTTCTTACAGCAAAGACTTCACCATATCAATGCCTCGACTGATCAATCACCAACTATAGTGCGACTCTAAAAACCAAGAACCGAGGACTTGATGTGTTAAAGCTGTTGCTCCTCCTTGAGCTCGCATTAGATTCCTCCAAACTAAATGCAAAATATATCATATAACCAGCGTTAAATAAAACAGGAAATTGACAGACAGCTATATACAGGAACACAATATATCAGATGAAACATAGTCAATGTCCGTATGTTGTTGTTGTTGTTTTTTTTTTTTGGGGGGGGGTTGTGGGTAGGTAAATTATGTTAATTACTTTGTAATGCATATTGGATATATATATATATATATATATATATATATATATATATATATATATATTATACGTAAATATATGTATTGTTATTGTTATCATTATCATTATTATCATTAACTTTAACCACAAAGACCCTCAATGCGATATAGTCCAGGCTAGGCTCCATAGAAAGTGCACCTAACCTTGTTTTTTGATATATACAATGTTTTTTGATGGTTTCTTGTCAATTCGAGGGTGCTGATTCCAAATCCGATTGATGCCACTCGCGTAACCTTGAGCATTTTCGGCAAAACGCAAAAATCCAAAATGGCCGCCAGATATGCTAATTTGGCCATGATAATCCCAGTTATGTCAATTTTATGACAAATTATTCCATCAAAGTTTTTTAAATTTTTGTTCCTTGAGTAATTCTACCTGCACATGCAAGAAATTTTTCATTTGAAGAGGTACATTTAGTAATTTAAGCTTATTTTCAGTTCAAAATGGCCGCCACTCCTATACTCATGTACTATATGAATGGCAAAAAATATGCATAGAAATAGAAGACGAATTTTCAGTCACATACCTACGCTTTTATCAAGTTTTGCATGTGCAATGCAAATCTGATGAGTGCCACTAGCAAAACAAGCAAAAAAAAAAAAACCCAGAAAGTTTATTGTTTTTAGGCTTATTATATTCTTCTTAATACAAAACTTCAAAATGGATGCCACTCATATACCCCTGCACAATATGAACGGCAGAGCGTGTGAAATAAACAAATTTTCTTTCTTTTTTCTGTCACTCAGGTACACTGTTTACCAATTTGTGTGCTGATTATAAATCAGAAGGTTGTTACTAACAAAGGCTGTTTTATTTTTTGATGCAAACATCCAAATTTGCTACCTCAATCTGAATTTTTTTCCTAGGTATTTGGAAAAATCCACCAAAACTTGAATTGACGCCAACATCAAGATCGTTTATCAGGAATTATTAGATATGAACACTTGATACTTACTTGCCTTGAGATGTTCAACATCAAAATATTCATTCTGATTTACTGAACAAAAAGGCTGAATCCTAGATGATGACACAAATGAAATTTCCAATTAACCCTCCTGTTCTACATTATGTAAAAGCGATATTATACAAACTTTTCAGTCCCCTCATCCGAGAAAGAGCATGAGGCAGGGGAAAGTGGAAAAAGGGACCACCAGGGACCACCTCACTTCCTGTTGTCAAATCTCTGAAATGAAAACAATGCCCCAAAGTTTTTAATGTTAACCCAGATGAATTATATATGGTAGATGAATTTTACCACCGTTTTTTTTTTTCTTTTCAGAGTGAATGTGTTTGAGTATAGGCCTATGATGTCGAGGGAGACTCTGAGATCTGTACAGTGCTGCCTCATTCTGAAAGCAGTGTTATAACAACTTCACACCGCTTGTCTTTAATCTTCAGCATTTGCAGATTCAGGATTGCTCTCGGTAACCAGACCAGCTGTGTTAGGACTCTAAATGATGGCCTCCTTAATGGTGGCTGTAAACTAACTCCACTAGAGGTCTTTTTAACATATATGTGGTGACATTATATTCACTTCACGTAGGAAGTTTGCAGAAGATGTTGCCTTTACGTCTCATAGAAAGTCCTTGGATGACATGAGCCGAATACTGACCCATCTCAAGACAATAGTGGAGTACTTCATCTTCTGGAGACTTTGCCCCAACCTTTATTAGATTATCATCACACCCATGTCTTCCATCTTAGTAACCATCTTGCCAACGCTATGTTCAAGGTAGCCCTCTGTGACAAGCCTTCAAAGCATAGGCTACGGAAGTCCACCCTCCTTCACTGGCACTCGATCACTCTCCCTCACACTGGAAGGAAAGGATGGCAACTGTCACCAGTACCGTCAACGCATACCCTGACCTTCCAAACACGATAGCATGGGGGGGGGGGGGGGGCATTTCATGAAGCATTTTGTCTGACAAATTTGTCTGACAAATTTGCTCTCAGCCAATCAGATGCAAGGATTTAATAGCTTATAACAGTTTGTCAAAAAGAAAAGATCTGACAAAACACTTCATGAATAGCCCCCTTGAACAACCTGCCATCAATGCGCCTGAAATCCCACAAGCCTATTAGATTTCCCTACTGTAACTTGAAAGCTTTGACCCCAAAACAGGTTGGTGCAGATGCTGTCATCTCTGATACCACCAAGTTACCTACAACACTGTCTCTGGCCTGGCAACAAAGCCGCAGGGCTTCGACGGGTGGTGATCAAGCAATTCTTCATGTCTTCATCCTGTTTCTATGGCAAATAATCGCCCTCTGACCCCTGAGGAAGTGCTGAACACCACCAGATGTGGTTGCAATTAAAAAAAATGCAGGACTGATATGCATCTTTAGCCTGAGAATTCTGCAAATTTGGGGCTGATGTCGCCTGCTCCTAAACATTGATACGATTAAAGGGTTCTTTAAAGACAATAAAAATGACAGTTTTAGTTTTAAGACAAGACTGAATGAGATCATGATGTCAAAGTGTATATTATCAACACCTGGGAACTGTGAGAGAACTGAAAGAGGTATCTCACATTGCTCCTTGGTTGATGTTTAATGAACAGTTTGTACGGTATTGCATTAGGACAGTTTCGTTTATGCCTTCAACAGTTTTTGTTGTTGTTTTAATTCAAGAATAAAATCAGGTTTGCTCGATAAATCAAGGCGGCACTTCTAAATTAAATCATATCAAAGTGATGGAGGGAGCAGTCCTGCACTCTTAAAACATCCGAGTCAGAACTGACCCGGAACTGGGTCCGTTGGGGTCACACACCGTTCTGGGTCAAAAATGACTTGGAATTTGTCATGAAGACTCCGAATGGGGTCACCCTGACCCAATTCATGACTCTGAATGGGTCACATCTGACCCATTCCTTGTCATTTCTGACCCGGAACGGTGTGTGACCTCAACGGACCCAGTTCCGGGTCAGTTCTGACTCGGATGTTTTAAGAGTGCAGGACTGCTCCCTCCCCCCCCCCCCCAACTCCTTGCTGGAAAAAAAAAAAATCTACAATGTAAAGGGTTTTTAGTTGTGTCATTAATGTCCGATGTGTTTTTGTCTGCAACCATGTATCTCTGCACTTACTGTATATTTCTGTACTTTGTTAATATGGTTTTAGGGGAATGTATATTACAAACTTTGCTTTCTAGCTTCCCCTCCATTTTCAACATTATTTGATAAATACCATGTATCTAGGCTACTTGATATATTGTGTTAGTATTATATTTTTATATTCAACCGGCATGTAGAATATGATGGTATATTGATTCCTTGCGAGACATTTAGTGAACTTATATTGTTGAGACTTTTGTTGAGACAAAATGAAATATATAAAAAAATGTGTTCAACATCGAAAGGTTTATGAATATCAAATGCTCATATATGTAGGCCCCCTATATATTGTAAGTGACACCCAACATATTGCACATGCAACATTTTATGATAGCGCAGGTACGGGACTGGAAATACAGTAAATTTGTTCTATACTTCCATGCAGATGTTTTGCCATTCATATAGTACATAAGCATAAGAATGGCGGTCATTTTGAATAAAAAAAAATGAGCTTTAAATGCTAAATGAACCTATATGAAATGAAAATTCGCTTGCAAATGCAGATGGAGTAACTCTAGGAACAGAAATGTACAATGTTTGGTGGAATAATTGGTCATATAATGCACATTATTGTGTTTATCACGGTCGAATTAGCATATCTGGCGGCTATTTTGGATTTTTGCATTTTGCCGAAAATGCTCAAGGTTACGCGAGTGGCATCAATCGGATTTGGAATCAGCACCCTCGAATTGACAAGAATCCATCAAAAAACAAGGTTGGGTGCCTTCCAGCCTGGACTAATAGGGCCTACACATGTATGTATCAGCGTGACAATAATCAATCTAACAGACAGGGGATGTCATTTCAAAATGCTTCCCTGCATATTTTGTTTATCTGTTGTCTTTTTTTACTTGTTTTCGGGGGGGGGGGGTTCCTAGCTGTATGTGAATGCGAAGGGCTGGCGGGTATGCGTTATCCGTAATTCGAAATGGGCAGCTTTCCACAGTTACAACCATATCCAAGAGGGCAGTCCAATCTAAGATATCAGGCAAATATAATTTGCACGTTCAGGATGCAAGGTGAATCAAGTCCATTACTATAACAGACCACAGGCTCGAAATAACTGCAAGACTTATGCATTTACACACTGTTAATCACCGCATGGGAACTAACGTTGACATTGACACCTTGTAGTTTTAACGCAAGGCTCCCACCAAAGTAATGCTGCTCTGTGACTACATAAAATGTGGAAGACAACAGCTCAAGACAAGACATCCATGACTGACTGATTTTAAATTGCAGTATTATGTGTGTTTGTAAGTAACATGTGCATGTAAATAATCCTTTGGAAAACTGTTCGTTCAGAATGCGCTGACATACAAGGATGTGATGTGTAACATGTCGTAAAAAGCCAGTGCGATTAGGTTGAAGATAGGCCTAAACCATTGTAATACGAATAAGCCGTTCATGCACATGATGCATGGAACTGTAAGATTATACAAGCAGAGAGACAATTACATTGTTACCGTTGTATGCGGTAGAACTGTCATCATTTCATTCATCCCAACAAACAGCAGAAGCTCTGCTATGCACTTCTTCTTGATTACACGTTATCTAACACTATAAGTAGCAGTCTTCTTTTCCAGAAAGCAAGGTATTTAATCCATTCACAGTATTTTTTCCTTTTCAATTTTCAATTCCCCGCAATCAACATAACATAGATTTTTTTTTTTTTCTAACTTAGGGCTTAAAGTGAACTCACTTATTACAACTCACCATAGGCTCAGTTCTGGATTATTATTAGTTTATTGATTATTAGCTTCTGTTTTAGGATTGATTATGCCCAAAGCTATAATATGGGCTTTCTTGCATAACGTGTTGAGTAAGAAGTTCAGAAAAAGTTCATATAGACCAGTGCATCGAACTACCAAAAAAATGTAGACTCACATTGATCTCAAGACTTACAATTGATTACAAATACATTGTACATAGGAAAAAGGAAGTGTGCATCTGAGCATACCTATTAGTTAAAGGACAAGTCCACCTTCATATATGATGTGGAGTTTACGGTGAGTGAATGCAACAATATTAGTAGAACACAATTAGTCATCACTGAAAGTTTGGAGAAAATCGGACAATCCGTTCAAAAGTTATCGCGCAGTCAATGTTGCATAAGAAGACTACTACAGTGTATGATGTCATATGCGTACAACGATTATAAAGAAATACAAAGAGAATTTCACAAAACTACACTTTTTGAATAAAGTGCACATTTCTTGCTATTAGACTTATTACTGACATATATGACCGTGCATCACAAAACAAACAAAAAGTCGCACCCTTCGATTTTACGTGAGATCACAATATGTACACAGTTAATGATTCTGATTCAAGCACAGCAAATATAACATGTGGTGTTCCACAATTAGGCTCCCTTTTGGGACCACTTTTTTTATTGTGTACATAAATGATTTGCCCAGGTCGTCCGCATTCCTTTCTTTCCTCTTGTTTGCGGACGATTCAAGTCTTTTTTTGACGCACAAAAATCCTCCTGAGTTACTTGATATGCTTAACTTTCAGTTGAATCACGATAATGATTGGATTCAAACTAACAAATTATTCTTAAATCTAAACAAAACTAATTTTATGGTGTTTAGTAATACAATTACTTGTTTACCTGGCTCAATTTCAATCAAAGGGGCAAACTTACAACAGACAAATTCAGTTAAATTTCTTGGCCTTTTAATTGATTGTAAATTATCTTGGCAGGAACAAATAAATCACTTATGTAAGTTACTATCAAGAAATTTGGGTGTTATACAGAAGCTTAAGCATGTTTTCCCCATATTACGTACCTTATATTCGACTTCCATATCTTCATTATAGCATATTGGCCTGGGGGACCATATTGTTCCAAAATACGCCTGGAGTCTATCTTCAGAATACAAAAGCAAGCTATAAGGATTATAAACTGTACAAAATTAATTAGCACCGACAAGCCCACTTTTCAAAAGTAATAACCTCTTAAAGATTTTTGACATTTTTCTTTATACTTACTCCCTTGGGATATTTATGTACCAGTTAACTAAAGACGAATTACCTTATGCTTTCACTCCCATGTTTGTAAAAAATAAAGTTATACATTCCTACCCTACAAGACAGGAAAATTCATTTCATTTTTCTCCCGTAAGAACTGCATTTGCTCTTAAAACAATAATACATACAGGTCCGACATTCTGGAATAGCCTTGACTCTAACATCACTGAATCGTTGTCACTGAATTGTTTTAAACGTAAACTAAAAAAAAAAAAAAAATCCCTCGTGCAGGCTTATGTCTAATCATACAACATGCAATTCTATTCGAACTCCCTCTTCTTTATCGGATTCGTCGTTTATTAGGTCTCTAGGTTTGCTTTTCGTTCTTTGTACTGAGTCAAGGCTATTCCTGAATTAATGAATCATTATGTACCATGTGTATTTTGGCGCATTCTTACAGTTACGTAACTATGTTGCTCGGGTGACAAGGAATCTTGTAAGCACAATGCAGGTGGCAAATTAGTATTTCACTATGCTCTCGTATATTTTATTTCTTTCTCTTGCTCTTTTTGCTCTCTTTTCTTTTATACGTCACTTTCCTTCCTTTCATAGTTTTCGTTACTAGGTTGTTTAAGAAGACCAACATTTTCATCTATACAGGGATCTATGCATTACAAGATTTTGCTTTTTAGTAGGTCCCCACATTTCATGTTTGCGCAATTGTCTTCTCTTGTATTCTATGTAATTACGACGCTATGTCCAGTCTTATGTCAAATCGATTGTGTCATGCAACAATAAATCAAATCAAATCAAATCAAACTCAACAAAGGTGAATTGGGTCAACCGAGTCAATGTTGAGTTTTCCATATTTTCTGAAAGAGCTTCTCTTCTTCTACATTATCCCTAAGTTTGGGATCATAAATTGAACGGGAAAATGTTTTTTTAGCAGTTTTTCAACAACCTCTCTTTTGGTAGAGTATTGCGATCGGGTTTTTCTTAGAGGCCCCTTTCATTTCTTGAAAATCCCCTCTTCACTTTCAACTCCAATAACTTTTGGAAGGATGATGCTACTGCTGTGAAAGTTGACATCTATCACGGGCAGAATGTGGTTATGCACCATGCTCAATTTCAGCTTAATCTGATAATCCGTTAATTTTTTGTGCTACAGTGTTTAACATCATGTTTTTGTCCCATTCATGGCACATGTTGCACGGCTTAGTAAAGATTAAGCACTTGAATAGACCCTGTACTTCAGAGCCTCTTTTCTCAGTTCACACTTTCCAGGTGTGTGCTTTCTTTCCAGTATTTATATAGGTTAGAGGTAACCATTTGAATTGAGTCATACATCATTTTAAAGCATAGAGTCTGCTCTTTCAGAATCTGCTTTTAACTAAAATCCATGTCTGGTGACTTTCTGTTTGTTTTGTGGTGCAGGGTCACATAATAAGTTAAGGGTAATATTATTCCCCCTGCCTTCTAAAAGAGAGACGTCAAGTATTCTTTTATAAGGCGAGAAAAGACCAAAATATGTTGAATTTCCTTATTCTTTCTTTATAACGTTGTACGTTGGTGACATCACAAGCTATAGTAGTCTTCTCATTCAGCCTTGAGTGAGCAGAAACTTCAAAAGTGTATAACTTTTGAACGGACTGTCCGATTTTCCTCAAACTCTCACTGATGTGTTCTACTAATATAGCTGCATTCACTCAACCCAGATGTCTATGTGGAGGTAAACTTGTCCTTTAAGGTGCATGTAGACTTTGCACACAAGGACACACTAAGGTGTCATAATAAAGTGTTTGTCCCCCAGAATTCCTTTAGCAATTTATCGGGCGCACTCTTCTGTGACACAACAATGCCAAATATTATAAAGAGACAATACACAAAATATTCGAGATAGCGGGATGTCGATAATGATGAAACTGGTGCAGCCCGCCATTTTTAGGGGCGGTGTTGTAGGGGAGGGTAGACTGGACACGCTTTTGCACACACACACACATACAAGCATGTTTGTCTTGAAAGGGTACATTGCATATAGGTGTTCGCTCCAATATCGTCCCTTCCCAAAAACGTTGATAATTGTAATCATATTTAATATGACATGTTTACAGGCTACTAATGAAGTTCAAGTTCAAGTTTGTAAAACATTTATTTTCCATCTCATTCTTTTTCATGTTGTAAATCACATACATAAAGTTGTACAAGGAAGGCAGAACCTCAAAAAGCAGAGCTTGTGGTGAGCTGCCTAACAAAAACACACTACATCACAAACACAAGAAACAACAAAAACACAATATAATAGTTCCCATGGCAATATTAAGATGAGATATTCTTCGAAGAGAAATATTGCAGTCTAACAGAGGGGATACAGTAAGTGTGAAAATATGTGACGAGCTACAGCCTAACAAAAGTTGCATGATATATCAAAGTTAAACGTTACATATTTACAAGTGCTAGTAATGTGAAACCTCTGCACAGATGTAAGCAAGACAAAGAATGAAATGCACTGTTTCTAACTGCAACCGAATCATGAATAGACCCCTTTACCGATATATTCAAATCTTATGCATGTCATTTTAACAAAAGTTGTTCCTGGCAACCTGAAAGCTCGCACGAGGCCTGTCCGACACAGCAACAACTAGTGTATGCAAAGTGGATTCCAAGTATTGAAGTGCCATTATAATCGTTGCATAACTAATCGTTGCATAACAATCCTACTTTTTAATAGAAACTGGTTCAAATATTTCATACAAAGTACGAACCCGAACTTTGAATTTCAATTCTCCAAAATGATTAAAAAGGGGGTACCCACACACCTTCCTATAGCCATAAATGAATGTAGGAGAATAGGGAAATTTACAATTTTCCATTACAGTGAGCTTCACATCTTTAGTTTATTCCCTAGCGTGAGGGTATAATATGTGTGTGTGTGTGGGGGGGGGGGAATCTTCTCCCAAACCCTACCCCATGCACCTAGGTCTTCCTCCAGAAATTTATGCAATTTGCATTGACAATTTCTCATATGATCCAACAAACTGTGTTCTAGCTCTTTAAATGATAATGTGCACATTTTTCGTTTCAATTCTAATAATGCAAAGGATCCAGGAGGGGGGTAGGAGACCTCCTCCATTATCGGTCCTCCTTCGATACCGAAAATATGCTTTTTACCACGGAATTGACAATTTCAAAATACTAGACCAAATGTGTGCACCAGATCATTGATTGTATAGGTCTATATATGTTCGGTTACAGCTCGTTATTCCGAAGGTTCTTTGATCCGAAGGTTCGTTACTACGAAGGTTCGTTATTGCGAAGATTCGTTATTCCGAAGGTTCGTTAATCCGAAAATGAAATAGGGTTTGTTATTCCGAAGGTTTATTTATCCGCAAATGAAATAAGGTTAGTTATTCCGAAGGTTCGTTAATCCGAAAATGAAACAAAGCTCGTTGTTCCGAGGGTTCGTTGCGGACCCTATATCACTTCGGATCAACGAACCTTCGGAATAACGAACCCTATTTCATTTTCTGATAAACGAACCTTCGGAGTAACAAACCCTATTTCATTTTCGGATAAGCGAGCCTTCGGAATAGCGAACCCCATTTCATTTTCGGATGATAATAGTAATAATAATACAATACATTTAAGACGCTTAATACAGATGTTTCTAAGCGCACTTAACGAACCCCTTTTCATTTTCGGATTAACGAACCTCAAGGTATAGGAAATTTGTGTGTTTCTTATTAACAAACTTTCGGAATAATGAACCTTCGGAATAACGAACCTTCGGAATAACGAACACCACCCATATATATATATATATATATATATATATATATATATCCGAAAAGTATTATATATCCGAAAAGTATTATATATATATATATATATATATATAATACTTTTCGGATAAGGATAAACAGTGCGAGGAATAATGTTGTCAAAGCTTCGCACCGATTTCTCCTTCCTTTCTCATTATCTGACATATATAATAAATATTCAATAGCACAAATCCAAAAACCTCATCATTGTGAAGGGGGAGGGACCCCCTCTTACGACGCCCCTCCCCTTACGTCAGCCCCATTAACTTATTTACACTATTTTAGTTTAACATATTTGTTCCGACGTTCAACCAAAATTGCGTGCCAGATATTCCCCAAATCAGATTATTAAATTTCAATCTTAAAAGAACAGAATCCCCCCCCCCTTGTGGGAAGGAGATACCCTCTCCAAAACTGTCCTACTACTCGGCCCACCATTTTAGACTTACCCATGACAGAATATGTGCACGTCACGAGACCGCCACCAACGAGTCATACAGCCTACAAGTTATACAGCCCCCGAGTCGTACAGCACATGAGTTCTACACTAAGCAAACAAGGCCCACGAGACCGACTCACGCACTGTTAACACATCCGGGTCAAAACTGACCCGGAAAGCTTCTGTTGGGGTCACAGCCCGTTCCGGAATGGGGTCAGATATATGACCCCATTCAGAGTCATGAATTGGGTCAGGGTGACCCTATTCTCGGTCTTCATGACCAAATTCCAAGTCATTTTTGACCCGGAACGGGGTGTGACCCCAACGGACCCGGTTCCGGGTCAGTACTGACAGGGATTGTTTTTAGAGTGCATTAAACCCCGTGTTGTGTCTGTCGAACTCGTGGGCTGTTTTTACCTTGTGTCGGTCTCATTTGCCTAGTGTCGTACTCGTGGGCTGTATGACTCGTGGGTGTAGGGCTTGTGTGATGACCCCGGCAGAATAACGTTCATGTGGAAGAGGTGACAGACTAAGCCAACCGCATTCCAAATATTTGTAACAATATTTTTTGACAGACATGAAAAATCCAGATTTTTTATCAAAGTGTGTGTCACATGGGACTTTTCTCTGAACATGGGGAACAAATGTCCTCCCTCCGACTGGGATCTTTTCTATACAGTCAATGAGTGACCTCCTCAAAATACAGCAGATTGTTAACAGGTCATTCATTCAACCAACCCTTCCAACTTGTGCAACAAGTGTGCCTCGAAATAAGCAGCCAATCACAATGTATTCTTACAATAAATATAAAAAAAAATTATTTCACTGATTGCAAAGTTGTGATGGTTTATAAGCTTGATAATAAAAATTACGAACTTCAGTACAGATTCCCGATTCTAATTGATCTTGAGATTGGTTGCTCTGCTTGGTAAGTGGTACTAGAAGCTTCCTTGCTAGGTTGCTCTAGGCTTCTGGAAGATGCCCTGCCTGGAGTAGCTGGTCGTCTCCCCTTTCTGATTGTTGACTTCCCAACTTCGGTCCTCGTCTGAACCCCAAACCGTGGTCCTCTTTGGAACCCCAAACACCCTGTTCATTTGATAACATGATACTTTGCTTATAATTTGTGGTCTTTGGTTAATTTTGATTCTCTTCATAAAGCCATAGTAATGTTTCACAATGTATCATTATCTTTCAACGCTGAGTAAGGGATGATTAATCAGTCCATTAAAATATAAGCGTTGTTCTTGGTCTCAGTTTCTTCCACAATGCAATTAACATTCGGTTCGACATAAAATCTTACACATGCACAATGCCATGTCAGGAATTACGAAGAAACGTACAAGGCATAAACAAATTTCAATTAAACGGCCATGTACTTACAACAGTTGTTGGTGTTTAAACTCGAATCCGCCTGGTGAGTGATTCTCTTCTGGACGATCAGGCTGTCCGAGCCGAAAAGCATAAATCCCTGAATCACAATGATTCCAACACTCTGCTAACATTGAACTTTCAAATTTTGAAGTGACGTAACCTGATCGTCAGTGTTCCGCAATAGTATGTGGCATCTGAATTTTGCGCCAAAAACATTGCATATGTAGGCCTACACATTTATTGTACCATAGGCCTCCAAGTAAGAAGTCAGATGAGGTGACTTCGGGGAAAGTTTTTACAGAAGTCCTGTCCCCTTTCCTTATTGGATGACGTCTTGTTTTTGTTTTGTTTTGCACTGGTCTAACCACCGCTTGACGTCATCACTTCCTGTCCACGGAAACCAAGAATTCTCTAAAATGGTCCTAATTTGACCAAGCTATTAACTTGTGCTGCTACGTCCTGAATGACGTCTTCATTCCAGACAGTATGAGGCATAGCATCAGGGATACTCTTTCCTTGTATTTTGCCGTCTCATGGGGTCTATACCCACTCTGAAAATATTTAATTCCAATTCACTGTCTTTTACTTTCATTGTGTATGGCAAAATCTCCTTGATTGGTGATGCTGATTCAGGCGTGTCTCTTTAAAGCGTTACAACTTGTCTATACAGTGACATCAATTTCTTACATGATAAACATGAATAAGATGAGACAAGTCATTACGTGATAAATACAAAAAATTGTCATATCATGACACAACCCCCCCCCCCCATTTCAAGAAAGCACTTTTATATACAATAGTATTTTTTACGTATGAATTTGATTTGTGCGTACAAACACACTGACAATATCAACATTGGATACTCCCCCGTGTTATGGGGAAACATGCAGTCTGCCCCAACGCTATCTGTTCCCTTGACTTTCCGGTCACGTGGTAGCGGTAAAATTGGAGAGCAAGCGCCCAGCGCAAGACTCTGTTATTTTGCAACTCATCCTTGGCAGTGTACATGAAGCGACAATGGTCCACCTCAAGTTCAAACTCTTGTTCTTGTACACATCGAACTTCTTGACTGCCCATGCAATTGCGAGGCTGTGTGACGGCATATCTTCGCTCTGTGTTTGAAAGATCGCAGCAGGTGTATGGGCAGATGGGATAGGGAACTTCTCTCCCTCTACTCGCTGCATCAGTGCTGCGCCGATACCTATGTCATGTCGCCATTATGAACGGAGATTCAAGGTCTGGAAGCTGGAGTTTGTGGGATGACGTTAGGAGGGACTTCGGCGTGTTGAACGCCTACTCTTCCAGTCCAATCGGTTGTCTCTGTCTTTCTTCGTCAAGTCTTGACAGCGGTGAGGCAATGGCTGCAAAGTTGGGTATGAACTTGCGGTAATACCCAGCTAGGCCTAGGAAAGCTCGAACCTACCACTTTGTTTGCGGCATTTCTGGCTGTAGGATTTGCTTTACTTTCTCAGGGTGAGATTTAAGCGCGTCTCCACCTACTACATGCCCTAGGACGTCGAGAGTCTTGAAACCCACATGATACTTACTCGGTTTTGCAGTCAGCCCAGCACCTGCAAGCCTCGCGAGTAGAGCTTGCATGGAGTCCAAGTGTTCTTCCCAGGTTTCGAAGAACTCAAGGATATCGTCGATGTAGTTCACTACGTTGTCGAGTCAAAACAACACTTCTCACATTAGCCGTGAGAAGGTAGCTGGTACATTCACCATATCAAACGGCAGCAAGGTGAAGTGAATTAAACAGGCCTTCAGAAGTGACAAAGGTCGTTTTCTCCATGTCAGACTCCTTGCTGAGGTCGAACTCAGAAAAGTATTTACCTCTTGACAGCTTCGCTAGAAGAATGGCTGCGATCGGAGTAGGTTCGGGGTAAAGTAAAAAAATGGGGGATGCAAATATTCGAGCCCTGTCAAGTGAGGGGGGGGGGCGGCAGCCCCTATGAAATTATTTATTACGTAATTAATTAATTACACTGTACCAATAATTAGTAATAAATTCATTTATTACGTAATTATGTAACCGACCATGACCTGTATCAACTGTTCATCTGCACCTCGGTGAGAAACATTTTGTTATGCCTTGCTAATCAGTGATACAGGTGATCTTACTGCACGCAAATCAAGCCACGCTTATGCTGTAGCCCCACTGTATTATCCATTGCTGTATGTTTGTTGGTACATTTTGCTGTACATTGCTGTGTAAAGGCAATGAAGGAAAAAAAAATTCTGCGAACAACTTATACTTATGCTTGTACATGAATGTGCATGTGCAATGATGATACAGGTACCAATAAATCAAATCAAATCAAATCAAAACTCCTCCCCATCACCCCCCCCCCCCCCCCCCCCGTTGCACCCATCCGGTTATGGGCTTGTATAGTCATGATGCATGTGATCGACGGAGAATGTTGCCGGCCATCGCCCCCCCCACACACACACACACAAACTCCTCGGTACGGATTAAAATTTGTTTGCATATCTATAAAAAAAAAAGAAAGAGGCACAGTTATAGTTGTGTACAGATCAGCAGATTTTATCTTGAAAAGAGGGTAAATTGTTTGTTTGTTTGTTTTTTATTGTTCCATATTCCACATTTCAACAAATACATAAAACATAAACATCACAATACAAAAGCATGGATGAATTGTCAAGTACAGCTTATAAGACGATAAAAAACATGTGAAATATGAGGAATCTACATAGAAGCATTGTTTGTATTGTGTAGATTCCCAGATGCGGATGTGAGATTATTTCTTACTTGATATATGTAATCAAAGGAATGACAATTTGTGAATTGGAGCAATATAAACGTCGAAAAGTAAACAAGAAAAACAAAAGAAAAGAAAAAGAAAAAACAAAGAAAACAATGTCCGCGGCACGAGACTTCATGAGAGTTGCGTGATCACCCGAGCGAGGTACAAGTCAGATGCAGTGTACAATAGCAGAGATACCAAGTGTACAAAGGAAGTTCAGGAGATAATACAGAAATCACGAGCGAGGCACATGTTACATAATCAATAATGTCAGTAATGTGAAGTATGAACAGAGAATGTCGAGACGGATTGAAGAATAGCTATAGATATGAATTCAGAAAAACTAGTTTAAGTTTATGCTTAAATGAATACAGATACTGAGATTGGATTATCTCTCTATCCAACTCATTCCAAAATTTAGGTCCTGTAGTGGTTATTTTTTTTTTTTTTTTTTAAGCAGATACGGCCCGTACAGGAGAAAGATGAAAATAATGTTTTTGTCTAGTAGGATAAGAATGAACTTCAGTATTTTTGACAAACATCGAAGAAAACACATCATGGAGACCTGAGTTTAATTCATACATAAATGACCCGATATTGAAATGATATAAATCCTGGATCTTAAGCATTCTACTGCAAAAGAATAAGACATTAGTGTGTTCCAGAAATATGGCGAAGTTAATTATCCGTATAGCTCTTTTCTGTATCAATGATAAAGAATTGAGTCTAGTTGTACAGCAGTTTCCCCATGCCAGGATTCCATAACCTATATAAGGCAAAAAAAGAGTAGAATACAATGAATGCAGAACATGTTTAGGAAAATACTGTTTTAACTTATATATAACACCCACATTTTTATAGTAATTTACGCAAAGAATCGACATGAACTTTCCATGTCAACTTATCAATCAATATAAAGACCAAGGAATTTTATATATTCCACCTGGTTCAATTCCACGTCGTTTACGACCAACTTGCCCGGTAAAATATTGATTATATTGCTGAAGAATAAATGAGAATTATAGAAACAAAGCAGATTGTGGAGGACGATGGCAATTACCAAAATACCTTACATCTGATACATCTGACTTTGGTACGCACATTATAAAAAAAAAAAACATCTAATTAATGCGCACTGAAAATTAAGAAAAAAAAAACCCAATACAAATATGTATAAAACATTTCCTACCATCAGTACATGTTGACTATGTAAAATATGATAAATAATTGTAATACACTGTATTCAAGATGTATCTTGTCTTCCTCAGACTAATCTGTCTTAAACTGAGTCGTGTCTATAAAATGACAGGTCTATTCAAATCACCACCTATAGGGAGCATCAAGTAAATTGCAAATGTCATTGGACCGTCAATTGACTGGATATCGCATGATAATTGGTTGTCGTCAATAAAGGGACATTGATGGGTCTCCAAGGATTGCCAAAATGATGATGATACAAGTATCAATCGACAATGTCTACCTTATGATAACTGAGTAGGACCAAGGCAAGGTCAGAACGAGAAATACGAGAAAAAAAAACTACAAACAAACTTATATGGTAAAGCATAAAGTTATTTCTTCCCAATTCTTGTGAAGATCCACGCATGAACATTCCTTACACCCTCTTCATGATTTTGCCTATGCTTGTAATCACAAAATATTGTAATTTTCTAATGCAGAGATAGCGGCACTGACCACTTAAAACCTTTTACATTTTCAACGAAATGTTTGTTTTCAAAACAACTTGTCGCATACATCCATAACCTCTATGCTCTTCAAAGCAGCTTCTTCGTACCACGGCGTCATTGAGGTATCATACATTGACAAAAGGTATTACACATCATGCATGCATGGAATTGACGTTCTCAGATTTCTATATATTTTCTAGCCTCAGTTGTAGGCACTGCCCCCAACGTTAAAGGATGGAAAGGAGAAGACATTCGGCTGCTCTGTGACATTCAGGAGGAGCCTCGACATGTGCTCTGGGTCAAGCAGAGCATCTCCAATCAGCAGATACCAAAGGCTAGATACTTCGACGGGAATTTCAACAGCTTAGAGGAACGTTTCAACATCGATAAGAACTTCAGCCTCGACATCACAGACTTAGAAGTGGCAGATAACGGTTTCTACCTTTGCCAAGTGGAATTGATCGGTCACCAGAATTTCGAAAATTCCACCCTCTTGACGGTGAACTGTAAGTAATGTTTCAGGAATGAAGGGCTGAAATAAAAACTGCTCAGTTTTCAGAAAAAATGTAGAAATGCTGAACATGGTGACTGTGATATGCAGTTTGATGCTATAAAAGATTGGCGTTGGGTGTGAGTTCCTTGAGAAAGACATTTTCATGTCAGAACTGACATTTAACGAATTGATGCGCCTTTTTTTTTCTTCCTAGTTTTTTTTTTTTTTTCAACAACAGCAAATAATATTTAGAGAATGGCTAAATCGCGTTGTACCTGTCAACTCTTTCGCGACTTCACCAATAAATAACTCTCAAAAACGAACCAAAACAAAACGTATTATACCATGCAAGAATAGTCGTGCACATTTCCAAACGAATCTTCCTTTTTATCGTTGTTTTTTTTTTTTGGTTGGTCTTGTTTGAAAGGTCAACAGGCATACTTTCGGCGTCTGTGTCTGTACTGGGACTTCGTATCTAGATGGATATTATCTAAATTCGATATTCAAGTGTACCACAAAAACTGTACCCGCCTGGAGCTTTTGGTAGTAGTGCCCTCGTTTGATCCATTCCTTGTCTGCTCTCACCTGGCCACGTTTCTGTAGGCTAGGAACTTAGTTTTTTTTTTTTTTTTTTTTTTTTTTGTGAACATAATTGATCATTATTGAATCATAACCTGTGTTAGGTCACCCTTTCGTTGGGTAAAGGGCCCTAACTTTGTTTATTTTCGTGCTTGCTGAACCATCCTCGTTTGTTTTTTTTTAACATTAATAATGAAATGAGTTTTCTAGGGACGCTCTAAACTCATCCTTTTGTTAAACAACAATAATAAATCTCTTTTTTTATCTAAAAGAAAAGAAGTCTGTAACAAGTGAGATGTTATTCCATAGTAAACTAAAGCAAAAATGCGATGAAGTTAAAAGAAATAATTATGGTTTCATTACAATTCATCCTTTTCACAGCGATGGCAACAGAACATGTAATCGAGGAATGTGTCGACAAGAGCCCGTCCAATCAAAGCATTTGTACATACCAAAATCCCTCCGCTACTCTCTCCATTAATCTAACGTGTGTCGTCAGTGGATTCAAGCCTAACATTTCGATGCTATGGACCGATGAGTCGGGAAAGAGACGGGATTCAGTGGTTTCGCAACAAACAACATTGTCTGACGACACATACAAAAGGGTGGAGATAGCCACTGTCTCAGCCATACATGGAATAGAGCAAACCTTTCTGTGCACTGCTACCGGTGACTCTCTTAATGGAACGTCAACCGTGGGAATCACACTTCTACCTATATCAGGTTTCCTAAACTCTTTTTTATTTTTTTTTCTTCCGACTGATGGTTTTCGTATTACTGAAAAATATCTCTTAAGAAATTATATAAACATGTTAAACGGAAATTTAATGTTTCAGTAGGCTTGTTGTTCTGACATGAAACAAATATATCAGTTGAAATATCAATCTCATTGAGTGTGTTTTAATAAAGTAGTTCACAAAATAAGACAAATTATTATTTTGTTTTTGCTATAACAGTCGAACGCATGAAAATAGGTCGATCGTTATAGCCAAGAAACAGATCTTTTACACAACCCCGCCACTATCAAATGCTTTCTTTGAATAATGCTAATCTAAAACGAAATTGAGGTTTGGTGTAAAATAACACAAATATATAAGAGCTAAAAATATCGCATATTAAACTGTTCCAGTTGAAAATCTCAGAGGTGAAATGTCAGAGGAAATGATGAAAAGGGTTAAAAATAAGAAGTTTGAAGTAATAATGCCGATGGTTTCGTGTACAAGAACATGTGTCTTTCATGAATGATCTTTAAGCGACCCTTATTGAATAGATGGTGTTTTGAGATCCTTTTCTGAACGCCAAACAGGATCAGACGGCGAAATTTTGAGGACCGATATTGTGACATCACGCCAGGAACGAGTTAGCCATGTGCTGATGCGCTGTTGTTACGCAGCACCGTGATTTAAAGCGTAGGCTAATTTCAGTCAGATTATCTTCATGATAAACACAAAATAAACAAACAAACGTACATATATTATCTAGGTGAGTGTTTATGTTTCTTTTTTTTAAGTTTCAATACGTTGATAAAACAAATAAAGACAAGTCCAACCTCTAGTGGGGCTCTAGATCTATTGACTACGCATAGGCCAACGGTCGTGTACTAGCATGTGAGCTCTAGTTTTATTTAGCTTCTGAAGGCGTTCAGGGTGCGTGGATGAAACATGAGAGTTTTCTTTGTGACAGAATCAATTATTCTTTGTCATGATTTGTGAAAGAAAAATGTATATTTGTGGTTACCAGAAAGGTGCAAAATGTCTTACGGTTGCATTGAATTTCAAACAGACACTTAATAAAAGTGCGGAATGGATAATTTTATCTCAAACGTCGATGTACGTGGTGACCTGTGATTGTTTTCATTAATAAGTCCAGCCATCGGTCTCCATGGTCTCCTTGACCCGAGTCACATTCATAATTACACAAGTGTCTGCCTATGAAAAAAAAAATATATATACATATATATTACAGAACTGCACCAGCTTTACGCATCGTAATGCTGTGAGGGACGTATTTTGTTTGTTTTTTTTTTGTTTGTGTAAGCTTATGAACTGGACAGCCTAGAGCTAAATTGATCTAGTTCTCCCTATAGGTCCGAACGACTCGTATTGGAATTGAAATTGAAATTTTCGACATCCGTCTTTTTTTTTATGTAGATGTCTATAGATAGAGCTAACGTCAGACATCTAGACTAGTCGTACTTCTAAGATGCCTTTAAAAAAGTGTTCCTAATACACCCTGTAAACCACGGAAAATTGAGGAATCTCGACTAGAGTGCACTATCACACATTCGGACTTGGATATGGATAACTTACAACGGGTTTGGCTTTAGTCCCTAGAACGTGTAGTGTGCATGTATGTAGGTCTGAAGTTTTACCTGGTAGCCTACAGTAAACAGTTCCGATACTTTCTTGAAACGTTAGATTCGAAAAATTCTGTTTAATAAGCCGTGCGTATGAAACTTCCCCTGCATTCTGACGACTTAGACTGCTACTACATGCTGCTAGCTGCAGGCGACCCAGTACTGTAAGTGGTGGGGAGGAGAAATCTTTCTTTGATTATTAAAGTATCAGTAACCAAAGAGATGGTATTAAGGGAACGTTTACATCGAGCACGATAACCGCAACCGCCATGTTTTTTTGGTTTTTGTTTTTGTTTTTTTTTTGCTTTGTTAGGTGATACGCTATCAGCGTATCACCTATTGTTTTGTTTTGTGTTTGTTTTTTTTTTTTTTGTTTTGTTTTGTTTTTTTGCTGTGGTGCGCCAAAAGGAATCATGTCTAGTTCTGTTTAGAAAAAGAAGATAGTAATTCGGTACAAAATCACCCGAGATTTTATTCTTATGTAAAAATCAACAGCAACATAATCACCAGTAGGATATTAATTTTGCAACAAAGTCATTAGCGGAGAAGTGATACTGTAACAGAACCTGACTTAGTTTATTTTGGTGCACCATATCAAAAACGTGCTCGGTGTGAACGGACTCTAACAGTTCAATGCGTGCTGTTGTGATGCTCGCAGATATCAACAAGATCAATAGCAAAAAAAAAAAAGTCCATGTTCAATTGTCTTTCGTTCTTCTACTTACCCAACTTAATCACTGTCGGCATCAGTTTCACTGTCGCTGCCTACACTCAATTCCAGAGACTCCAAGTCTCCCGCCGAAATCCCATTTTGGCAGAATCTCTCGCTCTCCCGCTTGAAATGATTTCTCATTTTAATAATTTCATTGTATGTTGAAAAAATTTAATAAGCCTTAGATAGCACGAGAGAGCACAAGGAACATTGTGCTCGTGATGTGCGAGAAAGCGCACATCAAGTTGGAGTCTCCCGTTTGCTAGGGGTATCAGGCGGGAGAATCTCCGGATCAGAAGGTGCTTGCGGTTGGAGTCTCTGCATTTCACTCTCGACATCAAACTCAAAGTCTTATCGTTCAATATAAGGTAAAAAATTGGGAGCTTATTACAATAGATAGTGATCATATTATCACCGTAAAGATGCTATCTACCAAGTTCGGTGAAAATCTGTGATTTTTTAAAGAAGATACTGAATACAGAGAGCATTCCCCTTCAATCTACCGTACTTGACCTCCACCCCCCCCCCAAACATCGGGGCACTTCTAAATCCGCTGCAACCAATCATGAGATTCCAGTCTTTAATGTCGTCATAACACTAAATTAGCTCTATCTTCGTCGGTTAGACAAAAAATATAAAGTGGATAAATCCAGAGTTTAGGGATCACTCATTTTAACAAAATTAAAATTAGATTAAGATGATATCACCCAAAAGATGCCTATACGGCAGTGTGGGAGGGGGAAGCTCATTTTAGCAAATTAAGATCATAACAAAACTATTCCACATAAAAATATAAATACAAACTATTATCTGCCAAATTTGGGTGAAAATCCGTCATGAATTTGTCAAGAAGATGCAGAAAATGTGTAAAATGACCCTCATTCTACTCCCCCCCCCCCCGAAATCCTTGATCCGCCATAATAAAACATTCACTTTGGGGCACTTTCCACATCTACATCTTCTCTACAATCCCGTAACGGTTTTTTTTTTTTCTTTCTTTTTTTCAAACACATGTTCTCAAAAACACGAGGATTGTACCATGCTCATCAAATTTTAGAGAAAGAGAGAACACATGGAGAGGAAAGGGTAAGGGAATGGCTCTATACAATAACTGGTTACTAGACCGGGGGCCCATAAGATTTATTCAACTGAAAAGGGTCACACTTTTTGATGGTCTCATCATAATTAGGATGTGGCAAAGGGTCAATAAAATGAATTGCCGGCAAGTCACATCCTGTTCCGTAAGCCTAGGAGCCACAAAAAGGGGCCCCCAAAAATCCATTTATTCAGCCGAAGGGGGTCACGGACAAAAGTAGGTGGATATTGTTCCTTTGGGTGTACCTATCATGAAAACAGCAATGCCAGCTATTTTATCCTGTACGGGGCCCCAGACAGTAGCCCCAAAGGGCCCCACCCATATGGTGTTATTCAGCTGAAAAGGGTCACGGCTAATTTCTTTTGCAATGGGAGTAGTACCCATCAGAGATATCCAAAACACCAATGCCAGCTATTTCATCCTGTACGGGGCCCTAGACAGTAGCCCAAAGTGCCCCCCCCCCCTTACACACACACACACACACACACACATTGATTTTATTCAGCTGAAAAGGGTCACGGCTAATTTCTTTTGCAATGGAAGTACATGTAGTACCCGTCAGAGATATTCAAAAACACCAAAGCCAGTTATTTTATCCTTTACGGGGCCTCAGACAATAGCCCCAAAGTGCCCCCTCCCCCCACACACAAACACGCACACATTGATTTTAAATATTCAGCTGAAAAGGGTCACGGCCAATTTCTTTTGCACAGGAAGTAGTACCCATCAGAGATATCCAAAACACCAAAGCCACTTATTTTATTCTGTACGGGGTCCCAGAGTGTGGCCCCAAAGTGCCCCACCTATACACTGTTAATCAGCTCAAAATGGCCTTGACAAATTCTTTTGTAATGGAAATATTACTGCCTACTGAACAGAGATATCCCACACACCAACAGCCCAAAGCAAATCATCTTATCCTGTACGGGGCCATATATAGGATACGGTAGCCCAGAAATACCACCTTACACGATTTTTTTTTTTTTTTTAAGAGCTGAAAAGAGTCATGACTAAATTTCTTTTCCAACGAAATTAGTACACAAGAGCGGAAATACTCAAAACTATAAACCCACTTATTTTATCCTGTAATGGGGCCTTAGTATTGTGGTCAAGATTTGCCCCCCTCCCCCTGCACAGTTATTATCCTGATAATCATACGGCTAATTTCTTTTGCAATGGATGTAGTACGAAAAAGTGATAACCACTGCACCAAAGCGATTGGTATTATGCTGCACGGGGTCCCAGACAGTATAGTCCCGATGTGCCCCACACATAAGCTGTTTTTTTTTTTTTTTTTTTCAGATGAAAAGGGTCATGCTATGGCTACTTTAGTACTTTCTTTGTTTGCAAAGGAAGGACTTAGTACTCAACAAAGATACCCAAAGCACAAATCGTCGCTTGCCCGGAAGAAGGGAACGAGCGCGCGAATACGCGTAAAAATAGATTTCGAGAAAATCGCAATTTAAAGTTTCAATTGACTATATCTTTAATATTTGAATATCAATACTGCTGAAAATTCACAAGTGAACAGATAATATTCCAATTTGGTACTAGCTAAAGTGGCTATAATGAATAATCTACAAATTTTATGATATTGCTTATGATCTTACCTCATGCACGTCTTTTCTCGAAATCTATTTTTACGCGTATTCGCGCGCTCGTTCCCTTCTTCCGGGCAAGCGACGAAATGCCAGTTATTTTGTCCTTCACGGAGACAACAGTAGCCTAGAAATGCCATCTCATATGATTTTGTTTAGCTGAAAAGGATCATGACTATTTCTTTTTTGACAATTGAATCAGTACATCTGAGATACACCAAACATCAAGGCCAGTTATTTATCCTGTTCAAGGCCCTTTATGCAGTAGCCCAAGAATAAGCGCCCCCCCCCCCATGCCATATGATTTTTCTTTTGAAGAGTCATTACTAATTCCTTTTTAAATGGATGACGTTCACAACAGAAATGCCCTTAACACCAAAGTCAGCAATTGAGTATATGAATATAAGAACGACCCAAGTCCAATTTTTGGCCAAATTTAGTTTGACATGGGAAATTGTAGCTTATGCATGGACTCATCTTGTGTGTAAATGATAAATCCTAATTACCCCCGGAAGTGCCTGAAATGAATGAGTTAAATCTTATATTAATGTAAGAATGAAGGACTTGGATCATTCTTACATTCATATAATAGCGCCCTCTCTCATCCTTCTCCCATCTCTATAGCAGAATATCATGTATATGAATCAAAGAACGACCCAAGTCCATATGAATCAAAGAACGACCCAAGTCCACCACACAAAATGGCCTCTCCACAATTAATGTAAATGTTAATTGTCATAATAATATATGTTCTAATTTGTATATACAATGTTGCCTTCCCATCACAGTTAAATAGAATATTATTGGACAAATAAAAAAAAAGATGCGAAGTTTTTTTTAGTTTACTCGAAATGATCTTCCATGGACTTGGGTCGTTCTTATATTCATATACTCAATTTTATCCTGTACATGCTGAATACGGGGCCCCAGACGGTAAACAAGGAGTACCCCCATATGATTTTAAAGAGAATCATGGCTAGTTTATTTTGCAATGGAAGTTGTAGACAAGAGTGATACCCTACACACTAAAGCCAGTATTTTTAGGTTCTACGGGGCCAAAGACAGTTGCCCAAAGGTGCTCAAGCCATTATGTGACCGTGCATCACAAAACGAACAAAAAGTCGCACACACTTATACTGCGTGAGGACTGAAAATAAGTGAAATGGGTCAACCTAGCCGATCTTGACTTTTTCATATTTTCTGAAAGAGCAAGTCTTCTTTTACATTATGCTAAAATTTGGGGTCATAAAACGGGCGGGAAAGTGTGTTTTTTGGCAGTTTATCTCGAACATTTTTTTTTTTTTGTAGAATAGTGTGATTAGGTGTGTCTTTAGAGTCCCTTTTTCATTTCTGAAAAACCTTGTACACACTCTTCACTTTCGTCTCTAATACCTTTTGCAAGGATAGAGCTACTGCTTTGAAAGTTGGCATTAATTATGGACAGAATGTGTTAATGAGGCATGCTTAATTTCAATTTAATCTGATAATCCCTTCCATTGTTGTTACTCGGGTGGTTTACTTCCTGTTTTTTGTCCCATTCATCGCAGAGCCAGCACGGTTTGGTAAAGATTAAGCGCTTGAATAGAATAGTTTGTGCTTTCTTTCCAATATTTAGATAGGTTAGGACAGTCCCTTTGATTTGAGTTATACGTAGTGTACATCATTTTAAAGCTTAAAGTCTGCTCTTTCAGAATAGAGTCTTAACTAGAAATTCATGTCTGGCGACTTTTTGTTTGTTTTGTGGTGCAGGGTCACATGGTTTACTAGTATTCATCTTTAAAAGTAATGGCTAATTTTATTGCAATGGCAATAGTACTCAACAGGGATACCCGGAACACCAAAGCCAGTTATGTAATCCTACATTGTAGCACTGAAGTGTTCCCCTCCTTCTGTTTTTACTTACCTATAATAATAATAATAATGATAATAATAATAACTAGAGAGGGGCCGTCAAAGGCGGCAGACCCACGCCTTGTACAAAGTCGGGGTAAACATAATGTGCATTCGGTCATCTACCAGAATTCGGTCACTTAATTGCCAGTGTGCTTTATCACCAGCCAGTGAGTTCTACCAAAGATCGTACACTGAAGTGTACGATCTTTGGGTCTACAGTCACATCACACGCAAATCACATCATTTCACATACGGTAACACTCATTCACAGCAGGAAAGTCCTTTAGTCTCCTCCAAAAATCCATCGAAAATCCCAAATACCACCGTCAAAAGTGCAGAATCAGAACTTTTCCAAGCGCGCGCGAATTAAGTCCAGTTTTAAGAGTATAACACTTTTAATTGTCTACGCGACGGGTCGCCGAAAAAGCGCTAAAAATCGAGAAATACGCCGTTTTCTTGCGGGATATTTTGCTCATAGCAAGCCGAGAGTGTGATGATATCAAAGGTCGTATGAGTGTACGATCTTTGATGGTATCCACAAAAGCGCAAAAGAAACACAATTTACGTACTCCCTAGGCAATTACCCCTATGATTAGTGTCTACGGAAATTATTCAATGCAAGGGTTGAATGCAAATGTCTACTGCACCAGTATTCGGTCACCAACGAGCGCCGCAACGTCCCCGATGCAATTTTGCACCAACAGTGTAGAGCGCGATGCTATTTCAGCGGCCTTGCACACGCATTGACATTGAGCGCGCATATCGTGCAGTGTAACTGACCGAGTAAAATGCTCCTCCAACGAAAAAAACAATCAATGTTAATTTGAAAAATCATCAAAATACGGGCCAGTTTTTGACGACGGAGAAGAAACTTTCATAAATCTAGAAGGACATAGTCCCTCAAAAAGGCCTAAACGTAAATTTCGGAATTCTTACGAACATTTGAGCAGCGAAGTCGGATCGTTTGGGAGTTTGTGTTCGTATTGTAGCGGAAAATCGCAAAGTGAGAAACGGGAAATTTTCGGAGTGGTCACTATATCATGGGGTCAAAACTTCAAGGTCACACAGAATTTGCCAGGGTCACCGATTATCACCAAAATCTAATCGATTCTTTCCTGCCATTATCCAAACATTCCCTGAACATTTCGTGCAAATCCGTTTACCCGTTCTCTTGTTATCTTATACACAAACAAACAAACAAACAAACAAACAAACAAACATACGGAACCCTTTACATAACCCCCTGCCGATTTTCATCGGCGTGGGTAATAATAATCATCATCATCATCACGGCTAATTACCCACGCCGATGTAATCGGCAGGGGGTTATGTAAAGGGTTCCCTATGTTTGTTTGTTTGTTTGTTTGTTTTTTGTTTGTTTGTTTGTTTGTTTGTATGTTTGTTTGTTTGTTTGTTTGTGTACAAGATAGCAAGAGAACGGGTAAACGGATTTGCACGAAATGTTTAGGGAATGTTTGGATAATGACAGGAAAGAATCGATTAGATTTTGGTGATAATCGTTTGACCCTTGCAAATTCTGTGTGACCTTGAAGTTTTGACCCCATGGTATAGTGACCACTCCAAACATTTTCCGTTTCTTTGCGATTTTCCGCTACCATACAAATATGGCGCGCCATTTGACCAATAATGCCGATTAACTGTTCATCGCCGAAAAACACTGTTTATCGTCGATAAACACTGAAAAAAAAACTGTTTATCGGCGATAAACAGTGTTTATCGAACGAAAAACACTGTTTATCAAGTGATAAACAGTGTTCATCGAGAAAAACTATGCTTATCGACCAAGTGATAAAGTGTTTATCGAGAAAAACTATGTTTATCGACCAAGTGATAAACAGTGTTTATCGAGGAAAAACTATGTTCATCGATCGACCGATAAACAGAGTTTTTTTTGTGATAAACACTGTTTATCGACTGCCGATAAACGGTGTTTAACGAGAAAAATTCTGTTTATCAGTTGATAAAGGTGTGATAAACAGAGCTTCATCTTGATAAACAGAGTTTACCGCTCGATAAACAGAGTTTATCGCTCGATAAACAGTGTTTATCGCCGATAAACAGTGTTGTTGGTCGATCGGCGCGGCAACTCTGTTCGTAAGACGATCCAACTTCGCTGCTCAACACCATTCGTAAGAATTTCGAAATTTACGTTTATTTGAGGAACTATGTCCTTCTTGATTTATGAAAGTTCGTTCTCCGTCATCACAAACTGGCCCGTATTTTGATGATTTTTTCAAATTAACATTGATTGTTTTTTTTTCGTTGGAGGAGCATTTGCTCGGTCGCAGTCACACTGCACGATATGCGCGCTCAATGTCAATGCGTGTGCAAGGCCGCTGAAAATGCATCGCGCTCTACACTGTTGGTGCAAAATTGCATCGGGGACGTTGCGGCGCTCGTTGGTGGCCGAATACTGGTGCAGTAGACATTTGCATTCAACCCTTGCATTGAATAATTCCCGTAGACACTAATCATAGGGGTAATTGCCTAGGGGGTACTGGTGTACGTAAATTTTGTTTTTCTTTTGCGCTTTTGTGGATACCATCAAAGATCGTACACTCATACGACCTTTGATATCATCACACTCTCGGCTTGCTATAATCAAAATATCCCGCAAGAAAACGGCGTATTTCTCGATTTTTAGCGCTTTTTTGGCGACCCGTCGCGTAGACAATACTCTTAAAACTGGACTTAATTCGCGCGCGCTTGGAAACGTTCCGATTCTGAACTTTTGACGGTAGAATTTGGGATTTTCGATTGATTTTTGGAGGAGACTTGAGGACTTTCCTGTACGTGAATGAGTGTTAATACCGTATGTGTAATGATGTGATTTGCGTGTGATGTGACTGTAGAACCAAAGATCGTACACTTCAGTGTACGATCTTTGGTAGAACCAGGGAGGTGAGAGGAAAAGGAGTGGGCACTGGATTAGTGTCTTTTGAACCATCCTCGGAGCCGCACTCCCCAAGAGACCACTCCACTAACTAGATTACTGCCGCTTGGCCGCACAGTGCACATGCGCAATCCTTGTCAACAGGCTGGTGGGTCTCACCCCTCCCTGGCCAGAACCTGGATTACTCCACGTGGTACTGGTGGGTGGTGTATACTGGTGCATTGCTGGTGCATTACCCATTGCTGTGCCTGCAAACAACACTGGTGCATTGTGATGTGCAGTAAACTGGTTGCATGGTCACATTTTGAATTTTGCAGCTAGTATTCAAGGTATTATAATTTATGAGCATTTACATGTACATGTACTATAAGATTTCTTGGGAACGAATGTACTTTGCATGCTATTATAGTGAAATAACTTTTACATGAAATGGAAACAAATTAACACAGTCTTAAAAACATTTAATAATAATGATTAGCAGCACCAATAATAATATACTGATTGTAAGAATATGAAGGAAACATGGACAGCTGAGTAGTGGAACACAGGCCCTAATAATGTCTGATGATAATAATAATTTTAATACCAAGCTAGCACAGAAAATACCAACCACAACAGCAGCAACCATCATACAAATACCCATTCAGCTTCCAAATAAGAATAAAACAAAAACAGAGAGACAGACAAAAAAAGCACCATGGTGAATATCTTATCAGGCATACAGTGATACAGGACATGTGAGATAGTTCAGCTCTCACTGAACTCTCACATGTTTTCACCATACACCAGGCAAGGAGGCAAGTTATTTTACCAAGATTAGGTCCTATAGTAGTCTCCATCATGACCACTCTGTTGTAGATTCGAGCCCTCCTGCCTCAATATATCCCCAGCATACAACAAAAAAACATTCAGATAGTGTTTTCATCCCCTGGAGAACTAAAATTGCTTACAGAAATATGTTAGTGGGACCAGAAAAAACATGTCTTGGCGGATGTACGAAAGTTTCCCAAAAAATATGACAAGAGAACCAACACGAGCGAACAATGAAGTGCATATGGAAAGGTTTTTGGCCAAAAGTCTACTAAAATCATTCTACAGCTGAGAGCGCACGCTGCCCGCACACACAGAACGCCAAGGTGCACGCTTTGAATTATTCATGAGCCTACACGGTCTGCCACACACGTCGTGCACACAGCAGTGATACGGACTGGTCCATTGTCGAATATGGGTAAAATGCTGCAGAAACAACATAGGGGCAGTCATAAATATAGCATTATATGGGTTAAATCTACATTGACAACATGAATTACATGCTTTTCATGAAATTGTTTACATTATCTGCTTTTTAACTGACCACACACTCACACACACACACACACACACATATACGCACACACTCACTGAGGTATCAATCTTATATTGCTGACAGTCGCTTTCTGGTCATGTGCAGCAACTTCAGTAAATTAATAGCAAAACCCAAGTACACTCTAAAAGATGCACAAATACAAACTGAAAGCTGATGTAGTGTAGATTCACAATCATGTTGGAATGTTGACCACTGCAAGTTCCACCGGCACTGCACTGCACTGTGCTTCATGCTCCACTCGCGGTTACCTGGGCACGTTCACCCCCATTACACAATGGTGCACTCTGCGTATATGTGCTTGCCGAGAAAGATATGATCATCGAACATCATCGAAGAAGAAAATTCCCGTTTTCTATATCTTCTCAGCAACATATAAAGTCATAACTGGTACAGTAGGTGGTCAGTTAATACAAGGGTTCACCGCTAACTTCAGGAAACTTAGAAATGAGAAATACATATCCAATTTACGTTATAACTCACGGTATATGAAATCATAACTCGTCCAAATGCAGCCACGAATAAACGGTGACGTCATGTTTCATATGATAATGAGCTTCTCTGAGTCGCTGATTGTGATTGGATTGAGGACGGGACCTTCTCAGTTTTTTGCCAATTCCGACAAGACCTACAATCCAATCATAATGAGTTTGACATATATGATAGAGAATTTTTTGGCGCGTAATATGGTAGAAGCCACAGCTTCATGTGCCATTCGGTTGCGGAGATACAGCCTTTCAAATAGGGAGGTATCACTGCATCACACGGCGAATACTTCAGGAAGTGTGTACAATCCTATGGGGCAGTTATTCTGAAGTGAACTCACAAAGCTGTTTTTGAGCAGCCAGTCCGACGTTATTAGAAGTCCATTTATCTTCTAATTTTAGTATTCTACAGAAAAATGTCCTAAGACTAGAAAACCGCTAGCCACAAGTCCACGGACATTACTTACTTTATGATCTTTTTCCATTAATGACAGTAAGTCGGGTTTTGCTTGTGCGTCTCCATAGGTTATAACACAGGGTGCGCGCGCGCGTGTTCTGTGTGTATTAAAAGAGACAACCTTTCCATATGTACATCAGACTAAAGAAAAACCCCAACATCTGCTGATCAACAGGTGAATTTCGTCAGCACTAGTCAGGATTTACACTTGACATTGCGTCGTAATTTGATTAAAACAAGAACAAAACAATGGCTATTGTTAAACGTTAAATTGTCAAAACTCAACTTCTTCCTGGCCGATTTTCAAAATTTTTGTATCTATCGAGAGCTGAATTCTTAGACTAGCAGGTCCCAAGAATATATGCCGTGTGAACCTGCATAAAGAATGTAAAACCCTCATACACGTCCTTGTGAACACACACAAGTCAACTGGCCTGTCCATACTCCTAACGATAGAGGGCCAAATCACCGCAGCCCCGAGGATCGAACATCAAACAGCAGTGATAACGATCAGACTGACCTCGTTACGTAAGAGGTCGTTTACTTGTTCGTTGGGGCATTGATCCCTTGTAATCCTGTGTTGAGTGATAGGGAAAACCCTCAGGGCAGAGTGCCCACTCCTTTTTGTCTCACCTCCCTGGTAGAACTCACTGGCTGGTGATAAAGCACACTGGCAATTAAGTGGCCGAATTCTGGTAGATGACCGAATGCACATTATATTTACCCCGACTTTGTACTTATAGGCGTGGGTCTGCCGCCTTTGACGGCCCCTCTCTAGTTTCTTTTGCAATGAAGTAGTACACAAAAGCTGAGATAGACGAAACACCAAAGCCAGTTATATTTTCATCCTGTCCTGTTCTTGAGACAGTAGCCCAGAAGTGCTACAAATGGTTTTAGCAAAATGTCATGACTATTTTCGTTTGTGATGGAAGTGGCACACAACTGAGATATGCAGAACATGAAAGCCAGTTATTTCTCCCAACATCTGACCACAGACAGTAGCCCAGAACTGCCTAACATGAGTTGTAAACGAGTCTTGGCCAATTTCTTTTGCAATTGAAGTAGAGCACAACGGAGATACTCAAAACACCAAAGCCATTTATTTCATCCTGTACGGGGTCCCAATCAGTAGCCCAGAAGTGTCCTATGTGATATTTAAAATGGAGTCATGATTAATTTCTTGATTTCATAGACTATGTCCAGCTGATAAATTTTGTAGATTGAATTACTTTCACGCTCGCGATGTTTCTTTCCTATGTTCTTTCAAGGGCATAAGAACTCCATTTCCCTATTTAACCTTCAAGGTTATTGAGATGATATAAAAACAGTCTAGTCCAATCCAGACCTGTCACTTCTACAATAATCATTTTCAAGTTCACATTTCTTCATGTGCTTACAGGCTTTCATTTGTAAAATTCCAGATCATAGGTCGTCTTATTAAGAAGCTATTTCAGACAAAGTTTGTGAATCTCGTATCTACAATTAAAACTAGAGAGGGGCCGTCAAAGGCGGCAGACCCACGCCCAAGTACAAAGTCGGGGTAGGGTCCTAAACATAATGTGCATTCGGTCATCTACCAGAATTCGGCCACTTAATTGCCAGTGTGCTTTATCACCAGCCAGTGAGTTCTACCAAAGATCGTACACTGAAGTGTACGATCTTTGGTTCTACAGTCACATCACACGCAAATCACATCATTACACATACGGTATTAACACTCATTCACGTACAGAAAAAGTCCTTAAGTCTCCTCCAAAAATCCATCGAAAATCCCAAATTCCACCGTCAAAAGTGCAGAATCGGAACTTTTCCAAGCGCGCGCGAATTAAGTCCAGTTTTAAGAGTATTGTCTACGCGACGGGTCGCGGAAAAAGCGCTAAAAATCGAGAAATACGCCGTTTTCTTGCGGGATATTTTGATTATAGCAAGCCGAGAGTGTGATGATATCAAAGGTCGTATGAGTGTACGATCTTTGATGGTATCCACAAAAGCGCAAAAGAAAAACAAAATTTACGTATCCCCTAGGCAATTACCCCTATGATTAGTGTCTACGGGAATTATTCAATGCAGGGGTTGAATGCAAATGTCTACTGCACCAGTTTCGGCCACCAACGAGCGCCGCAACGTCCCCGATGCAATTTTGCACCAACAGTGTAGAGCGCGATGCATTTTCAGCGGCCTTGCACACGCATTGACATTGAGCGCGCATATCGTGCAGTGTGACTGCGACCGAGCAAATGCTTCTCCAACAAAAAAAAAAAAAAAAACAACAATCAATGTTAATTTGAAAAATCATCAAAATACGGGCCAGTTTGTGATGACGGAGAACGAACTTTCATAAATCTAGAAGGACATAGTCCCTCAAATAGGCCTAAACGTAAATTTCGGAATTCTTACGAACATTTGAGCAGCGAAGTCGGATCGTTTGGGAGTTTATGTTTTCGTATGGTAGCGGAAAATCGCAAAGTGAGAAACGGGAAATTTTCGGAGTGGTCACTATACCATGGGGTCAAAACTTCAAGGTCACACAGACTTTGCAAGGGTCAACCGATTATCACCAAAATCTAATCGATTCTTTCTTGCCATTATCCAAACATCCCCATAACATTTCGTGAAAATCCGTTTACCCGTTCTCTTGTTATCTTATACACAAACAAACAAACAAACAAACAAACAAACAAAAAACAAACAAACAAACAAACAAACAAACACACATACGGAACCCTTTACATAACCCCCTGCCGATTTTCATCGGCGTGGGTAATTAATGTATCATAATTTATATTAAGAATGTCTACCTTTACAGAAAGTATTTAATCACAAGTTTTGTTGAAGGAGCTGACATCATCAGAATAACAACTGGATGGGGGTATTGGTCACATCAAGTGATGGCTCAGTTTTATTTGTATCTATCTATATTTGAATTTAGAATAGAATAGAAAGCTAAAAAGTACTCGATGTGCCCCGATGTTCCCCGATTCGACTGCCGACTCAGTCAGTCAACTTGTTAGCATGCAGAACCAAAGGGATTATATTGTGGACATCGGAGAGGCTCATCAACTCGCGGTTCTTCTACTTCATAATTATTTATCATTAATCAAAGACGTAGTGATCTTTCCAAAGAAAGGCTCTTTCTTTATGTCCTTGCTTTTGTAGTCCCTCTTCTTCCTGTTGTAGAGGATTTCATATTCTTCAAAATTCTTCCATGTCCTTTTCTTCTTCCTCATGTTACCATCTAGGCCTATCACGTGCAGTCCCTCTTTCTTCGCCTTGTGGGTGGTTGCTTTGCTGCTTTCTTCTCTTCTTTGTCTTCATCTCTTCTTCTTCTTCTTCTTCTTAAATATGCGCTCCTTCGTCTTTATTTGCGCGACAACGACAACGTCCTCCTCCTCATCATCAGTTTTGCTTCTCGATACTTTTGATCTTCTTCTGGCAGACATTTTTCCAGCGTATCGGCTACGTTCGATTTTAGAGCGGCGAGAGCGGAAGACGTGCGTAATTGAGTCTGGGAAAGCGTAGGAACAGCGTAGCTAAAGTGGCCAACAGCGTAATCAAAGCGGGAAGGAAGCGTACGAAGAGCGTCGTAAGAACAGGCCTTGATTTTATACGAGAGTAGAGAACTTAGTGAGAGCGTCGTTAAAGCGGGAAGGTCGTGCTTTGATCACGAAAACAGTGCAGCAGCGGGACCACGTCGGTGTCTAGTTCACTTCCCGTTCTTGTGCCGCTGTTACTACGCTCAGAAAAACCTGGAATTGTTACGCTCATCCCGCGGTATTTTCACTGTCACTACGCTCTCCCCGTTTGAACTACGATTCAAGGTGTCAAAATAGGTCAATCTTGATGGGGAGATGGGGAAGAAATTTTGAACAGGTCCAAAATTTCTTCCCGACCTGTAAAATTGCCAGATCCAACCCCGTCACCCAAACGCTATTGCTACGATGCTCCCGGTCCCCGTACACTTTTGCCGCTCTCTCCCGATCTGGCAGATCATGATAGTGGAACGGGAGCTTAATAGCCAAATAAAATCACATGTGGTTGCACTTTAGGAATACTGTGTGGGGCCCCGTACAGCTATAACTTGTTTCGGTGTTTTGATATTATACCTCGTTGTGTATTACTTCCATTGCAAAAGAAATTTTAGCAATGATTCTTTTAACTTGAAATGAAATAATACCGGAGCACTTTCCAGCTACTTGCTGGGGGCCCCTTAAAGAATAGAAATAACTGCATGGGTTTGGTGTTTTAGGTATCTCAGCTGTTACTTCCACTGCCAAGGAAATTAGGCATACGTCGACACTTTTCACCTCAAAGCTCCTAATTTATATGGGGTGGGAATACCTTGGGGTTATACCTGTCAAGGGCCCTGCACAGTATATTGGTTTTCCGGTCCAATTTTCGCCCCTCTTTCAATCCAATTCCTTATTGCTGCATTCAATTTAGCAAAATTTAGCCTAGATGACATGGTATTTCAATTTCATGATCTCTTCATTCAAATTCATTTCGGAACATTCACATTACCTCTAACCTTATTCTAAATGACACTTTTTCAACTGAAATTCATAAGACAAGCACCATTTCACTATCCGTTCATTTATAATTTCATAATGATATAGTCACGTGATCATGTATGCTGCGCTCGTTCATTCAAATTGATTTCTGGGCATCCAATTTGCCATGTTCTGCAGTCAATTTATTTATAGCAAATATGTTCATGCTTTACGTCTTTCCTTATTTTCTTTCATCGTAGCTATTGTTTTGTAAGCATCATAACATCTCATGTTTCGTATTCGTTTAAAAGACTTTAAAAACCGTTTTTTTTTTATTCTTTCTATGTCTTGTAGAGATATACGTCTGTATCTATTGTGCTGTCATGACTATAAAAAGATAAAGTTAATCTGCAGTACTGGTACACGTAGGGCTATTATGACATGTATGAAAGAATGGGCGTTACAAACCAACAAAATCGAGTTATACAACGTAAAAAAATATGATACTTTTACTGCTTAACAGTATATGGATGAAACAAAAAGTCACATAGAAAGACACGTTAAAATGTTCTCACCTCTTTAAAAAAAATAGCATGATGTAAATTTGAATGAACGCGTTTTGAATTTGACTGTCTTTCGCGAAATTGAATTACTGAAACACCCTTTTCGGCAAGTCAAGGCGAATTTGAATGAATTTACATGTATAGAGTACCAGCCAATTTGAATACCCATTTGACAAATTCGAAAGCCACATAATTATATGCAAATTTCATTGATCGAAATGCTAAATTGAACGCACGTTACAATTTTGAAAGACAGACTGTGCGATAACAAGGGTTGTGCTAAAAATTGAATGAACCTTCTATCAAATGAACCGACAAAAGTGCGAAATTTGCTGGGAAAACCTAACTGGCTTGATGTTTTGGGTCTCTATGATGTATACTAAGGCCTACTTCGATTGTGCAAGAAAAACAACCATGACTCTTTTCAGCTAAATGATGTCATAATATGTGGGGGATGGGCACTTTATGGCTACTGTACCGAGCCCAGTACAGGATGAAATGACTGGTTTTCGTGATTTGGTCATCGCTGTTGCGCACTATAGGGCTCACACCTGTAAATGAAATGGACTGTCCCAGACCCCTTCACAAATTCGTACCAAAGATACCAAAATAAATGAAGAAAAAAAAATTAATTAAAAATCAATGATGTAGTTTGGCAAAAAAACTGAATAGCTGTAGATATTGAGTATGAATTCCTCTACAAACTGCATTTTGGTTGGAAGATGAAAGCTTTTCTGATGGAATTTGAGGGGACTATATTTCATTGGGTACGTGTACGGAAAATAGGTGATTTTTTGAGTGACAAGAACTCGTAGTCTGGCTTTGCGGACCCCTGGACAGAATTAGAGCAGAACAACCCACCCTGGCAATCTGATGGATGAAAGGTAATATCTCACTTATTCAGGTTAGTGAAGATGAAATACCTCATTTCTCCCAGCTATTTTACAGAATTTTTTGAAATTTGAATTTTAACACACGTCTCTATGGGGAATTATTTACCCGTGTGAGCCCTGTAGAGAATGCACGCAATACATGCAAGTCTATGGGAAGTATTCATCCCATACAAGCTCTGCTGGTTTATGTTGATCTTGTATTGTGTCAGATCTCTTTTCCTCCCTCCCCCTTCTCCTCCCTACTCCCCCCTCCCTCTACCTCTCTCCTCTACTCCCCCCTCCCCCCAACTCTAGCTAGCTACAATTTCTTTTCTTAATATTATGTTCTTGTGGTACTAGATCTTAGTAAATAGCAGTCATCAGTATCACACAACTTTGAATGACTTCTTGTATTGTGTATCTTGTATTGTGTCAGATCTCTTCCTCCCTCCCCCTTCTGCTCCCTACCCCCCCCCTCTACCTCTCTCCTCTACTCCCCCCACTCTTCCTTGCTACAATTTCTTTTCTTGATATTATGTTCTTGTGGTACTAGATCTTAGTAAATAGCAGTCATCAGTATCACACAACTTTGAATGACTGTGTTAATCTTGTATTGTGTATCTTGTATTGTGTCAGAACTCTTCCTCCCTCCCCTTCCCCTCCCTACTCCCCTCTCTCTACCTCTCTCCTCTACTCCCCCCCCCCTCCTCAACTCTGCCTTGCTACTATTTCTTTACTTAATATTATGTTCTTGTCACTAGATCTTACATAGCAGTCAGTCATCAGTATCACACAACTTTGAATGACTGTGTTATTTTAATGTATTTCTTTGCTTTGGCTACCACTGAAACACCTCAAAATACATAAAGTTAGTCTGTTTGACAAAACAAAGTCTTATCAAGTACTTTGTAGGCTATAAGGTGATGACACACCCACAATCAAGGATAACTGCCTGGATCTATGTATTCATCTTATGAAGAACTGATCAAAACTGCAAGATTTATTTAAAAAAAAAAAACCCTAAAGGGCATGATTTTCTAAAAGTGTCCCTTTGAGAAGCTTTATAATCCTTGAAAGTGTAATTTCTCATATGATGTAGGGGCAAATATCATAAAAAACACATTTATGATGTTTAAAAGTCAAATAAAAAATATGACCTCCACTATAGGGCTAACACCTGTAAATAAAATGGACTGTCCCAGACCCCTTCACAAATTCGTACCAAAGATACCAAAATAAATTAAGAAAAAAAAATTAATTAAAAATCAATGATGTAGTTTGGCAAAACCTGAATAGCTGTAGATATTGAGTATGAATTCCTCTACAAACTGCATTTTGGTTGGAAGATGAAAGCTTTTCTGATGGAATTTGAGGGGACTATATTTCATTGGGTACGTGTACGGAAAATAGGTGATTTTTTGAGTGACAAGAACTCGTAGTCTGGCTTTGCGGACCCCTGGACAGAATTAGAGCAGAACAACCCACCCTGGCAATCTGATGGATGAAAGGTAATATCTCACTTATTCAGGTTAGTGAAGATGAAATACCTCATTTCTCCCAGCTATTTTACAGAATTTTTTGAAATTTGAATTTTAACACACGTCTCTATGGGGAATTATTTACCCGTGTGAGCCCTGTAGAGAATGCACGCAATACATGCAAGTCTATGGGAAGTACTCATCCCATACAAGCTCTGCTGGTTTATGTTGATCTTGTATTGTGTCAGATCTCTTTTCCTCCCTCCCCCTTCTCCTCCCTACTCCCCCCTCCCTCTACCTCTCTCCTCTACTCCCCCCCCCCCAACTCTAGCTAGCTACAATTTCTTTTCTTAATATTATGTTCTTGTGGTACTAGATCTTAGTAAATAGCAGTCATCAGTATCACACAACTTTGAATGACTTCTTGTATTGTGTATCTTGTATTGTGTCAGATCTCTTCCTCCCTCCCCCTTCTGCTCCCTACCCCCCCCCCCCTCTACCTCTCTCCTCTACTCCCCCACTCTTCCTTGCTACAATTTCTTTTCTTGATATTATGTTCTTGTGGTACTAGATCTTAGTAAATAGCAGTCATCAGTATCACACAACTTTGAATGACTGTGTTAATCTTGTATTGTGTATCTTGTATTGTGTCAGAACTCTTCCTCCCTCCCCTTCCCCTCCCTACTCCCCTCTCTCTACCTCTCTCCTCTACTCCCCCCCCTCCTCAACTCTGCCTTGCTACTATTTCTTTACTTAATATTATGTTCTTGTCACTAGATCTTACATAGCAGTCAGTCATCAGTATCACACAACTTTGAATGACTGTGTTATTTTAATGTATTTCTTTGCTTTGGCTACCACTGAAACACCTCAAAATACATAAAGTTAGTCTGTTTGACAAAACAAAGTCTTATCAAGTACTTTGTAGGCTATAAGGTGATGACACACCCACAATCAAGGATAACTGCCTGGATCTATGTATTCATCTTATGAAGAACTGATCAAAACTGCAAGATTTATTTTAAAAAAAACCCCTAAAGGGCATGATTTTCTAAAAGTGTCCCTTTGAGAAGCTTTATAATCCTTGAAAGTGTAATTTCTCATATGATGTAGGGGCAAATATCATAAAAAACACATTTATGATGTTTAAAAGTCAAATAAGAAATATGACCTCCACTATAGGGCTAACACCTGTAAATAAAATGGACTGTCCCAGACCCCTTCACAAATTCGTACCAAAGATACCAAAATAAATTAAGAAAAAAAATTAATTAAAAATCAATGATGTAGTTTGGCAAAACCTGAATAGCTGTAGATATTGAGTATGAATTCCTCTACAAACTGCATTTTGGTTGGAAGATGAAAGCTTTTCTGATGGAATTTGAGGGGACTATATTTCATTGGGTACGTGTACGGAAAATAGGTGATTTTTTGAGTGACAAGAACTCGTAGTCTGGCTTTGCGGACCCCTGGGCAGAATTAGAGCAGATTAACCCACCCTGGCAATCTGATGGATGAAAGGTAATATCTCACTTATTCAGGTTGGTGAAGATGAAACACCTCATTTCTCCCAGCTATTTTACAGAATTTTTTGAAATTTGAATTTTAACACACGTCTCTATGGGGAATTATTTACCCGTGTGAGCCCTGTAGAGAATGCACGCAATACATGCAAGTCTATGGGAAGTATTCATCCCATACAAGCTCTGCTGGTTTATGTTGATCTTGTATTGTGTCAGATCTCTCTTCCTCCCTCCCCCTTCTCCTCCCTACTCCTCCCCCTTCCCTCTACCTCTCTCCTCTACTCCCCCCCCCCAACTCTAGCTAGCTACAATTTCTTTTCTTAATATTATGTTCTTGTGGTACTAGATGTTATTAAATAGCAGTCATCAGTATCACACAACTTTGAATGACTTCTTGTATTGTGTATCTTGTATTGTGTCTGATCTCTTCCTCCCTCCCCCTTCTGCTCCCTACCCCCCTCCCTCTACCTCTCTCCTCTACCCCCCACTCTTCCTTGCTACAATTTCTTTTCTTAATATTATGTTCTTGTGGTACTAGATCTTAGTAAATAGCAGTCATCAGTATCACACAACTTTGAATGACTGTGTTAATCTTGTATTGTGTATCTTGTATTGTGTCAGAACTCTTCCTCCCTCCCCTTCCCCTCCCTACTCCCCTCTCTCTACCTCTCTCCTCTACTCCCCCCCCCCCTCCTCAACTCTGCCTTGCTACTATTTCTTTTCTTAATATTATGTTCTTGTCACTAGATCTTACATAGCAGTCAGTCATCAGTATCACACAACTTTGAATGACTGTGTTATTTTAATGTATTTCTTTGTTTTGGCTACCACTGAAACACCTCAAAATACATAAAGTTAGTCTGTTTGACAAAACAAAGTCTTATCAAGTACTTTGTAGGCTATAAGGTGATGACACACCCACAATCAAGGATAACTGCCTGGATCTATGTATTCATCTTATGAAGAACTGATCAAAACTGCAAGATTTATTAAAAAAAAAAAACCTAAAGGGCATGATTTTCTAAAAGTGTCCCTTTGAGAAGCTTTATAATCCTTGAAAGTGTAATTTCTCATATGATGAAGGGGCAAATATCATAAAAAACACATTTATGATGTTTAAAAGTCAAATAAGAAATATGACCTCCACTATAGGGCTCACACCTGTAAATAAAATGGACTGTCCCAGACCCCTTCACAAATTCGTACCAAAGATACCAAAATAAATGAAGAAAAAAAATTAATTAAAAATCAATGATATAGTTTGGCAAAAAACTGAATAGCTGTAGATATTGAGTATGAATTCCTCTACAAACTGCATTTTGGTTGGAAGATAAAAGCTTTTCTGATGGAATTTGAGGGGACTATATTTCATTGGATACGTGTACGGAAAATAGGTGATTTTTTGAGTGACAAGAACTCGTAGTCTGGCTTTGCGGACCCCTGGGCAGAATTAGAGCAGAACAACCCACCCTGGCAATCTGATGGATGAAAGGTAATATCTCACTTATTCAGGTTGGTGAAGATGAAACACCTCATTTCTCCCAGCTATTTTACAGAATTTTTTGAAATTTGAATTTTAACACACGTCTCTATGGGGAATTATTTACCGGTGTGAGCCCTGTAGAGAATGCACGCAATACATGCAAGTCTATGGGAAGTATTCATCCCATACAAGCTCTGCTGGTTTATGTTGATCTTGTATTGTGTCAGATCTCTCTTCCTCCCTCCCCCTTCTCCTCCCTACTCCCCCCCCCCTCCCTCTACCTCTCTCCTCTACTCCCCCCCCCCCCCAACTCTAGCTAGCTACAATTTCTTTTCTTAATATTATGTTCTTGTGGTACTAGATCTTAGTAAATAGCAGTCATCAGTATCACACAACTTTGAATGACTTCTTGCACTGTGTATCTTGTATTGTGTCAGATCTCTTCCTCCCTCCCCCTTCTGCTCCCTACCCCCCTCCCTCTACCTCTCTCCTCTACCCCCACTCTTCCTTGCTACAATTTCTTTTCTTAATATTATGTTCTTGTGGTACTAGATCTTAGTAAATAGCAGTCATCAGTATCACACAACTTTGAATGACTGTGTTAATCTTGTATTGTGTATCTTGTATTGTGTCAGAATTCTTCCTCCCTCCCCTTCCCCTCCCTACTCCCCTCTCTCTACCTCTCTCCTCTACTCCCCCCCCCCTCCTCAACTCTGCCTTGCTACTATTTCTTTTCTTAATATTATGTTCTTGTCACTAGATCTTACATGACAGTCAGTCATCAGTATCACACAACTTTGAATGACTGTGTTATTTTAATGTATTTCTTTGTTTTGGCTACCACTGAAACACCTCAAAATACATAAAGTTAGTCTGTTTGACAAAACAAAGTCTTATCAAGTACTTTGTACGCTATAAGGTGATGACACACCCACAATCAAGGATAACTGCCTGGAACTATGTATTCATCTTATGAAGAACTGATCAAAACTGCAAGATTTATAAAAAAAAAAAAAACATAAAGGGCATGATTTTCTAAAAGTGTCCCTTTGAGAAGCTTTATAATCCTTGAAAGTGTAATTTCTCATATGATGTAGGGGCAAATATCATAAAAAACACATTTATGATGTTTAAAAGTCAAATAAGAAATATGACCTCCACTATAGGGCTCACACCTGTAAATAAAATGGACTGTCCCAGACCCCTTCACAAATTCGTACCAAAGATACCAAAATAAATTAAGAAAAAAATTAATTAAAAATCAATGATGTAGTTTGGCAAAAAACTGAATAGCTGTAGATATTGAGTATGAATTCCTCTACAAACTGCATTTTGGTTGGAAGATGAAAGCTTTTCTGATGGAATTTGAGGGGACTATATTTCATTGGGTACGTGTACAGAAAATAGGTGATTTTTTGAGTGACAAGAACTCGTAGTCTGGCTTTGCGGACCCCTGGACAGAATTAGAGTAGAACAACCCACCCTGGCAATCTGATGGATTAAAGGTAATATCTCACTTATTCAGGTTAGTGAAGATGAAACACCTCATTTCTCCCAGCTGTTTTACAGATTTTTTTTTTGAAATTTGAATTTTAACACACGTCTCTATGGGGAATTATTTACCCGTGTGAGCCCTATACAGAAGTATGCTTCCATTGCAAATTTCTTTGGTGTTTTGCTAATATAGCCTATAGGACCCCGTATACAGGATAAGATGACTTGCTTTGGTGTTTGGGAAATCTCTGTTCAGTGGGCCCTAGTATTTCCATTACAAAATAATTTTTAAGACCATTTTCAGCTGATTAACAGTATGTGGAGCTACTGTCTGGGGCCCCGTACAGGATAAAATAACTGGTTTGGTTGGATATCTCTGATAGGTACTTCTTCCAGTGCACAAGAAATTAGCCGTGACTCTTTTCCACTGAATAAAATTAATGTGTGTGTGTGTGTGTGTGTGTGTGTGTGTAGGGGGGGGGGGGGGCACTTTGGCGCTACTGTCTGGGGCCCCGTACAGGATAAAATAGCTGGCATTGCTGATTTCATGATAAGTACACCCAAAGGAACAATATCCACCAACTTTTGTCAGTGACCCCCTTCGGCTGAATAAATGCATTTTTGGGGCCCCTTTTTGTGGCCCCTAGGCTTACAAGTACAGGTTGTGACTTGCCAACAATTCATTTTATTGACCTTTGACCACATCCTAATGATGAGACCATAACAAAGTTTGACCCTTTCCAGCTGAATAAATCTTCTGGGCCCCCGGTCTGTACTGGTTTGATCGCATTTACACTCGATCAGCGGAAAGTGTTTTATCACTCGGTTCGCTCTCTCGAAAGGTAATATGGAGCTTCCGATTGAGGACGCAGTGAAATCTGCGACGTATGAAACCAATCTTTCCGCATGACTGTGCCTTACACATTGTTACAATGGCGTCCGAAAATGTGCGACGTAGCAAGTCAGCCGAGAAAACTGTCCCAGGTGCAAATGTGCATAATTATGACTGATCATAGATAGTATTGTTCTGTCAACATGGTTATGGAAAATTGCATGACTTACCATATACAAATAATGCTCCAATCTGAGTGTGTCAGTACACAAAATCCTGAACAGGACAGAGTGCATCGGTATTATGTGCGAATTTGTCTCTTTATGATGCAACACGTTTGCACGTCCGACTCAGTCAACGGCCTGCCAACTTCGCATATTCTGCTCAAACGCACGAACCCGCTAAATTCGATTGATAAATCGTCAAATGCAGCAGTACAATGAAAATGTTTCTCACGATTGCGTTCTTCGCACATATTTAACTTGCATTTTAAAGGCCGTGTCACACCTTTTCGGGCAAGCCTTGTGTGCGACTGGCAAAGAACAATTTTTACTACGCGGATGTCCCCGGAATGAGCCGCGCATGACAGTATCTAGCACGTATCTCATCCGTAGTCACCCGGAGGTGTGCACGCAAATCTTGTTACCCTCAACCATGTTTAGGCCCTGTCACACCTTTCCGGGCGAGCTACGCAGGCTTGTTGCGTGTAAGGATTTTCCAGCATACCGGATAATTTCTGAGGGCGAACAAGGATTTGGGCGAGTCAGTGCATATGTGTCTTACTTGCTGGACGCGTTCTATTTAAATTCTACTTGCGGGTATACTGTGTGACCTTTGTACCAGTCGTGTGGGGGCTGACAACTCAGTGAAGGAATTCCTCTGAAGGAATGGCAAAATTCCCACGGAATGACATTATCTTGGCTGCATACGGGGACTGCGAAGTACCTGCATGGGAGTTGCCTGCGAAGTGATGCCGCTAAGGGCCTCCTACTGGCATTCTGCGTGGACCTCTCCGGGCATCCCCGCGACTCACCCGGAAAAAGGTTTGGTCATGCTCAAAACCTGGCTGCGGTTAGATCGGACTTGCGTGAGCACCTCCGGGCAACTACAGGCGAGATACGCGCTAGGTACTGTCAGGTGCGGATCAACTGCGGAGAGCTCCGGGTATCAAATTTGTTTCCCCCGCAAGTCAAACCGCAAAACTTCCCCAGATACGGTATGACAAGGCCTTGAGCATGCTCAAAACTTGTTCCGAGTGAGTCGTGGGGTTCGCTCGCAGAGGTACATGCGAAACACCAGCAGGAGACCCTTACCGGCAGCACCTCGCAGGCAACTCCAACGCAGGTACTTCTCAGTACCAATAAGTCGCTCGTAACAGAAAACGGATCGGTTTCAAAGCTCTCACGCAGGTCACACGTAATGCACGCAAGTAGAAGCTAAGTAGCACGTTTCTAGTAAAATAATAAGGTAAGAAACAAGTGCGATAATGGCAAACATTCTTGTTCGCCCGCAGAAAATCTTCTACGTGCTGGAAACTATTATACCTAGTCGTCACAAGCCCGCGTAGCTTGCCCGGAAAGGTGTGACACGGTCTTAAGCGGTAATTCACTATCAAGCGATTGGAATTCCCTACTGGATTTGCGTTTAAATTGAAAGTTTCTGTCACAGTTTTGTGTGCAAAAGTCAAGCCTTTACAGTGATGTAGGTAATGGTCAATTGAAAGTAAAAAAATCTTAGATTTGTTATTCAATTCACATCTAAGAAAAGCTTGGCATTTTCTCTACAATTTTACTTACTATTTGTCCATCTTAACAGAAGTCTATAGAAGTTAGATAAACTTGATAACAAAACTGGAACGTTTTCTCCAAGCATTACGTTAGTGTCTCAGAATAAAATGGCACACAGGGGGTTTCCACAATGGCACATAGAGAGTTTACCGTTTGTATCCACGAGGGTATATGGCGAGTTAAAAGAGAGCATCAAAATCTCCACGATATAGGCCTGTGTTTCTTTTTTTTTATAAAATGGGTCCTTAAAATTGAAGATCTGAGTGTAAGAACGACCTAAGTCCAATTTTTGGCCAAATTCAGTTTGACATGGGAAATTGTAGCTTATGCATGGACTCATCTTGTGTATAAATGATAAATCCTAATTACCCCCGGAAGTGCCTAAAATGGATGAGTTAAATCTTTTATGAATGTAAGAATGAAGGACTTGGGTCATTTTTACATTCATATTATTGCGCCCTCTCTCATCCTTCCTTCATCTCTATAGCAGAATATCATGTATATGAATCAAAGAACGACCCGAGTCCATATGATTCAAAGAACGACCCAAGCCCATCACACGAAATGGCCTCTCCACAATTAATGTAAATGTCGAATTTCATAATTATAATTATGTGTTCTAATTTGTATATACAATGTTACCTTCCCATCAAAGTTAAATATAATATCATTGGACAAATAAAAAAGATATGAAGTTTTTTCTAAGTTTACTCGAAATGGTCTTCCATGGACTTGGGTCGTTTTTATATTCAGATACTCAATTTTTAGTACGATACTGTACAATACTTGAGCCATGCGTTCGGACTTTACCGGACGCATTGTCCAATGTGGAACAGTAAAAATTAATGCATTATAATATTGATCAATCAGATTGCACACCTTCTAGTGTGCAATTCTAGCTAAGCAGAAGGAAAGTGAAAAAGTCAAACTCGATCAACACAATTAAGAAGCAAGATTAGATAAGATTTGCTGCACTTTGATACGATCCAAGATAATCTGATGCCATGATCGTGATAAAAAAAAAATGATAATTGTGTTAATCGTAGAAAATTTTTGAACAGTCCAAAAATTTTCTACGATTAACGCGATTGCCACGATTGACCTCAAGATCTGATACATTCTAATATGATCTGATAAGATCACCAAGGTTGCTTCACGATTAAGACCACGATTTCAATCATGACGCTAATCGTGATAGTGGGAACCCCGCTAAAGCGCTTGAATAGACCCTGTACTTCAGAGCCTCTTCTCAGTTCGCTCTTTTCCACAGCGTGTGCTTTCTTTCTAGTATTTAGGTAGGTTTGAGGAGTCCATTCCCATTGAGTCATCTACCATTTTAAAGCTTAGAGTCTGTTCTTCCAGAATCTGCCCTCAACTAAAAATCCATATGTGACGACTTTTTGTTAGTTTTGTGACACAGGGTCACATATAAAACATTATAAATTGATGGTGTTCCCATCACCAAATTTCTGTCCCAAATATATACCTCTGACATGTTAATATTTTACATTTCACCTGGCACCATAATGGAACATTAAATAGGCCTACCTACTGCTGTGTAACTCTACACGCAAGTGTACATGTTCATTGTATCTTTTCTTTTCCAATAAAATAACGAAGGAAATGTTTTAATTATATCGACCTCATGTCTTAGGAACACGTGAAAATGTGGGTCTCGTCATTGGACTTGCCATTTGTTTGTCTACTGCTGTAATCATCCTCGTCGCGGGATTACTTCTGCAGAAGTACCGGGCGCACTACCTTCGAAATAGTGAGAACTTTTATTTCTTCATTTATTTATTTAAGAGGTAGCTGGGCAAACTATATAAATCAAAAGTTTCTGGACAACAGTGCCATAATTTACCTATCATGAAATGAAATGAAATGAAATGAAATTAATTTAATTTACTGAACAATGACATTAATACAATCATACAAAAATAAGAGAGTTTTGATGATGATGAAAACATAAAAGAACCAGAAATTCCACGCTGGCCAGAGGAGGCCAGTCATTTTACAATAAATATCGTATTGCGTATTTTGCAATATTTATATAGATTATGTTATGAAATACACATTTACCTATTTGAACAGAGACATTTTTGTAATGATTTCCGAAAAGCGTTACTTTAATAGATCATTTAGCATACCTCTCCAAATTATGCTATCCTCTTGTAACGTCGATTGTTAACCGATTGTAGATTCCATTTTTTGCTTGTTTATAATTCATACTTTGAGCATTTTAACATGTATTCAATTTTAAAACAAAAAAAAAGACACATGACATACATCGTGTGGGATATTGTGGTAACTGAAGTCAAATACTAGAATTCCAATAACAAATTTTCATATTCTATAAACAAATAGCACTTGTAAGTTGCGAAATAACGGGCTATAGTATGCGCTCTACCTGTCCTTTGAAGCAGATTATATGTGACCGTGCACCACAAAACGAACAAAAAGTCACACACAGTGATTTTGTGTGAGGACTGAAAATAGGTGAAATTGGTCAACCTACCCAATCTTGAGTTTTTCATAATTTCTGAAACAGCAAGTCTTTTTCTATATTGTATTAATGTTTGGGATCATAAAACAAACAGGAACTTGTGTTTTCAGCAGTTTTTCTCAAACACTTTTTGGTGGAATAGTGTAATTAGTTGTTTCTCATAGAACCCTCTTTTCATTTCTCAAAAACCTTGTCCATACTCTTCACTTTCAACTCCAATAACTTTAGAGAGGATAATGCTACTGCATTGAAAGTTGGCATTAATCATGTACAAAATGTGCTAATGAAGCATGCTTAATTTCAGCTTAATCTGATAATCCCTTCATTGTTGTTGCTCCGGTGGTCAACAACCTGTTTTTTGTTCCATTCATCCCACAGCAAGCAGAGCTTGGTAAAGATTGAGAGCTTGAATACACCCTGTACTTCAGAGCCTGTTTTCTCAGTTCACACTTTTCAGTGTGTGTCTTTTCTTTCCAATATTTAGATAGGTTAGAAGAGTCCATTTGAATTGAGTTATACATCATTTTAAAGCTTAGAGTCTGTTCTTTTAGAATCTACTTTAACTATTTTTTTTCTTTTGTGATGTAGGGTCACATATGCCTTTTTTTCTGTAATAAAAGTACAGATTCTAAATACTGCACGTATGCACAACTCCAAACTCTAGATCATAATGGTAATTCGGAGAAGTATAAGCGGGTTAAAGAATAATTTTAAGATTTGTCCAGGCACAAGTTGTCTAATCTTAGATACAATTCGAATTGAAATTGGTGTTTAACTTTTGATCTCAGCACAAAATGTCTCACTCCGAAATTTTCGGCTCTCAGGTGTATAGCCTACATGAGAATAACCGGTCTTCACCTTGACCACGTGACAGTCGATGAAGGGTCATTGTTGCGACACGGATTGTCGCCCCTACACGGATTGTCGCCTCCTGCTCGGGGCGACAATCCGTGACGGGCGCTGGCGGCACGGATTGTCGCCCCCTACACGGATTGTCGCCTGGCGACAATCCGTGACGCTTGTGCAGTTCCCAGTTTTTGACCTCGAAGGCGACAATCCGTGTTGGCAAAAAAAATTGTTGCGACACGGATTGTCGCCCCGGGCTCGGGGTGGTTCCTCCGGTGTTAAGCTTTGGTGGGATGGGTATGACTGGTAAGTTATGCGTATGTGTGTGTGTGTGTGTGTGTGTGTGTGTGTATTGTGAGCTGCATGATATGTGATGTGTATGATTTGTTGTGTGTGTGTGTGTTTGTGTGTGTGTTTGGAGTATAATGATACAATATGTAGAAACTGTGCATGTGTGGTGGTTACATAGTGGTAGTGGTTTGTTTGTCTGTGTGTATACGTGTGCCTGTATGTCTACGTGTGTATGTGGAATATAGTGGCGCTACTGAGGCAATACAAACGCCTTCAGAGTGTATGAGCACGTGTTTAAAGAATCCACACCAGCGTTGATCTAAAAATAGTATGGGTGTGTCAACCAAATATCAGCGGTGAGGCGGGCTAGGCGAGAGAGAGAGACCGAGAGAAAATACATACGAGGGAGGTACCCTCCCCAAATGTTATTTGTCTTTGTTCATTTTTCCCTGCAGTCATTTTCTTCCATCAGTCTTATAAACTAGAACGTCCATACCACTATTCTTTGTCCCAGAATAGGTTTGACATGATTTATGCCGTAAACAATTTGTCAATCGTTACTTGATTTTAGCACAAACGAACTGCCATTGCACACCGCTAATACACACGTAATACAAACAAACACCAACAAACACTCAAACAAACCTCATAATGCAAACAAACCAACTCAACACTTTTTTCCTTAATATTTATTGATTTCATTCAAATCATTCATAAATCGACCCATTCTGGGTGCAACATGAACAAAAAAAGTTACAAATGGCAATTCGAAACAAAAGCAAATCCATGTGTCAATTTATACCACAAATAATCTCACTTCAACATAGATAACTCGATTATAGACCAACCCTACTAATAATTTCTTCACGAGAAAGTTTTGACATGTATAGGGCCCTACCAAACCTAATTCCTTGAATATATTGGTTTGGATCATGTAACACCTTCTTGCTTAAAAAGGCATATACATTAAAAAAAAAAACCACACACAATATATTACACAAATCTAGAATGAAATCAGTCATAAAAAACCCCACCACCCCCTCCCCTCCCAAACCGAAACAAATCTAGGGCCTACATCTATTCTAAATATCAAATCCTATATACCAACATCCTTCATACCATTTATAACTATCCTTCTTCAAATCCAATCCCCAACCCACCAACCCCTGATTAAACAATACCTAAATCATCCCACACCCACATTCACCGACCCAAATACATACATACACACACACACACACACACACACACACACGAAGGCTCGTTATTCCGAACTTTCGTTTTTTTCCGAGGCTTCATTTATCCGAAACACACAATTCCCTATACCTAGTGGTTCGTTGATCTAAAAATGAAATTCGGAATAGCCTGATCGGAATAATGACCCTTCGGACGAATGAGCCTTCGGACGAATGAGCCTTCAGAATAACAAACTTTTGCAATAACGAAATGTAACCCCCTTCCCACATACCGACGCACACCCGAACCGATACCACATCCTTCCTGATGAAACGATTTCCCAATGTTGATAAATAAGATATAATGGACCGTATGCAGAAAAGCAGCATCCGCCCGCACGCAAGCTCCACTCCGAATTCATATACAAATCTGCCAAACAAACTCATCAAATTCAAAGCTGCTGATAAAATCAATATTAATGTTTATGCCAGCAACAGCTTACTAGATATCCCTCCCCACGCGCAGCTAAAAAACACATACGCAAAAAAACTGACATAATAAACACATTCTTCCATCACACACACACACATACACACACACACACACACACGCACACGCACAAACGGACACTAAATTATCATGTGCACGCGCACATACACACTTCCTTGAAACCTCACCATGACTTTCTACATGGCATGTTTGCATGGATGTAGCCATGTAAGTTATGTGTTAGTATTTCAATGATTATGTCCAGAACGATATTACCCAGCAAAATGTGCTTCGAGGGCGGGCGACAATCCGTGTAGGGGGCGACAATCCATGCCGCCAACGCCCATCACGGATTGTCGCCCCGAGCAGGAGGCGACAATCCGTGTAGGGACGACAATCCGTGTCGCAACAGTCATGATAGATATTAGAAGTTTGAAGCCCCCTCCCCCTCTCCTTGTTGAGAGAAGGCTTGTAGGCCGTGATGTAGACTTAAACTTAAACTCCTCTTTCAAAGTATCGAACAATCGTTTGCAGGTAATCCGTCTCATCTAGGTCAACGTCATAGTTTGGAAATTCGATTTGGAGGTACTTTGATGGAACTTTAGAGGATGTGGAGGTTTGCCGTCTCTGATCAAGGATTGTGGTCCTAAATGAGAGTTCTATTTCGATAATCACATAATATGATTAGCACTTTCAAATATCTTTCATGGCAAGGAATCCTATGCACGAGATATGTGATTTTTTTCCCTCCGTTTTGTCATTTGGCATTGAGGTGGCGTCCTATAGTGGGGTTAAAGTTAATTTTTGATATACTAAATTTTGACGTTACAAAGAGACTAGTATTTGTTCTTGTGATGGTGTTGTAGAATCTGTGATGGTGTTGGAATTGTTTTTTTTTTTTTTTGTCTGGCTCACCGTATTAAAAGCCCACCGAGGATGTCTCCAATTCGTTCGTTCGAGAGAGGGAGAGAGAGAGAGAGATAGAGGGAGAGAACCGTCATGAAGTGGAAGTTGTCTTCCTTCACTGCCCAAGAGGTATTTTTTTTTTTTTTCGTGTCACCCCTACACAGTGTTTAAATTATTGTAACTTTAATATGCACATGCGGATGATGAGATCCTGATCAGTGTGGTTTGGCTTCCGGTAAATCCCACTGCCTATAGGGTAACATCTAACTGGATTATAGTCAGTATGTAAAAACAAAAACAAAAAACAAAAACAACGCTAAGTTTCTCCCTGTGATCTAAACCTGACATTTGGTTCTCGTGATTTCAGATGTCAAATTTTGGAGATAAATGTTCTTGGTATATAAAGATCAGATTCTTAACACCGATTTCAGAAAATTTTGTGTACATATGAGTTTCTAATCTAATATAATTTCACGTGTTCTTTTCATTGAAGAAGAGACGATCTCAATATGTTTTCATGAAAAGTAACTCCAAAAAGGAAAGTGGAATACACTTTTGTGCTTAGTGCTTATTAAGATGTCCAGATATATTACCATAACAACACGATAATTAGGATGCCGTGCAGACATTCAATTTCCATATCATTAGTATTGAAGCCAGTTTGATAAATAATTGAGAAACCAATCTATGGTAATCCACGTTTGCCTTAGTTTCTTGATTTATGAGCCAAATTCCATTATTTATCATATCAAAAGACTTTTGCAAAAATAAAATACACCAATAGCAACGTTACCCTCATCTCCTTGCTTAACTATTTTCATCACGTAATCACAAGAAAATGAAAGAAAAACATAACTGACTGAATGTCGTCATTTTTTTTTGTTACGATGGTGTGTAATCGAATGCTCAATAGCTACTGCTAAGTCTAAGTGAATGTGAAATTAGATACTATTCTCCTGAATTGCTATTGTCAAATATACAAAGTAGGTGTCTATTTGGGAAGAGACTAAACGTGTGAAAATACTGTTTTGATGGAATCACCATTAATATGTATTTGTGATACCGATCGATTTTTTTTTATATGTACCTTTACAAAAATCTTTGCTCTTTATGTACTCACTATCATGTGTTATGTCGTTTGGATTCACAGTGTCTTGCTGTATTACCTGTCGCAGACAACGTGAAAGACATCAATGTGACGTGCAAGGACTTATAATGGGTATGGAAAATTCAATCTAATCTTATACAGGATAACATTTGCCCATATGATCACACTAATGTTTTGCATGATCGGGGGAAGAAATGAAAAGTTTGTTGGCAAAAAACGATTAGTCCATATTTGCCAAATGGAGATATTTGCGATTAAAGGTCAAGAAAAATAAAGAGAATAATAAGAACATTTTCGCTTCTTTTCACCATAACTTCAAAAATGTACCTTTATTATGTAGTGACCAATAATTATCATTTAAAAGGTATCATTTTGTACTTTATGACAGAGACCGTACTTCAAAATCCTCAAAAATGGACTTATCAGTTTTTGGATTCCTTTGGAAAGAGTATTGTCAACTGATAGTAATTGCTTGTTTAGTTTTTAATTAAATTTTTATTTTTTTTTGTCTACTTCGGTCACTGCTATTTCTCTGTCATAAGAAAGCAACTTACATCAGTGATTACGTGATTGCCTGAGAGCAACATAAATCTTGTGATCATTTCATACATCAAAATTAGAAAAAAAAGAACCATTAATCGTCATCGTCTTTGTTTCGAATGAGTATTTGTTGGAGGCATATCTGAAATAATTGGGCATTAAACAACCTCGCACTCCGCAAATTATTACTTAAATATAAGGGTACATTACTGTTAACCCAGATACAGAGTTATTTACTTTATTTTAACTTTGCAATAAATTTTGGTAAATTACTGTCAGTCCTTTTGGCAGTAAATCACTGAAAACTCGGAAAACTTACAGTAAATCACTGACAATCCTTCCACATAGTAATTTACTGTAGGTTGATATTACAGTTAGATACTGTAAATCACAATCCGAGCTACATCACTCCACACTAACCTTTTAGAAATTCATTCAAAACCAAAAGGAAATTGTGAGTAAAATGTGTGTAGTTTTTGTATTGATGCTGAAAAAACAAATCATTTTTGTAAGACGTTCACTAAAATATGACATGGTTTAGCAGAATTTGAACATACAGTGACTTATTACTACAGTACATACAACGCTCCCGGTCCACCCACTCAAAAGCACGTCTTGTGAGTTGGCAAGTTAAGGATTTCTACAGGTCATTCTTCCCAAGGCAAATGATTACCCAACAATCTGGTCAAGATGTCTCAAATGAAAATGTAATTCCTGTCTTGGACTATTATAAAGCGAGTGTTAAAAAAGAACTACCTGCATCTTGCGGTTATTTCTTCAGATTTAAGATCATTCGGAGGAAAAAAAAATCATATTGAACAAAAAACACATACAAATGGATAAAGAGTGATCGTTCAGGCATCACTGAAAGACAAATCAAAAACTATTTTTATATTTGAGGTAAATTGTTGAAGAAATATCACATGAAATATAAACATGATTGAACAAAATAAATGGTACGATGCAGCTTTTTAGATATTTAGAAAAAGTCCGGACGACACTATACACCTTACAGAAGCACATAATTTGGTTTAAAAATAGCTACATCAAAACGCATGTTCGCAATGAGTTAAAAACTTAGTCGTAAAAATGTCTCGTCACTGGCAAGATTTGCATGAAAATGGAAATCTATTCTAAAAAAGAAAGTGACATATTTGATTTCTTCGTCGTATCGACCAAGAAAACAGTGTCATCCATAAGAGTACTGTAAGCTTTTACAAGAACCTTATAGTGTGAGCGTACTCAACATTATTAAGATAATGGACAGAAATAAAGATGCACAGATATAATCAGGGTGCCAGAGACTTAAACTAATTTTACCGTCCACCCTTTGTTTTTTGATGGTTTTACCTTATTTTGAGGGCACAAAATCTGAATCTGGATGATGGAACTCCTAAATCCTTGAGGTTTTTAGATGATCAAGATGACCGTCGAAATGACAGCCACAAACGGAAATTTTTATATATTTCCTTCTAAGTGGTGTAAATTTGAAAGCAATTGATCGATTTACCCTATTTCAATGGTGCTGAAACCTAATTAGGTTGATTCAACTCTTGCATCCTTGAGAGATTAAGATATTCAAGACGGCAGCCAAGATGGCCATCAAAACGACATTTCCACGAATTTCCTTCTAAATGGTGAAAAATTGAAACCAGATGATAGTTTTACCCTATTTGGAGGGTCTCAATCTGAATATAGATGATGCTACTCTTCCATCCCTGAGAGTTTTTGATATATCAAATGTGGCCAATTTCCTTCTAAATGGTGAAAATTGAAATCGGAAGGTGTTTTTGCCCTTTTTTCGAGGGTGCTGAACCCGAGTCTGGATGGTGCAACTTTAGAAAGAAAGAATAAGAGAAATTCTAGATGGCCGCCAAAGAACAGAAATATATATGCATTTCCATTTAAAGGGTCAAATTCAAAACTTTTGACAGTTATACCCTGTATCAAGGATGCTGGTTCCAAATCTGCAAGTATACAACTCTTGCATCTTTCAGGATTGTACGATATTAAAGATGGCCGCCAAAACGGAAATTCCACTGTAGACCCCATGTCTCATCGTAAATGGCGTTAAATAAAAGTACCAAAAAAAAAAAAACAACGAAAAATTCACTTTACTTTCCTCCTGAAGGATAAAATTACAAACAAAATCAAGAGAGAAAAAAAAAATGGGGCTTGGGTGCATTCGTCCCTCCCCATTTAATTTTGTAAGGGCGCCCGCTCTCTACGGAATTCCTGAATCCACTCTTGCGCTTGAAGATTTTCAGGGTGCTTATTCCAAATCTGCACAATACAACTATTGCATCCATTAGGATTTAGATATTAAATGGCCGCCAAAGTGGCCAGGAGAAACAGAAGATTCCATGTAGGCCCTATATTTTCTTCTTAATACTGTAAAATTTGAGATTTTACACTATATCGAGGGCGCTACGACCGCGTCTGCTTGATGCAATTTTTACATTCTTTACCTAGAATTTTGAGATGTTCTAGGTGACAGCCAAAATAACTGTCAAAGATTGTACGTGTAATATCGATATTTCTTTTTAATGGTAAAAATGGGGAAAAATATGGTTTAACCCCATGTAAAGGGTGCGCAATTTCCTTTTTGAGAAAAGAAAAATATCCTGCATGTACAAAAGGAATTCCTTAATATTCATATATGTATATATGGAGAGTTTGTTCGCAAAAACCGATAAGTCCATATTTGCCAAATGGAGATATTTACGATTAAAGGGCAAGAAAAATAAAGAGAATAATAAGAACATTTTTGCTTCTTCCTTTATATGTAGTGACCAGTATATCATTTAAAAGGTATTATTTTGTACTTTATGACAGAGACCGTACTTCAAAATCTTAAAAAATGGACTTATCGGTTTTTGCAAACAAACTCTTCATATATATATATATATATATATATATATACATAAATGTTGAAATATTGTGCTGGAAACTGAAGCGGGGGATTGAATCAACGGTGAAATAATTATTCGCATTTTTTAATTCAATTCAGTTTTGTCAAATAAACCAAAACTCAATGACATCATAACCACTGTCATGTCATATGTACTAAAATATCCCGATATGTCTCGAATGGAAATTCTTCACATACTGAATATATTTGAGATATTCACATCATACTGAAACTTTCGAAGACAAAGATACGTACTACTGAAATTTATTTATGCCAAATAGTTGTAAAATATGTGCTTTGTAATCGCCAATAAAATGGTTCCGAAAATGTGAAGTTAATCCATTTTCGTTATCAACAGAGTTATAGTATTATGGTCTGCTGGTATTTAGTGTTGCAACTTATCTGGTACTTCTCTGCAGCCTGCCTTGTATTTTAATGAGATTTGACGAGTGTTGTATTTACAACGTTAGAAATTAATGCATCAATTACCGTCTATATCAATATGCGGGTAATTTCAAAAGCCTTCTGCTGGATTTTTATATTTGTATATAGATACTGAACAATTAACTGCCATCTTTTGTACTCGCTTCTCGGTTTGTGTATTTTTTTTTTCATGTTAACGCCGAGTTAGTACCTATGATTTTTCCACCCACTCGTGATATAAATGTCTTAAATATATTGTATATACTGTGTATGTCACCCTGCATCACAAAACCAAGAAAAAGTCGCCAGATATGGATTTTCATTTAAGGGTAAATTTGAGAAGTTTTTACAGCGACTGGACTTTGTATAGTTAAAGCATACCACAGTTCATACATGGTCTCTACTATCCTATTTGAATGGAGAAAAGAGGCTCTGAAGTACTGGGTATATTCATTCGCTGAAACTTTACCAAACTTTGCCAGCTGTATGATGAATGGGACAAAGAAATACCTGGATGTAAACCACAGGAACAACAATAATGAAGAGATTATAAGATTAAACTGAAATTTAGCATGCTCTGTTAACACATCTTTTTTTATGATTGATGCCAACTTTGATACTATACTGAGGAATACTTTAAAAGAAGAACAGCTCTTTTAGAAAAAAAAAGAAACTCAAGATTGACTTGGTTAAAAAGTTTCATCTCTTTTGAGTCCTCACATTAAATCAAGTTGTGTGACTTTTTGCTGGTTTTGTGATGCACCGTCACATCTTTATACACATATTATGTGCATATATTATATGTGTTTGCGTAAACTTACATGTATATAAAATATAACATCATATGCCGAAATAAATTGATTCATAAGTATTAAATTGTCCAACTCATGTGTTCAACAATGTCATCAAGACCATCACTATATATCCTATCACGGATTCGAGTTTTAATGGAATTAGAGATTGAGAGTGTTCATGGATTAAGGCGAGTAATTTTGGGTAATCTCTGTAAACTTTCTAGCAGTCATGCCTCTCTGGAACCATTTAGTTTTCTGATCTAAGGGAATTTCTATTAGATACAAATATTTTGGAAAAAAACTAAGTTTCTGTTGAGCCTGTTCTTACAGAATTTGCGGCTAACCAGATAAACTTGCATGTCTACTTATTGGTGGTTTTGTTATGCACGATCACGTATACTACATTTCATTAACGCCTATTATCTCTGTCCGATTTCTTCACTTCCAAGAATCATCTTGCGGTTCATCTCTCACGGAGGAGCAAGTGCACCAATTCAAAAGAGAGCTAAAGGCTTATTACCGTAAGACATACCGCAAGGTCAATGTGAATCCAGTCAACTTTATGCAATGTGTGGATTTGGATGACATTTATACAAATGTCTGTATAGCATGTTTGATAGACCAAGATGGAATGCAGAAAAGATCAACAACGTTCGAACGCCTTTTGGCCGATCATGCAAGCGGATATCTTTCGAAGCGCCTCCTGATCCAGGGTGAGGGAGGTGTCGGTAAAACAACGCTATGTGCAAAAATTGCCTGGGACTGGAGTCAGGGGGAGATTCTAAGGGATCTGGATCTGTTAATCGTAATTCCTCTTCAAAGTGTAACTGCCGACAAAACTATCGGTAGTGTTTTGGACAGATATCTCTCTGACTCAAACACAGCTACACCAGCACAGATAGACAACTACATTTCAACAAATCTAGAAAGTGTTCTCATTGTCCTTGATGGTTTTGACGAGTTTAACGAGAAGATAGAAGAAAATAGCCGTAGTGAGTTCATTCGCATTTTAGCATTACAGCAATATGAGTCATGTAAGTTAATAGTGACCACAAGGCCATGGAGAAAGCATGACTTCACTTTGACCAGGACTCTCTCAGAAGATTATACTTTTATTAGCTTAGATGGATTTAAAAAGGAGAATTTCAGTGCGTATATCAAACGGTACTTTCGAATAAGAAGGGAGGACGCTCATGCAGAAACCTTGCTCAGCTTCCTGGAAGAAAATGATTTTATCCGTGATAACATGGCACCGTTTCCTATCTACTGTGCCATGCTTTGTCTCATGTGGAAAGAATTCACTGACGAAAGACGAAGAGCACTGCAAAAAATGAAAACCTTTTCTGAGATCTTTCGAGAAATGTTTTCTTTTCTGAAAGATCACTACGCATCAAAGTTTTGTAGAAATGTACAAGTTGACCTCTCTAAGGAGCATGTTAAGGAAGCTGATAGGGCAATCAAAAACATAAGTGAGATAGCTTTTTGTGGATTACTAGATAGGGAGAGTTCATTTCTTGAAGAACGATTCGAGCAATGCAAGGATTCCATGGAAACATGCTGCAAAGTGGGTGTTCTAACAATACAAAAACATTTCATGGAAAGGAAGCGTCGGCGGGATGCCAACATCTCATCCTTTGTCGATTCAACGGTTTCGTTTCCCCATAGACTCTTCCAAGAATATATTGCTGGGATATACATTTGTATTTTATTTGCCAATGATCGCACCGAGTACAATAACACGAAAAACAAACTTCTCAGTCGACATAAAGAGTTCCGCTACGTATTGTACTTCACCTCATCTTTGGAGAACGAACTCGGTATGGATATCATTAACAGCTTAATAACGTGTGCTGACCAGTATTTCTGCGTAGACGTTGCGTTTGAATGCCATAAAGAGGAGGCTTGTAGAGCAGTTGGAAAACAATGGACAGAATACAAGCTATTACGAAATACGTCAGAACATACGAAGTCAGGAATCGCGTTCATTGGGCAATGTGACCAAGTGGTGAGTGAAACACAGTAAATAATCAATTTCTAAAGCATAGAACGATTATGTCGAATTAGTCTCGGTGGCGGAGGCTCAACTGCGTTTTTTGATCCACTCGATGATTTGTTTTTTTTTTATAGTTTGACATTATTTCAAGGGTGCTGATTTTAAAGATCTCGATTATGCAAACATTCATTCTTGGGGGATTTAACATTTTCACAATGGCGCTTAAATACCCGTAAACATGTGAAATTCATGTAAGTCCTTATGTATGATGAAAAATTGAAACAAAAATTAAGTTGTGCTATATTTAAAGAGTGCCGAATCCGGTTCTAGATAATCCATCTTTTGCTTTCTTGACGATTTTGAAATATTCAAGACTGTAGCAGGAATTCGAAATTCTTGTAAATTTTATGTCGTCATATGAGAAATTGATAAATAAATAAATAAATATATATATAAATTACTGTCTAAAACTATTTCCAGGGTCTTGAATCCGAATCTGCATGAGGAAACTCTTTCATTACTGTGGCTTTGCTATGTCCCAATTTACGTCCAAAAATTATTGGACTCGCTGATATTTATTGTTGATATTGGTGATTTTTGTGATTCCTCTAATGTGCTATCAATGACTCTATTTTCAGACTGCTCATTTTTTTTTCTTTCTCTCTCACGTGGAGACCGAATACGCCTGTGCAAAATGTTTGTGAAATCATTTTGTGTCAGAAGTGTTATTAATAGAATAGAATTTTCTTTCCCTCAACATGCTTTATTTATACTGTATTCGTCCCAGATATTACTTTATCGAAATTTTCAGCATGGGGAAATATGCCTGAAATATACTTAGACAGGACTTTACTGTTACAATAGAAGTAGTCTGGGTGACAGAGGCTGAACCTTGTTCTTCCCTCCACCCATTTTTTTTTCATGATTTTGCCCTATTTCGGTGATGCTAAATCGAAACCTGGGTGATGCAACTCTTTCATCCTTGAGGGTTTCCAGATATCCAAGATGGCCGCCAAACCAACCCACCCCCAAAACAGAGATTTCCCTTTACTTTCCTCCTTGAGGATTAATCTAAAAGCACTTGATTGTTTAACCGTAGCTCGGGATGATTAATCCGAATCTGCTGAAAACAAGATAGACGAAACATTAAAGATGGTATCCAAAATAGTCGACAAGAAAAAAAAATCCCATGTGGGCTTCCTAAATACCTCTAAATAGTGCAAAATTTAAAACAATTGGTGGCTTAACCCTATTTCGAAGTTGCTGTATTCAACTTTGATTGATGCAACTTTGGCATTCTTTGGGGTTTTGAGATGTTCAAAATGACTGCCAAAATAACTGTCAAAAATTGAAATTCTAATATTAATGCTTCTAAAATGAATTTGGGGTCTTACCCTATTGAGAGGATGTTGAAGGTCTCAGAGGGGTTTCAGATATCTATAAATGCCCTGCATAAACTTGAAGTCCCTTAATATTTTTTTCATGAATGGCGAAATATTGTGCTCTAAAGAAGGAGGGGGGGGGGGTTAAACCCAGAGTGAAATGCAATAATTCGTACCTCTGAATTCAATTAAGTTGTGTGTGTTTTTTTTTATGAAATTCAAAATTACTGTCACAGTGGTGTTATATATGCGTACTAAGATATTACGATATGTTTTGTATGGAGTTTTTACGAGTACTGAAAAAAGAAATAACACGGACATCATACTGAAATTCACAAAAACAAAGACACGACGTGAAATGTCATTATGCCAAATAGTTAAATAAAATGATGCTTTCTAGTGCTAATAACTTGGTTCCAAGATGTGAAGTGATACTCCATTTCTACTCGTATTTCTCTGAGACCTCTTGCAGATTCTTATTACATAATTAGAAATGACTACATCCACGACCCCTATACTCAGTAGTAGATATTTATCAATATATGCGTGATTGAGAAAGAATTCCGCGCGATTATGATAGTTGTAACTACAATACCATTAACTGTTCCCTTGTCTTATTTTATCTGTTTTGTTGTTGTTGTATATTAGTTGTTTTTGTTGTTTTTTATGTTTAAATTGCGCATTAACTGTGATTTTTCCATTCACTCGTCATATATATTCATTCATTTGATTTATCATATCATATTGCGCGGAAATTAAAAATATTAGTATACAAAATGTCCAATTCGTGTCTCTAACAATTTTCCAATATATTAATATACACTCAGCAAAAAAAAAAAAAGAAAGAAAGAAAAAGAAGAAAGAGTTTATCTTCCTCATAGACTATCTGGCTGTAAATAGTGTTTTATAGACCATTTTAAAGGTAATTTGATTAGATATCAATGAAAATGTTAAATTTACGCATGAGTGAACACATTCGTTTTTCTCTTACAAGACACAAAAGTAGTGGAGTAGTTGTTACTCAAGCGTATTTGCTCTTCCATATAATAATGGGAACAAAAGATAAATTCAGCACAATAGAAATGCAAATTACTTTGCAAAAATCAACCTGTGACCGTCCATCACAAAACGAACAAAAAGTCGCACCCACTTATTTGGTGTGAGGACTGAAAATAGGTGAAATGGGTCAAACCTGCCAATCTCGATTTTTTCATATTTTCTGAAAATGCAACTCTTCTTCTACATCATACTAAAGTTAAGGATCATAAAGCGGACAGGGAAGTGATTTTTTAGCAGTTTATCTCAAACACATTTTTAGAATAGTGTGATTAGTTATGTCTTTAGAGTCCCCTTCTTGTTTCTTAAAAACCCTGTGCACACTCTTCACTTTCAACTCTAACAACTTTAGAAAGGATAAATGGACAGAATGTGTTGATAGAGCATGTTCAATTTCAGCTTAATCAGATAACCCTTTTATTGCTGTTACTCTGGTGCTTTACATCCTGTTTTTTGACCCATTCATCGCCCACTTATCACGGCTTGGTAAAGATTAAGCGATTAAATAGACCCTGTGGTTCAGAGCCTCTTTTCTCAGTTCACTTTTCCTGAGTGTGTGCTTTCTTTCCAATATTAAGATAGGTTAGGAAAGTCCATTTGAATGGAGTTATACATCATTTTAAAGCTGAATCCTATAGTTAAGTCCAGACTATTTTGACCCCTTCCAGGCCCATGGATAGTTCAACTAATACTCTACATGACCCAACATTTGAAATTTCTCAAGGTCACCTATTGAGGGCGCTATTTACAAAAATATAAATAAATTTCATTGGAAATATGCTAAAATCTTATTTTTCTTTATATTTTTTATCCTCAGTATATATGTTTTTATTTTGTATCAATTTCATATTTGCCACAAAGGAAGAGCAAGTCAACCTTCACTATTTGTTATGGTTGAAATTTCTCAAGGTCAGGATATGGGGGCGCTATTCATTGCGATGTATAGAAATATATCAAACCTCTGATGTTTTGCTTGGGATAGGTACATATATTGGTATCACATTTAATATTTCCATAATATTGGAAATTTTAGTTTGCAGATTGATAATATGATCAACAAATGATATTACAGGCAAAACATGTGTGAATATAACACAAAATAAACGGATAGTCTTTGGAAAATACTGCATTTTTATTATTTCTATCATATCTATTGTTTGATGCCTACGTCATATAAAAATAGAGAAAATAATAAGAAAACCATTTCAAGGTAACTCACAACCATAATTACTTCACATTTTGGTTCTTCAGCAAATTAGAGCCAAGAAAACTCACATTTCGTCCATTATTATGTTGTTGATTAAAATTGCAACAGAAAAACATGCAAAATCTGACGAACATAGTTGTCAGTGTACGGTTGCCATGGCAACCAGCAATCTCAAACATAGCTAAATTATACAGGAAAATGTTTGCAATAAGATTGTAGGAAAAGTCACCAAATTCGGTTGAAATCGGGTAAAGGGTGTAGGAGTGGCAAATGAAAATACGGGAGGGGGGCACAATGGGCTTTATAGGGTACGATCGTCACCCCGAATGGTACGTTATTGCGTAACTCCTCCGAACGAACGAAATATGTGCATGCAATTGCGCAATGCAAGACTGCAGTGCTGTCCATAAACGTGTGGGACAATGCTGCCACTGAGACACGTGTGTGTGTGCGTATGTGTGTGTGTACGCATCATACACAAACATTGTGACCGCGAGCTGCGGTGATTGGAGGAGAGAGGCCAGAAGACGCTTGGCTCTTTTGGCCTCTCTTCATGTGCATGCACACTGTGAGTGTGCGTCTATTCGGATCCCTTCGGAAGCTCACGTGGCTCGGACGGCCATTTTGGGTCAGGTGATTTTTAGACCAGTGTGTGTTCGCTGACCCATTGAGCCAGCCCTATTCTCATTCGGTGTCACGACATTTGATACAGAGTGGGGGAGGCAGCGTGTTTCGTTCGTCTCCGTGCCACACAAACCACTCGCTACGACTGTAAGGCTATAAAGTCTGCTCTTTAAGAATATGCTCTTAACTAAAAATCCATATGTGGCGAATTTTGGTTGGTTTTGTGATGCAGGGTCATCTATGATCTCAATGTCTCTGTAACCCTCCAAAGATAAAAAAGGCAAAAAAAAATAATGAAGGAAAATGAAGACTCTTCTGTCAAATCCGGAGTTAAAAGACATAAAAGAAAAATTATGGTAACAAAGAAAGTTAAATTTGAAACGCTATTTCAAATAAAAAAGTAATAATATTTGGTTCTTTAATTTGTCCCGTGCATTCTTAAATTACTTAATTAAAAGGCAAAATGAAGAAATTCTGTCGATTTTATCAATTTTACGGCTTACTCCATATGTCATTTAGAGTTTGATTTGATTGAAAATGCTAATGTTCCACTTTCAGTTTCCCCAATATATATTTGTTTTGAAAATAACGGGAAACAAGGGAACCGAAACTTATTTCTGCTGTGTCATGCATGTCTCTCATTTCAGGCATTTCTAAATGAATTTCAATATGTCCAATTCTGCACTTTTTACTTTTCTGCCTTGGAGGAAAAAATGAATGTGTTCACTCATGCGTAAAATTTCCCTTTGTATAAAATTACCAAGTTGATAGCCACTCAAATTAATCTTTGATATGGTAAATAAAACATTGATTTTCATCTAAATCTTCTATGAAAAATATGAATTGGAAAAAGTGTTTACTTCCTTTTTTTTTCTGAGTGTATAAACCAATCAACCAACATGAGTTTTCATTGATTAAGAGATTATTACTGTTCATGGTTTAAGACGAGTAATACTGGGTAATCTCAGTAATTTTCTCTTTATCACTATCACACTATGATTGAAATGGGCATGCCTTATCCACTGATTGGTACTGTTCAAAACTTCCGGATGTAAGAAAACAGTATGATGTTGAGATTGTTCAGCCACATCTGTAGTCTTGCAGGGTTCAATGCTGACACAACTATATCGTACCATCGCCAAAATATCTGGTAGAACTGATTTCACGTTGACAAAATTCAACCTGGAATTAAAACAATAAAGTGCAATATGCGTTCGTTTGTCAGAGTGTTGTTTTTGGAAAAAAAAAAACATCGTATATTTTGAAGTGCCCAGAAAGGCATAACAGCTGGAAAGGAACATCATGTGTAAGGAAAAAGAACGGTATTGTGGCAAGGACCGAAATGCGCGACAAATCCCTGAGTGCACCTGTCCGCTAAGTACCCATGGTCATGAGTAATATGAATCTATCACATCTAGAAAACTCCAGCTTTTTGTGGAGGGAAATGAGCTTGATCAAAACAGACCAAAACAAAATGAACTAAAGCACACTGACTTAAGCGGTTTGCAATTCAGCAAAATCCACTTGTTTAACAATCTCCGCATGAGAGTATAACTTGTGAAGAACTTCGCTTAAATTTCTACTCCGCGGGATATTTCATATCCATGGGCGTCACCAAGGGGGGTGCGTTGGGTGCGAACGCACCCTCCTTCAGACCCTTAAAAAAAAAAAAAAAATCACCACTTTAGTCTGCGAGCGACTTCAACGCCGGACGCTAAAGAATTATTCTTGTTTTTTATTGATTTATTTTTTTCATTTTTCACCAGGGACAAAAAAAAAAAAAATTCGTGGGCAAAAACTTTTCGCACCCTGGGTTCTGGCAGCACTGATTTTATACATATCTACTAGTATTCTACAGTGTTTACTATTTATCGACCGTACTGTACATCCGTACGGTACTGAGTACGTACACGTTTGCATGTACGTGTGCTACTTACAAGTACGTAGGGTCTATGTACAGCACGTGACTTCTGACAATCCATATTGATAATGCGAGCCCAAGTGCGAGCCTTGGCCTCATTAAAAAAATGGAGGGGCAAGTATATCCTTTTGTTCACCCCCTCCCATGAATCAAGAGACGAGAATATTTTCTTGCTTTTTTGACAGAAAAAAAAAGTTGCCCCCATAAAAACATTGGAGGGGTAAGAATATTATATGATTTTGCCCTTCCATCATAATTGATAATTCCCAAGATGAGAAGATTTTTCTTGCTTTTTGACAGAAAAAAAGTTGCCCCTATGATATTGGAAGGGCAAGCGCACCATTTGCCCCACCCCTCATAATTATGATTCCCGAGATAATTACAATACACGCTCCTCGTCATTAATGCATTTGCCCAGACCCAGAACCATGTCTTACCAACATAATATTCGTTTTGTGGGCCCCAAGAAATGGAACAATTTATCTAAAGACATAAGAAATGCACCATCTCAAAATTGTTTTAAGATAAGACTCAAGAGAAAGTTGTATTCATCCATATAAGGTAGTTTATAGTGAGGGCTGCTAAATTTCTCTTGATTATACTAAAATGAAATACATGTACATGTACAGTATGTACAATGTTGCCTTGTTTGTTATAGTATTACAAGTGTGTATTTTAGGTTCTCTTTACCTCTCCTTAATGTATTTTTTTTTCTTCTCTTTTCTTTTCTTTCTTTTTTTCCTTCTTCCTATCTGTTTTCCCTCCTGCATCCCTAGCTTTAGTCTCTTGTGTATCTGTACTTCGTCTTGTAAATATGTGTATTTTAAACAAAAATGTCTTTTTAGCTATGTTTCAATCAGATTCAACTACATTTTCAAATGTTAAAGGTGCACTCACTTCAAGCTGTGCTTACTGAGTTGTCACCTCCAGTTTGTCATTACTGAATTGTTACTGCTGTTACACGATTTGATCTGGAAATAAATGTTCTATTGAATGAATGAATGAATGAGATGAAAAGATTTTCTTGCGTTTTTGTTAGAAATCTCTCCAATTATTTCATCCAAAGTGTGCACCAGGTGGCAGGTTGCTGAATTTCAATTCTAAAAAAGCAAAGTCTCTCTCATGTGGGAGGGGGATACCCCTTCCCACACCCTCCCCCGTTCGGTCTATTTTCCATGGATTTAATACACCCATAGATTGACAGATTTACAAATGTTTCATCGGAAGTGTGCACCAAATCTATCACTTAACTTTATAAAAGTTCAAAAGTATCCCCCTCCCACATCCTCCCCTAAACTCTACCTCACTATACTTTGTACATACACAGAGATGATGCACACTCGGAATAAGAGCCATTACCACCTCAATGAAAAAAAAAACTATATTTTTGTTTAAATTATTATTTTTGGGAGGGAGCTGGAAAAAATTCAAGTAATGCACCAAAAGTTTGCACAAGATCGCTGAATTTCTGGTCTGAAAATACAAAATCACCTTCGTGTGGGAGGAGAAATGCCCTTATGTACACCCTCGTGTGCATGCTTTTTCTGTTTGATTACTTAACAGACAGCGTTCATAATATTCATTGTAAGAATTAATACAAGAAGATTATTCAAATTCTACCATTGTATAGGCACATTGTTCAATACCAATTTACATCAAAATATACTGCTACCTTAAACAAGTGGGACTGTTTCAAGTCGATAAAACACGCAAATATACCTGCATCAAATTGCACCATTTACAACATCAAAATGCAAAAAGTTCTCACCATGGGAGGGGAACACACCCTCCCCCTCACTCAATCCGCTCGCTCTTGCTTGGTCGCGTTCATGATATTCAGTGTAAATATTAAACAGGAAATTTATTTGGATGATACTATCTATAGACAAATTGTTCAATAATAATCTACATCAAAATATACTGCTACCTTAAACAAGTGGGACTGTTTTAAGTCGATAAAACAAGCAATAACATGCATCAAATTGCACCATTTATAACATCAAAATGCAAAAAGTTCTCACCATGGGAGGGGGACACCCCTCCTCCCCCCCCCCCGTCGCTCACTCCGCTGGCTCTTGCTTGGTCGCGTTTATGATATTCAGGTAAAATATTTAAACAGGAAGTTTATTTCGATGATACTATTTTACAGACAAATTGTTCAATAATAATCTACATCAAAATATACTGCTACCTTAAACGAGTGGGACTGTTTCAAGTCGATAAAGCAAGCAAAAGCATGCACAAAATTGCACCATTTACAACATCAAAATGCAAAAAGTTCTCACCATGGGAGGGGACACCCCCTCCCACACCCTCCCCCTCGCTCAATCAGCTCGCTCCTGCTTGGTCGCGTTCATGATATTCAGTGTGAAATATTAAAAACAGGAAGTTAATTTGAATGATACTATTTTATAGGCAAATTGTTAAATAATTACATCAGAGTATACAGCTATCTCAAACAAGTGGGACTGTTTCAAGTCGATTAAACAAGCAAAAACATGCACCAAATTGCACCATTTACAACATCAAAATGCAAAAAGTTTTCACCGTGGGAGGGGGACATCCCCTCCCACACCCTCCCTCCCCCTACCTTGTTCGCTCTGCTCGCTCGGGCTCGGTCGCTTCGCTCCTTCGCATGGTAACAACCCCCCCCAAAAAAAAAAAATAATAAATAAATAAAAAATAACAAAAAAAATAAATAAATAAATAAAAATAAAAATAAATAAATAAATAAAATGAAATCCTACCTACGCCGGTGCCCTTTCCCCGCTTGATTTCCCTGAAAAAACACTAAAAGTCTGGGGATTGACAGCTTCCTATCAAATTCCAAATGTCTGTCCAAAAAAACTCGTTACATTAATTGTCAAAATGCACCCCTCTTGAAAAAAAGCTGGTGACGCCCCTGATATCTTAAGAATGATGATCATATTAACAGTCATTACTATCAAACTACATATGTGACCGTGAATCACAAAACGAACAATAAGTCGCACCCCTTGATTTTACGTGAGAACTGAAAAAAGGTGAAATGGTTCAACTAAGTCAATATTGAGTTTTTCATATTTTCTGAAAGAACTACCCTTCTTCAACAATATTCTGAAGTTTGGCATCATAAAATGAATGGGAAAGTGCATTATCAACAGTTTTTTTCCACAACTCTTTTTGTAGAGTAATGAGATCAGGTATGTCTTAGAGGCCCCTTGATAACACTTTGCTCACTCTTCACTTTCAAGACTTAAAAACTTTTGAAGGGATAAGGCTACTGCTTTGAAAGTTGGCAATAATTATGGTCAGAATGTGTTAATAGAGCATGCTCAATTTCAACTTAATTTGATAATCCCTTCATTGTTGTTACCCCAGTGGTTTATATCTTGTTTTTGTCCCATTCATCGCACAGCTAGCAAGGTTTGGTAAAGATTAAGCGCTTGAATAGACAGATAGACCCTTCAGAGCCTGAGTCTATTCTCGGTTCACACTTTTCGAGTGTGCGTGCTTTCTTTCCAATATTTACATAGGTGAGGAGAGTCGGGAGTCCATTTCAATTGAGCTATACATCATTTTAAAGCTTAAGAGTCTGCTCTTTCACAATCTGCCCTTTACTAAAAATCCATGTCTGGCGACTTTTTGTTTATTTTGTGATGCAGGGTCACATATGAATAATTATGCAGAAAAAAAATTATCCTAACTAGGATCTGTTGTCAAGTCATCAGTGATTACTTTCCCAAAAGGAAATCATAAACAATTTAATTAGCTAGTGTAGGGTAAGCAATTAGATCATGAGTACGATATTGTTGGTTATTTTTCGGAGTTTTTTTGTTTAGTTTTGTTTTGTTTTTTGTGTGTGGTTTTTTTTTAACTCTTTATGTGCCATGGTGGAAACCCCCTGTGTGCCACGTTATTCTGAGACACGGAGGTAGTCATGCTTTGAGAAAGAATTCTGTATATCCAATTTGTTTAACTTCTATAAATTTCTGTTAAGCTGGACATAATAGTGAGCAAAGTTAAAGAGGAATGCCAAATTTTGCTTCCATATACAATGTATAACAATTCTATTTTCATTTTTTCTTTTGAATTACCAGTTGCTACATTACTGTAAAGGCATGACTTTTGCACATAAAATAGTGACAGAAACTTGCCACGCAAATCTAGTTGGGAATACCGCTTGATAGTCAATCACCACATAGAATGCAAGCCGTATGTGAGAGGAACAAAGGCGTGAGAAACGCTTTGACTGTACCGCGGGATTAGCGATTTATCGATCGGTTTTGGCGGCTTTGTTTGTTGAGCAGAATATGCGAAGTTGGCACGCTGTCGACTGAGCCGGACGTGCGAACGTGGCACATAAAGAGTTAACAATCTCGCATTTATAGCTTCTGAGCATTATAAAATCGTTAGTCATAACTCGGTCTTTGTATAGCGAAAGGTCTTCATTTCTTCCAGAGAGGATGTTAAAAGCAGCCACTTCAGTACTTTAAGGCGTACATTATTGGGATATTTTATTAACATTATGAAGGTTATATTAATATGGCATACCATTTTGGTTGATTTGAGAAATTGTCTCGAATAGTCCTTACCAATTACTTACAAAGGTCCTCAAGGATGCAAGCGTTGTATCAACTAGATTCGTATTCCCCCTGGATATATAAATATTAATCAAAATTTCAAGGGGGATTTAGACATTCATCTAGAATATCTCAAAACCCTATAGAATGCAAGAGTTGCACAAATAACATTCAGATTAGGCACAATCGAAAGAGCGCAAGACCATTAATATGTTTTCAATATATCTTCAATCATAAGAAAAGAAATTATATTGGTATTTTAGTTTCGAAGACAATTTCTGCCACCATCTTGGATATTGCAAAATTTTCCGGGATGCCAGAGTTCCATCTTCCCGATGCATTTTTAAACACCATCGAAAAAGGGTAAAACCGTCCATATACATATGGTGCCAGGCAAAAATGTCAGAGGTAAAATTGTTAGAGGTAAAAATGTCACAGGTAAAAATATCAGAGGTAAAAATGTCAGAGGTTAAATTGTCAGAGGTAAAAATGTCAGAAGTTAAAATGTCAGAGGTAAAAATGACAGAGGTAAAATATCAGAGGTAAAAATATCAGAGGTAAAAATGACAGAGGTAAAAATGTCAGAGGTAAAAATGTCAGAGGTAAAAATGTCAGAGGTAAAAATGACAGAGGTAAAATGTCAGAGGTAAAAATGTCAGAAGTAAAAATATCAGAGGTAAAAATGTCAGAGGTACAAATGACAGAGGTAAAAAATGTCAGAGATAAAAATGTCAGAGGTAAAAATGACAGAGGTAAAAATGTCAGAGGTAAAAATGTCAGAGGTAAAAATGTCAGGGGTAAAAATGTCAGAGGTAGAATTGTCAGAGGTAAAAATATCAGAAGTAAGAATGTCAGAGGTAAAAATGTCAGAGGTAAAAGTGTCAGAGGTAAAAATGTCAGAGGTAAAAATGTCAGGGGTAAAAATGTCAGAGGTGAAAATATCAGAAGTAAGAATGTCAGAGGTTAAAATGTCAGAGGCAAAAGTCTCAAAGGTTAAAGCGTCAGAGGTAAAAATGTGTAGAAGTTAAAATGTCAGAAGTTCTGACAGAGATTATGTCACAGGTAGAAATATGAAGAGGTATAAAATAACCTAGCCAGAGCAAACTTTATACAGTAACACTCGCATGAGTCGATCTTCTCAGGACTGAGCAAAACACATCGACTTAGGCGATTTTCGACTTGTGCGTTAGTCGAAAAAATCGACTTACAGTTACACCACACGTACATAATTGTATGTATAATGTACATGTATGTTGTCTACTCTGGAGCCGAGAGCTGGAGCGGTGTGCCCGATATTTGCCCTTCAGCAAGATACTTTATCCACATTGATGCAGGCCAGGGCTCCACACTAACTTTTATTTTGGTGGCCCGAAAAAAAAAACCAAGCAAAACTAAATAGGTCCTACTAAACATAGAAACATAAATATTAAGTATTACTGCAGTGATACAGAACGGTACCCACGTCTAAGATAAATAAATAGAAAATGTGATCCTCTTATACCGTTATTCTGAGTTCTAAGATTTAGCAAATAGGCTTATAGATTATAACAAAAGTTGATGCCTATTTAGGTGGTCAAAATTTACATTTGAAATGAGAAAGTGGAAGCATTTGGAGACATTTGTAAACATCCGACATTTGTTTTAGCATCGTAAAGAGCCGAAAGTTACCGTTATTTATTTCTGATTGTAAAAGCAATCATCCACCATTTACAAATATTTTAACACCTTCCGGAGCCGAATGTTACCGTTAATCATTTTCAAATGTAAAAACAAGCAACCGACATTCATTCTAGGATCTTACGGAGCTGAATATCATCCTTATTCATTTCCGAACGTGAAAGCAAACATCCGCTTTTTATTTTGTCATCTAACTGAGCCGATTAATCATTTCCAAATGTAAAAGAAACAATCTGTTACTTATTTTAGCATCGTACGGAGCAGAATATTACCATTATTCGATCTCCAAATTCAAAAGCAAACATTCGACATTTATTTCATGATCGTAAGGAGCCGAATGTTACTGCTGTCCACTTCCGAAAGTGAAATGAATCATCTGACAATTATTTCAGCATCGTAAGGAGCCGAATGTTATACATTTTTCATATTCGAACGTCAAGGCAGACATCCGACATTTACTTTACCATCAAACGCAGCTGAATGTTAATGTTATTCATTTCGAAATGTTAAATAGCAAATGTCTTATATTTATTTTAACATCTTAATTATGGAGCAGAATGTTACTGCTATTCACTTCCGAAAGTAAAAACAATCATCTGCTGACATTTATTTTGGCATCTCCCGGAGCCGAATGTTACATGCTATTTACTTTCGAACGTGTAAAAAGCGAACATTCGGCATTTATTTCATCATCGTACGGAGTTGAATATTATTATTCATTTCAGAACGTCAAAGGGATCATTCGACATATATTGTAACATCTTCCGGAGCTAATAGTAGGGCAGATATGTAGCCAAAAATGGTCGAAATGCTCACATCCGGCGGAAAGTATGAAATTTTGCAAATAGGGGTATTTTGGGGCGCTGATTTCAAATAATCCCGGATCCAAGAGATGTGACCACGGAGTCGGCCGCCATTTTGAATTCCAATATGGCCGCCATCACAAGACAAATTCAAAGATCCCTATGTTCACTTCTGAATGACCTGTGGCACCAAAATTTGGTACACATGAGCGTTTTGACACATTGAATTTGATGACAGATTGATTTGGAGTGTCTGACAAACATCGAGTGGCCGCCATTTTGAACTCCAATATGGCCGCCTCGACGAAATAGTCAAAATCCCTATCTCGATTTCTAAGTGGTGAGTGACGCTGAAATTAGGTGGAAACAAATATTTTGACATACTGAGTTAAAATATTAACTGATGTGATGTGTCTGACAAACGCAATGCCCGCTATTTTGAATTCCAATGTGGCTACGAAGAGAAACATCACGACTAACATTCACGGGCATGTCAAAAAGTGCAGCAAAAAGGAAGCATAATGCACCTTTCACTGACGTCACAATGTCAATACAGCAGCGCGCACTCTATCCGTTACAAACGCGCGCTCAATCAGGTAGCCTAATTTACAAACCCGAACGTAAAAACAACCCGAGAGCGAACATCCGGCATTTATTTCATCATCGTGCTGAGTTGAATACTATTCATTTCCGAATGCCAAAGCAAACATTCAACATTTATTTTATCTTCCGGAGCTGAATGTTATTGCTATTTACTTTCGAACATAAAAGCAAACATCAGACATTAACTTTACCATCAAACGCAGCTAAATATTACTGTTATTCATTTCGAAATTTAAAAGCAAACATCCGACAGTTATTCAACATCGTATGGAGAAGAATATTAATGCCACATGTATTCACTTCCGAACGTAAAAACAATCATCTGACATTTATTTTGGCATCTTCTGGAGCCGAATGTTATGGCTATTTACTTTCGAAATTTCGGAATTGAATCTTACCATTATTCATTTCCAAAAGCATACCTGGTATTTAGGCAAACATCCGACATTTATTTTAGTAGTATTATACGGAGTCGAATATTACCGTTATTCATTTCCAATAAAAAAAAAAATTAATAGCAAACATCTGACATTCATTCTAGCATCCTATGGAGCCGATTGTTACCGCTGTTCATTTCCAAAACTGAAGGCAAACATCCGGCTTTTTTGGTGGCCCGGCGTGCGTTTTTGGTGACCTTCGCGAAATCGTGATTCGATTCGCGAAAAGACTCCGCTAAATACGTGTACAAGGCATAGATCGCTCCACTCGGCAGGGGCTACGTCGTCTTTCACCAGGTCTCGTTACAACTGAAACCAAAATCTCGCGTGAGTTCTTGCGTTACCTATCGTTTATGTTAACGAAACATCGTTAATTTGCGCTAGGGATCGTTACTCATCGTTACTACAAACGTTAATTTTCCCGATCGTTAGTTTGCGTTACTAACGATTCAGGTGAAACCGCTTGCGTTAATGAAACGTTAATGTTTATTAACGCAAAGTTTCTTTTGGTATGTACTGTTTGTAAACAAAAACTGGCGTCTCGTGATTTTGACAGTGATTTACTGCACAATAAAATCTTATTCGACTTAGGCACAGTGAATTCAATGGTTTTTCCGTGAAAGTGTTCTTGGAATTTCATCGACTTAAGCGAGTATTCGACTTAAAAAATTCGACTTGTGAGTGAATTAATACACGCAAGTCAATGGGGAAAAATCGGGACTTTTCAAAGTCATCGACTTGCGCGATTATTCGACATTTGCGACGTCGACTTAGGCGAGTTTAACTGTATATCGAATTAACAAACAAATGCAAACTGCGGATTTGAAGAATATTTGTGGAAACGTCGTGTCGTGAGTGGTGGACGCCCGCGCCTTCATCTCTTGTCGTGCCTTTGCAATGTCAGCACCGACTAGGTCTACATCATGGTTATGTGGGTTGCCTGGGCGCGGTTGGTCCCGGTTCAACCGGTTGGGATCAGTTTTGATAGTTCCCTGACATCCACAATGCATAACCAAATAGTAGAGGCTACTATGTAATCCCGTGGGATTTTTGTGCCAAAATTGATTTTATTAGCTAACTTTGTCAATTTGGGGGTGCTGAATCAAAAAAAAAAAAAAAAAAACTTTGGTTCCATTTTTTCCAACCACGTCTTCAGCCGCCATTTTGAATTTCAAAATGGCCGCCATAGCAAACTGTATTTTGACCCATATTTTATAAAGTGAGCATTGTAGAAGCTTCATATTTGGTGTAAAATGCATGAGTGTGATGTCAGACACTCTGATATATCTTTTTTCTGATATTGTGGATTGTTTTGATACAATTTGTAGGCTGCCATCTTGAATTTCAAAATAGCCACCATAGCAAACTGTAATTTGACCCATATCTCATAAAGTGAGCATTGTAGAAGCTTCAAATTTGGTGCAAAATGCATCGTTGTGATATCAGACACTCTGATATATCTTTTTCTGATATTGTGGATTGTTTTGTACAGTTTGTAGGCTGCCATCTTGAAATTCAAAATGGCCGCCATAACGTTTTTACCCATATCTCAGGCTGTAATTATTGTAGAAGCATCAAATTTTCAAGAATGAACATGCTAGTGGTGTCCAACATACCAGTACAGCTGTTTCCTAATTGTGGATCATTAGATAGGCCACCATGTTGAAATTCAAGATGGCTGCCACAGAAAACATGTTATACCGGGTACTGTTGTAAGCGCCTTTTCCAAAATTGTTCTAGATAGACCGAATTCATTTCCAGGTCAAGCAGAATGACAGCCATCTCTCAATTCAAAACGGTCGTCGTAAATTCAAAATGTAAGGGCGAGGTTCCAATGACGTCATCAAGCCATGCTGAGGGGCAAAAACTGCTTATGGGGGGGGGAGGGGGCATACCACTGTCCCATATATGTGGGCAAGCGTGTAAGCGTTACATCGCCAGGCGGGTATATGCGGTTCGCGAACTGCATGCTAAAGCGGTTTGTTTTTGCCTCTCAGGGAACACATTATTTTGCATCGTGGAACCTCGTTAATGATTATATTTAAGCCCAGTCAATAAGGCATTTGTCCAAAAGTAAGCATTGATACAACTGAAGGTAATCTTCAAAAACTTGATGCTGCCTCGAGAGAATGAAGACAAACAAGGAAAAGTCTCGCAATGGCCAATGGCAAGAAATGCCATGGTCACCCTAACAGTCATCCCATTCACAAGCTCGTTTTTTGGCCACAAACTGAAACAAGACTTGCCAGACACTAGTTATTTCTGGAATAATACAGAATGAATAAGGAATGAGTAGGCTTTTTCCTCCATGACTGCCTTTGAGTGGGTCATCTTCAATTATTAAGACTTCCAAAATGCTTACTGCTGTACAGCCAATGATTCTAAAACAACAAAGGAGTAATAATAGCTCGGTTCTGTGGCGCTTTGCATGCATCAGAATTCCTCCACAATTTAGAAGACCATCACATGAGGGTAATCTCAAAAATTGTCACTGCCTTGAAGCTGATAAATGTGGTGTTTGGCAATCAGCTATAGGAAACATTCAAGGGGGATTTTTCTCGAAAGAGATGAAAAGGGAAGTTTTCATGTTCTGTACTATTAGCATTTGTATCTAGGAGAAATGAAATATATTAATCTCTGGGATAATATGAAAAAGGGCAGACATTCAACTCGTGCAATTAAAATACACCATGTAAGATTGGATCTAAAGTCATTAAGCTTTAGAGGATCACCAACTTCTCATAACATTTCTACTGGCTCTACAGTCTGATATAACTTTCATTATCCAGTCATTGCTGAACTATACAATTATCGGAAGGTATAAGTTCTAAGTAATTCCACAATCACTCTTCATCTCATAATTTCATGGCCTTCTCCTCATTTTCACTAACAAAGGTTTATTTTTCATACCCATGCCTTAGAAACCCACAAAACTAAGCCATATAATCAGCCTGAAAGTTGAAATACTGAGCAGTCATTTCCATCTGACACAGAGACCACATCACGGAAAGAAAAGAAACAAAGGGTTCATCAAAGATGCCATGGGAGCTGTCACCCGTCACTCACAACGAGGAAACAGATAGCCTCATTCCATTGTATGTAGATGCTACTTCAAGAGCAACGAGAAAATCAGAGATATTGATGATTATTACGTAGACACTGACATTTCAATTCTCCTCATGGATCTTGTAAGTTTGCTTTACTTACTGGATTGCATGATATCTGCTCCATCACTGGAAAAGAAAATGATAAAAGTACAATTGATATTATTGAGAGATTATGTTCTGCAGATCGTTGCGAAAAAAACAACAACAAAGGTCTGCTTTTTCATGGCTTTTACTGGTGCTGACTGAAGTTGAAAATTTGAGGATGTCTCAAAGAGCAGATGGACCAAGAAGTATCTAAACCTGGAATCATACAGAATGTGCAATGACACAGTCCATGCCTTTCAGTAGTTTGGCGTGGATGACTTCAACCAGGACAATCTCCCGCTTTACCCTCGTAGAGTCTTGATACAACAAATCCAGAGAGCAAAGCTCGTAAACTCTCACAACCTAATTTGTGTCTCTACTACAGAGAAATATGATATTTACATCGTAGTTATTTCCAGAGGGTATGCATAAAATGCTCCCTACACCAACGGTGGCCACAGAATTCATTATCATGCTCATAGCAAGAAATGCAAAAGTCACTGTTTCTGGAAGAATTTTATAGAACCAATTCTCCCTTGTGTACAGCCTTAAAGTGCGGTGACTTCAAAAACTTATGCAGGGAATGAGCCTAGAAGGCATTATCTATTAAAGTGACTATCCCATGAATTTTTTTAGAATGCAGGGCTAATGTTGTAAACTCTACAACGAAATAGTCTAAATAGGGCATTTAGTCACTCAGACACAGTTATTAAGAGGTTCTTTTAAAATTCATTTGTTTTGACGTCAGAATCACATGATTTCCCATTCACAATTTTTACCCAAACGCAATGCTTTTAAAGGAATGTTTCCCATGGCAGCCATTTTGCATTTCAACATGGCAGTGTACCTACAGGACAGGAAGCAGTCCCGCCTCCGAAATTCACTGAAGTGATTGACTTACACATGAGTGTTCCAGCAGCCATTTTGAATGTTAAGATGGCCGCCTCGATAGTGATCTGCAATTTAAGGGAGGGAAAAAGTGCATCTGAATGGTCAACATCATGAACGCGGTTTATGCCCGAAATGTGAACTTTCTTTATTGCTTACAACATGAGATATTGGTCAAAATATACGTTCTGGTATGGCGGCCATTTTGAATTTCAAGATGGCCACCTTCAATATAAAAATGAACCATCGTTTCAGAAAAAGATGTTTCAGAATGTCTGATAGCATACGCATGCTCTTTGCCCCAAATTAGAACCTTACACAATGTATACAATATGAGGTACAGGCCCAATTACATTTGTTATTGTGGCCACTTTGAATTTCAAGATGGCCGCCAATGAAAATGATCCATCATTTAAAACAAAATATATAGCTTGTCTGACATCCCAGGCATGCTTTTTGCCCCAAATTTGTACTTTCCATAATGCTTACAACCTTAGATTTGGGTAAAATATATTAAGCAATGGAGACCATTTTGAATTTCAAGATGGCTGCCAAAATACTGTATCAAAACTATCTACGGTATCAGGAAATGGTGCATCAGAATGTCTGACATTATAAACATTCTTTTTGCATCAAATTTGACCCTTCTATGATGCTCACATTATGAGAATTGGGTCAAATTACAGTTTGCTATGGCGGCCATTTTGAAATTCAAAATGGCGGCTGAAGACGTGGTCGGAAAAAATGGAACTAAAGTTTTTTGGATTCAGCACCCCCAAATTGACCAAGTTAGCTTAAAAAATCAATTTTGGCACGAAAATCTCACAGGACCCAATATTTCGACATAGCAGACTGTACTAAAATGATTGAATTCTTGCCCTCAAATTGTTCCGCATGTACATGTGCCCGTCATGAATGATTTTTAAGCGACCTTTATTGGATGCAATGAATTACATGCTATTTTCCTTCCTCTGTATCTGCTGGAAATCACATGAAATCACCTGCATTGATCGCATGCAGTAATAATCTCACGTTGACGTTTTGCCTCGAAAAATCGAGGGACACGACTTTGTACGAATCGCGCGCTTTGCCGGAATGTGATTATGCGGTAATGTTTGATGTAGTACATGGACGGCTTGTTCGTCGGTGTGTTTTGTTACTAGTATGACAGTCACTCGAAGCGTCGGACGGCGCGCGATTCTGTGGAATGTGACTGAATATGTGCGGTTATCCTCTAATGGTGCATGTGCGGCTGCTTGCTAGGCGTGTTTTTTTTTTCTATAGTCAATTAAACAGCGTCGGAAATTTATAATCATATACGCGGATTATAACGGCTAAAACAATGACTACCGCACTTAAAAGAGGGAACGATTAAGAAGGGGGGATTGAGCCAATCCCAGCAATTTTGCCACTACATGATTACCATTGTTTATCAGTACAACAGTGCATATAAGAGTAAAGTTTAATGTCCATTGTGACTCATCGTTTTGTATATGAATAATAAATGATTATGCGTCAGCGAGCGAAGCGGCCAGCGCTAATAGTATAAAATGAAAACCATCGTATATGGTTAATGTCGGAGGGAGAAATATATCATTGTCTTAGTTATAATTGCCCTAGTGGGTGCTAGTACTTTCCCCCTAAAAGTATAGATAAATCGTTTCTTCTAAATTATATTCTTACAGGTTACTTTGTTACGTCTTAACATTTTGTTGTAGTTTACATATGGCGTGACGTTGTGAAACAAAAACAAAAAAATGAGAAAAGAAAAACTTCTGGCAATTCACCAAAGTCAAGAAAAGCCATGTCAGCGTGCCGAGTGACCGAGTTTTAAAATGGATTTGGCAGATTATCCAAATTTCTGTTTTACAATACTGAAATACTTTGCGTTTTAAATAGCAAAATCATACATTTTATCAACAATTATAAATTTATGTTACAAGTGTTCTTACATAATCATACCAAACGGTTCGACAAGATTTCTATATTTTGATAGGAAAATATGAACATGAAATATTTGGAGTTGTACTGAATTTCATCGTTGGTTCGAAAATGTGCTTTTTGCTTTTATGTAAATCATGAGGACAATTTTCATGGTAAATGAATACAATACAAAAGCTTCTTGACATGATGTGAATGATTTACTGATGATTATTGGACCTTTAAATACCTGAATGAAAGTAATTTCCAGGGCCAATATGCCTATGGTAAAAATGATACGTTCGCGCGTGCAGAGCGTAGAAAAGTTGAAATGTCTTATTTTAACAAATTGATGTAAACATTAATGGATTAAAGTCGTGTTCATCTCTTCTTATTGCATATTCCTTTTAGGAAACTTGACCTCAAAAAATTGTCACTATTACCATTGTTTTTGAGGTCAGTGGTGAATATTTACAAGGACATTTTCAGCCAGACATTTGATATTTTTATCTTGACATATTTACCTCTGACATTTTAACTTCTTGCATTTTTACCTCTGACATTTTTACTTCTGACATTTTTACTTCTGACATTTTTACTTCTGACATGTTTACCTCCGATATTCCGATATATACCTTGCATATTCCTTTTAGGAAACTTGACCTCAAAAAATTGTCACTATTACCATTGTTTTTGAGGTCAGTGGTGAATATTTACAAGGACATTTTCAGCCAGACATTTGATATTTTCATCTTGACATATTTACCTCTGACATTTTAACTTCTTGCATTTTTACCTCTGACATTTTTACTTCTGACATTTTTACTTCTGACATTTTTACTTCTGACATTTTTACCTCTGACATTTTTACCTCTGACATTTTTACTTCTGACATGTTTACCTCCGATATTCCGATATATACCTTGCATATTCCTTTTAGGAAACTTGACCTCAAAAAATTGTCACTATTACCATTGTTTTTGAGGTCAGTGGTGAATGTTTACAAGGACATTTTCAGCCAGACATATGATACTTTTATCTCTGACATATTTACCTCTGACATTTTAACTTCTTGCATTTTTACCTCTGACATTTTTACTTCTGACATTTTTACTTCTGACATTTTTACTTCTGACATTTTTACCTCTGACATTTTTACTTCTGACATGTTTACCTCGACATTTTTACCTCTGACATTTTTACTTCTGACATTTTTACCCCTGACATATTTACCTCTGACATTTTTACTTCTGACAATTTTGCCTCTGACATTTTTACCTCTCACATTTTTACTTCTGACATGTTTACCTCTGACATTTTTACCTCCGATATATTTACCTCTGAAATTTTTACTTCTGGCATTTTTACCTCTGACATTTTTGCTTCTCATATTTTTACTTCTGACATTTTATTTTTACATCTGACATTTTTACCTCCGACATTTTGACTTCTGACATTTTTACCTCTGACATTCTTACCTCTGACATTTTTACCTCTGACATTTTTACCTCAGACATTTTCACCTCTGACATTTTTACCCCTGACATTTTTACCTCTGACATTTTTACCTCTGACATTTTCACCTCTGACATTTTTACCTCCGACATATTTACCTCTGACATTTTTACTTCTGGCATTTTTACCTCTGACATTTTTGCTTCTAATATTCTTAATTCTGACATTTTTACATCTGACATTTTTACCTCCGAAATTTTGACTTCTGACATTTTTACCTCTGACATTCTTACCTCTGACATTTTTACCTCAGACATTTTCACCTCCGACATTTTTCCCCTGACATTTTTACCTCTGACATTTTTACCTCTGACATTTTCACCTCTGACATATTTACCTCTGACATTTTTACTTCTGGGATTTTTACCTCTGACATTTTTACTTCTGACATTTTTACCTCTGACATTTTTACCTCTGACATTTTGACCTTTGACATTATTACACCGAAACGTATATATATATATATATATATATATATATATATTGTAGTTGTTCCGCGTATTGGCAGTACTAGAAATAGCAATAATAAAGTCACAACAGAGGAATGCAGGGAATGCATTAATAGCCAATCTTGATTTAATGAATTATCCGAATTTTCGAGGAGCCTTCCTCTTCTTCAGGGATGACAGTGCGAATATTCACAATGATTATTAATAATCATTGTGAATATTCGCACTGTCATCCCTGAAGAAGAGGAAGGTTCCTCGAAAATTCGGATAATTCATTAAATCAAGATTGGCTATTAAAGCATTCCCTGCATTCCTCTGTTGTGACTTTATTATTGCTATATATATATATATATATATATATATATATATATACATATCACCACTTACAAGTAGATACCTATGAATATTCGTTTCTAGCAGCCATTTTGGCAGACAAAACCTTCACAGATGCAATAGTTGCATCACGCAGATATGGATTCAGCACCCTTAAAATAGGGAAAAACCTCCAATTGCTTTAAAATTGACAACATTTAGAAAAAAAAAATATACGGGAATTTCAGCTTTTGGTGACCATTTTGGCGGCCATTTTGATATCTAAAAACACTGCAGAAACACAGCAAACGTGACGCTGGGAAATGTGCAAATATTCAATATTGCCGGGAAATGTGCAAACGCGCCGGGGTATGTGCAAACCGTTCATTTCACCTATATAATGTATAGATGGAAGAGAAACTCTCAATCAAACCTGGGGATGAATCATTACTACCTTTACCACTAGCCACCACCTGTCTCTAGCAACCACTTGCCTTTTTTAACATTTTCAACATTTTTTTGTAAACCCCACAACGGATTTTCACCAGATTTGGCAGATGGCATCTTAATTGTGATATGGTTGTAATTGGTTAAAATGAGTCCCCCCCCCCTCCCACCACCACCACCGAAGGGGGGGGGGGTGAACCCTCAAAGTCCCTGAAGTATGGATTTTTTTTCCTCTCTTCTTCTGCCGAACCTAAAAAAGATAGAGCTAAGTTAGTGCTTTGAAGACATCAATGAATGAAATTTCGGGTTTTTTTTTTATTATTATAGCGGCTCCAGTGGTGCCCTGACTGGGGGGGGGGGGGAGGGGGTGATGCAAAGGAGGGGGATTGTCCACATTTTCAGCGTCTTCTCGATAAATCTCACGACAGGATTATCACCAAACTTGGCAGGTAGCATGTTTACGGTGACACGATCTTTATTTAATTGCATCTTTATTTAATTAGTCCTACCCCCCCCCCCAAGGGAGATGAAGCGTCAGTTCCCTAATCTCTGGAATTTTTAAATCTTCTTCTGTCAAACCAGAAAAGATAGAGGTAAGTTAGTGGTATGGAGATATTAGTGACTGACATTTCATGTTTGATTATGGCGGATCCAGGGGTGCCCATATATGGGGGGGGGAGGAGGGGGATTTTCCACATTTTCGGGATCTTCTTTAAAAATCTACAACAGATTTTCATCAAACTTGGCAGATAGCATGTTTATGGTAGTATGATCTTAACTGATAAAATGAGTCCCTCCCTCCGTCAAAGGAAGGGGGAGGGGGTTGAAGCCTCAGAGTCCCTAAATGCTGTTTTTTTTTCACTTCTTCTGTCAAACCGGAAAAGATAGAGGTAAGGTAGTGCTAATGAAGACATTGATGACTGAAATTTCACGTTTGATTATGACGAATCCAGGGTTGCCAAGATGGGGGTGGGGGAGGAGGGGGTTTTCCACATTTTCAGCATCTTCTTGAAAAATCTACAACGGATTTTCACAAACTTGGCAGATTGCATTTTATGGTGATATGATCTTGATAGCAAATGCCTCCCCCCCTCTCCACACCCACAAACACACGCACACACACACACACACACACATACACCGCTGAAGGGGTGGGGGAAGCCCCAAAGTCCCTTTTCTTTGGAATTTTACCCTTTTCTGTCGAACCAAAAAAAAAAAAGAAAAAAGAAGAAGATAGTGCTAAGTTAGTGCTATGAAGACATTAATGACTGACATTTTATTTTTGATTGTGGCGGATCGAGGGGTGTCCTTCTGGTGGGGGGGGGGTGAGTACGGGGAAGGAGGGGAATTTTCCACATTTTCTGCCTCTGTTCGAGAAATCTTTGACGGTTTTTCACCAAACGTAGGAGGTACAATTGTAGCACCTCTAGGGTAATAGAATCAAACTTTGTTCGAAGGGGCAACAAGTCCAGTTTGTTCTTTTTCCCCAAAGTGGGGGCTAAGATGAGGGTAGCCACCACGTGACGGTTATAAGCAGACGTGAAATTTCATCAAAGTAGGCCAACCTTCAAAAAAAGATGTTATAAAATTGTGTTCTATTACTCTTACATGTAGTTGTACAGAAAATTTCTTCAAATATGTATTCCTTTTGTCATGCGTAGGGTTTTCAAGAAATACCTGAAATTCTGAATTCCACCCGAACGACCCCACCCCCTCGTCTCGACCTCTTTCGAGGGGCTGAGATGGGGTTCGGGGGTTCCACCTCCCACCATTGGGGTTGGAACGGTGAAAATTCGTCATAGATTTTTTTTTTCAAGAAGATGGAGAAAATTTGGAAAATCTCCCTCCTCCCCCTCACACGACCCACCCCCAATTAGGGCACCCCTGCACCCGCCATTATCAAACCTGATATTTCAGTCATTAATGTTTTCATAGCACTAACTTAGTTCTATCCTATCGTTTCTACAGGGATAAGAAAAAACATCCAGAGTTTAGGGACTCTGAGGCTTCAACTCCCCCCCCCCCCTTCGGTGGGGGAGGGGGGATCATTTTAACAAAGCAAAATCAAGTTAGGCGAGAATCCGTTAAGATTTTTCAAGAACATAAAGAAAATGTGGAAAATCCCACGCCTCCTTCTAACATCCGCTGTAAGGCACCCCTGGATCCGTCGTCATCAAACCTGAAATTTCAGTATAGTGTCTGCATAGCATTACCGTAGTTCTATCTTTATCTGTTCAACAAAAGAAGATTAAAAATACCAGAGATTCAGGAATATTAAGCTTCAACTCCCCCCACCCCCCGAAAGGGGGCTAGGGAGGGTAGTTGAAGCCCCCCCCCCCCCACCCCTCCAACAGGGCCTCGTGCCCTGGATAGGCGATACCCTGGATTTGCAATTAAACTTTAACTACTGTCATAAATGTCTTTATAGCACCAACTAAGTTCTATCTTAATAATAATAATAATAATAATAATAATAATGATACAGGGTACTTATAATGCGCCAGTTCCACATAGTTAACGTGCTCAAGGCGCAGTAGAAGAAGTAAGTTATGAAATACAAAAATCCTTACACAAACATGCACATGAAAATGAACGACACAATAATGATAATGAAAAAATATACATCGGTTATAGAATATAAGAAGAATTTTGGTAAAACCGTAGTTCTGGGACTTTGAGGTCCCCTTCCCCCCCTCCCTTTTTTGCGGGGGGGGGGTATGACTAATTTAAACAAATTGAGATCCCATTGCCATAATATGGTGCTACCTACCAATTTTGTAGAAAATCTGTCAAGGATCTTATTAAGAAAATATTAATGATGGAGGTTCATGCGCAGTTATGGAGTTTATCTATCATGTTTATACACAGTATTGCTAAAGAAAATGGTTTGCACATTTCCCGGCGAAATTGAACTTTTGCACATTTCCAGGCGTCATGTTTGCACATTTCCTGTCGATGAAATGTGCACATTTCCCGGCGTTTGCATAATTGCCGGCAAGACGTTTGCATATATCCCGGCGTTTGCACAATTCCCGGCGAGACGTTTGCACATCTCCCGATTTTAGCACATTTCCCGGCTCCACACACCCCAATCGGGTAAAAATTTCCGTTTTTGGCGGTCATTTTGGCGGCCATCTTGAATATTTCAAAACCCTCAATGAGGATGCAATGGTTGCATCATGCAGATTCGGATTCAGCACCCCAGAGAGAAAAACCCTCAAAACAACATTGTGTGGACGCCGGTCACAGCAAAGTTAACCCCAAAACGTGGCTTTTCGCACCAAGTCTAAAGGCACTTCGAACCATTTGTAATATGCCCCAGGTTCTCACACTTTTTTTTTTTAAATAAGATTGTGAAAACCAAGTAGTTGTCCTTGTTTAAGTTAGGGCAATTAATGAACAGTTATAATACTAGAATACCGTCTATTCCAGGGGCGGATCCAGGGAGGACAGCAACCGGCGCACGCCCCCCCCCTTTATTTTTCGTAGAAACAAAAGAAATAAAAAGAAAAAATGGGGGGAGGGGTGCGTGCGCCCCCCTTTATTTTTGTAAACACGCCCCCTCCTTACGGAATTCCTGGATTCGCCCCTGTATTCTTAACTCCATGTTCCCTATCTCGTGACATATCATACATGGGGTCATTTTACAAGGCAGACACGTAGTAGTCGTACGGTCCTCGAGACAGACATCAAAAATAGGTCCATGAGTCACAATGCCAACAAGTTGTACAGCTCACGAGTCATACACCCATGAGTTCGACACTACGCAATAAAGGCTCACGAAACCGACACTTGGCAAAGAAAGCCCACGAGACAGACACTTAGCAAAGAAGGCTCACGGGATTGACACTACGCAAAGAAGGCTCACAAGACCGGCTGGATCAAAGTATGGCCCTGTGGGCTTGTGCCGAAAGGGTGGGTTGGGTGGTGGCGCGTCGCGTTAATGGGAACACCACCCTTCGTCCAAAGCCCCCCCCCCCCCCCCCCGTTTTGCCGAAAGGGTGCGTTGGGACTTTTTCTCATGTAATATTAAAAGACGAGTTTTGAATCTATATTTAACCTTCAAACAACCATTTCAAAGAGGCTATCGTCCGGATCGGTTTACACTCTATTACAACTTTGTCTACAGCCAGTTGGTCTAATAGACTGTTTGATATCAGTTGGTCTAATATAATTATACCAGTTGGTCTAGTCATCATTTCGTCCAATTACTGTTTGGTCTAATTGCTATTTGTTGTTTAATATCAGTTGGTTAAATATGAATTCAAAACTCGTCTTTTAACCCTATAAAGCCCAAGGGGGGGGGGGGCACATTGTGCCCCCTACCAGATTTTCATTCGCCACTCCTTCGCCCTTAATCCAGTTTTAACCAAATTTGGTGACTTTTCGAAAAATCTTATTCCAAACATTTTGATATATAATTTAGCTATATTTGATATTGCTGGTTGCCATGGCAACAATAAAACTGACAACCATGTCAGTCAGATTTTCAGTCAGTCAGAATTTAACCATATTATAATGTATAAAATGGACGTTTCTTGGCTGAAATTTGCTGAAGGAGCAAAATGTGAAGTAATTATGGCCCTGAAATGTTTTACCTATTATTTCCTTTGTTTTTTGTGACAATGCCATAAAACAGTAGCTATAATAGAGATACTTGAAAATAACAGCATTTTCCAAAGATTGCCATTCTATTTTGTGTCATTTTGATTCCTCCACCCAAGTTCTACGTACCTCTAATATCATTTGTTTATCACATTATCAATCTGCAAACTTAAAATTCCGATATTATTGGAATATGAAATATGATAACTATGCATGTACCTATCCCTAACAATACATCACAGGTCTCATAATGCATTTTTTTATTTTGTTATGAATAGCGCCCCCATGTAGTGACCTTGAGAAATTTCAACCATAAAAAATAATGAGCTTTTACTTGCAGATCATTTGTGGCAAATATGAAGAAATATTGGTCTATGATAAGACATACTGGGGATAAAGAAATTATACAGAAAAATCATGTTTTTAGCATATTTCCTATGTATTTCTTTATATTTTGGTAAATAGCGCCCTCTATGTGTCACCATGAAAAAAATCAAGTATGCGGTCATGTAGACTATGAGTTGCTCTACCCATGTGCCAAATGTGACGATGAAACATCAAACAATAACATCAAAATAGCTTGGGCTTTATAGGGTTACATGAGAAAAAGAGAAAAAGTACCAACGCACCCTTTCGGCAAAACCGGGGGGGGGGGGGGGGGGGGCTTTGGACGAAGGGTGCGGTTCCAGTCAACGCGACGCGATTCAACGCTCCCAACGCACCCTTTCGGCAAAACCGGGGGGGGGGGGGCTTTGGACGAAGGGTGGTGTTCCCATTAACGCGACGCGCTACCACCCAACCCACCCTTTCGGCACAAGCCGTACCTGTGCAGGTTGTTCCATGAAGGAGAAAATAACATACTAGCTGGTGCAATTTCGTCACGCTATCGAGAGAGAGAGAGATAACTAATAGAATAGCACCAACTACATGTCAACGACATCAAACAGGTAATTCTACACGTGTGGTTTGGGGGGGGGGAGTTCTGTCAAAGTACGGATCTGTGATAATGCCATTGGGTTATTTTTAATAGGCTGCACCTATTTCTAGCTATATAGAAGATGGATGGATGTAAGTTTTTTTTCTCCCTTTTTCTTTCTCGCTAAGTAGATCCTATTAGATATCCTTCCCGCCTGCTAAGACGTTTTAGAGGTCAAATTGTAATTATCTCTGTAAGTACAATGCATGACATTCAACAGATGAAAACGTTTTATATCGCAGCGATTCACCTCGAATTGTGGGTTTTGTTTGTAAAATTATTTTTCTCAAAACGGTACATTTTTTCATGAAATAGAATATCTGTTCGCATGGGTATTCTTTTTTTTTCCCGAATCCTTAATGATACCTTCATAGACGATTACCTTATTTTCTGTGAATTTATATTAAATCCACATATTCGCAGATGACTACGACCCCTTCAGACAAAAACAGGTATACACTGCAACATTGACCATTTTGTGAAAGATTTCCTTCTAACCTTCATTTCACAGATGGATATTTTTCTGGGTAGTTGATCTGAATATCCACATTATTTTTTCTAAGTAAGTGTACATGACTATTGTGTTTTGTAGAAAGGGAAACGAGGGTGTTTTGGCATTTTTAAATTAATATGTAAAGATCTGAAGCACTCTTTTACTGCATTGTGTTTTTTTCACACTCAAACATGCAAACACAATAAAAGATCCTCAACATTTCAGGGGTGAGGGAGGGCAACTGACGGGGTAACACCCTGGCAACTCTCCTTTCCCATCTCTCATATCTTCCCTATGTCATTATCTAGACATCCTATACAATTAACTGGTCTATAGGTGGCGCCGTTCATCTTGCCAGTCTCGTGGGCCTTTGATGCCTAGTGTCCTCACTCCATTTCGTGAGCCTCTTTTGCGTCGTGTTGTCTCGTGAGCTTTTTCTGCGTAGTGTCGGTCTCGTCAGCCTTTTGTGGGTGTCGGTCTCGTGATGTGCATACTTATACTTATCCAAACGGACAGTTAATGAATTTCATTTACTCCTAAGAACCGTGTTTGCTCAGCAGACATTTCTTTTTTTTTTTATTGTAATACAGGTTCAAGATTTTGGAACTCCTTTGAATAGTATAGACATAAGAAATGCACCATCAAAGTTACATTTCAATAGATTTAAAACTTCGTCTTCTGAAGTGTTATGATTCAACCAAAGTATTGAAAATTTCACATATTTCTATTAACTATCTATTTCGCATGCATGACGCTATTATTTGTTCCTAGGCTCCTCCTACCTATCAAATGCATTCCATATCACATCCCATGTTCATTTTACTGCGTATAAATACTATCAGCGCCTTTAGTGTAGGCCTATAGATAGTCAGTTACGCTGCCAGTCGTTCGTGCGTCACTTATATGTTATCACTTTTAGGTATAGTGTACTAATTATAATGGCTAATTGTTTCCGTGAGGTTTGAATTTCGATGTATAGGTGTTTTTTTTTTTCTAATTAACTGTCTCATACCTCTCCTCTCTATGCTGTTTTTGTTTTCACTTTCTTTCTCACTTCCTTTCATTTCGCAGGTTGTATAAATATTTATACCTTTATGATGCTTATTCTTTTACTTATTATAGTGAAGTGAATATGTTATTATTCGTTGCTGCTTGTGCAAAATTCGATAAAATGCGTGTCAAACCTCACATATTTCAATAAATATTCCGTTGAAACAAAAAAGAGTGAAAAAATATTTCAAAAAATCTTGAAATAGGTATTTACTATTTATGATAAAGTGAATAGGAAACACATAGATGATTTTACTCCATTTCGAGAGTGCTGAATCCGAGTCTGGCTGATGCAACTCCTGTACCATTGAGGTTTTTGAGATATTTAACATGACCTTAAAAACGCAAATCAAAAATCTTGAATATTTCAAAACCCTCAAGCATTTAGCAGTTGCATCAATAAGATTCGGATTCAGCATCCTTCGAAAATGGTAACACCACCACAATCGTATTGATTTTTTGTCATTCATGGGGTGATTGTAAAATTGGAATTTCAATTCAAACTGTGTATCGAGGTGACATGACATATTGCGTGTTCTGTATATTTCTTATGTTACAGGATGAATTTTGATGAAATCAAGTTCTATAGTTCTCAGTGGGAACTGGATCCCCCCAATCATTTGTCCTCTCATAAACCTACTTCCAACATCACTGTTCTCTCTATTCTGTTTTATTTCAACTTCAATTAATTGATATTCGTTCATGTCAGAAAACCCTGCTTATTGATGATGTGGACTGTGGAAAAACGGTGTCACGTGACCTTGCAGACGGCATGTGTTCCAGCAATGTGCTGCGCAAGGTAACAATTAATGCCTCACAATTATTGAACATCGACTTCTACAAGACCATTAGCGCAGGGGCTTCGGATTGTCAGGTAAGACAAATGAGAATAGATCTATAACGTGTATCTGATATCACAAGACTGAAAATAAGATTGTTGCCACAGTACAATTCTGTGATGCATAAAAAAGTATCAACGTAAGTCCCTTAGAATCCTGTAATATGTAAATGGGACCCTGCGTCACGAAAGCCCCCAAAAGTGTCGCTAGACATGTATTTCTTTTTGAGGTTTTTGTTATTGCTATTGCTATCGTTGCCGTTCTTGTTGTTGATATTGTTGCTAAGGGAAGATCCTGAAAGAGCATATTGTCGTTTTGAAAAGATTACTGTCAGTACCTATGACTCAATACATATGATCTCTCCTAACTTGTTTAGATAATGGACAAAAAGTACACTTTCTATAAAGTGCTAGTGAGAGAGGGGGAAAAAGAGTGTTCAAGTTTGTATGCTCTATTAGTAGAGTACTCTGATAATCTCAAGAAGTTGTGCCTAGTGTACTGAATGGGACAAAAGGCAGACTGTAAAACACCATAGCAATCACAATGGAGGGATTACCAGACTCTATTAGCACATTCCCATTATGATGCATACTAGCTTTCACAACAGACAATCGAAAGTGAAGGGTGCGCATTTCCCGCCTTTAAAAGTAAAGTTTAACCTGGTTGACATTGTTCATCTACTTTGAGTCCTCACATGAGATTGGCGCCAGCGACTTTTTGTCGGTTTTTTTATGCACAGTCACAAAACGTTTTAATAGGCTTACTATACAACTAATTATTGCATGTACGGATAAGAGGATGCATGGAATGTCTGCTCTATGCTGGATAAAACATATAGATTATAAAGGAATCCAGTGTAAAAGTTAAACCTGGTAATATTAAAAGAAAATTATGATGTCGTCTACACTATAATGTTTTACACTATTTTTGAAGTCAATTATCAATTGCAATTTAGTAATGTAAATAATTCAGAGGGATATCGTAATTCTACTTGTTACAAACGGAAGTAAGTCTCTTATCAAATTGGTTGAAGAGAGATTACGCTATAATTTGATTATAAATAACTTCGTTTTTTCTTGCTTTCATTATAAATTTCTTTATGATTTATCTCCATGTTTTATCCAGAATAGAGCGGTGATTTCATTTCTCATTGATATTACATTGATATGTTGAAATGCATCTAACTTAACACGTGTACCATTAATTGCTTGAAATGACAAGTCATTGTTCTTTGCGTTTATATTCGTTCCAGTCGCCATAAATTGTTTTCATTACACTGTTCTTATTGTAATTATTAATGTATAAGTAATCTCATGGGCTTATAAAAATGAATGGTCAAGAAGGGTTAACGTGTTGACTTATACGAATAATTAAATAAAGATATCCTGGTGTATCCAGTGATCAACACCCTTAATGAAAAAGCTTGTGCATTTGATATCACATTCACAAGCATGAACAAAATGCGATATGGATTGGCATTGAGGGTAATGCAAATTTACTCAAGCTAGAATTGTACGGCACGAGTCGAATCTAATGTGGGCAATTATATCGTATACCCCCAAAATAGCCAGTCCATATTGTTTTTTTATGAACCAGAAATTCACCCAGAGAAAGATATGTCTACGATTATTATAATCACATTTTGAATTGCATTTCAAAGACAGAAGGGAAAGACAGGAAAATTACAGGGCAACTTGTTATAACTAGATGTGGTAAGGGTACCATTCCTTGCCAAGTTTGCTAGCATTGCATGCTTGTCAAGCTTGGGAATTCTTTTCCAACAAGTGAACGGTAACATTTTTAAATTGTTTATCCAACTTCTTGCTGGCTGTAATCGCTGATAATACACGACAAATCCAACTGACGTTCGTCAACGGGCATTTAGCATTTTTCTCTTTTCGGGTGCACGTCATGATTTCGACAATCATACATCCTACGAGTGATACAGCCAATGAGACATTCAGCCCACTGCAGTGGGCACTATTCACACAGCCAATGAGTTCAACAATAAGCAAACAAGGGCCACGAGGCTGACAATTGAGCCCCGTGTTGTAATGACAGACTCGCTGGCTGTTTTTACCAACAGATGCCGTGTCGAACTCCTTATTTGCCTAGTGTCCAACACATGGGCTGTATGAATCGTGGGTTGTAATGACTCATAGACCTTTTTTTCAATGTCGAACTCATGAACTTTATTTCATTTCATTTCATTTCAATCTATTTTCATATTTCTTACATATATCATAATATTGTGTATTGATACGAAAGTAAAATAACATAATTTAAAATAGAACTTCACCGGAATGTTCAAAAGTTTGTCTTGGTGTAAACACAAGGTCTGCATACATGCGAGTTAAAATGAGATCATAATGCGAAAAATATGATGGGGCCTGCGTAAAAGCAAGCTTGTATAAAGCCGCAGGTCCCGTGATAAAATCAGATTGGGGGAAGTATTTTTAGACCATACTGGGGGATCTGATTAAAACGAACGAAGATCAGATCAAATAAGTGTTACTAAATAAAATACAGAAAGGTCACATGTTGCAACTATAACCTACTATTAGTACAACGACTGAGATTGTAAGGATTCAAGTGGGTGTGGAGGTATAGATGAAGGCGTAAAAGTATGACATAAATACATACATGGAAGGTGGGCTAATAGAAGAATTTTGTTGTGAATATAAAAAATACACACAAGGACAATAGAGATCAGGAGTCAAATTCCAGCGGGGTCCTAAACCATGCAGGCCGTGTGGCCATGGTAATAGACAGCTGCCACGCGCAAGACTTCCAACAATCGAGTGTAAAAATAAGTGCTTCACAGTGACTTGGAAAGGGAGCGCAACAGGCAGACTGATTAAAAAAATAATAATAATGTACATGGTTAGGATCCCGTCGGACTACTAATAGAAGATAGACAAGATAGACAAGGGGGAAAATACTGAGCAACAAGTACCATACAATATGCATGCCGTAACTGCTCAAAAAAAATTTTTTTTTAATTTTCGTTTGAATGAGGTCAGAGTGGTGCAGCTTATAAGTTCCGTAGGGGGTTCATTCCAGTACCTGGGCCCAGTGAACATTATACTTTTTTTTTTTCGCAAAAATTGTTCGGGTACGTGGAAGGTGATATGCATAACGTTGGCGGGTTGGATAATCATGAACTGTATTATTTGTTGTAAGCATTTGGGAAAATACATCTGGTAATTGGCCAGGTGAGAATTGGAACATAAACAGGCAAACGTTGTAAGAAAATAACTCAGGATTTTTCACAATGTTATTACTCACAATAAGTTCATTCGTGTGGGATACGTATCCAGCGTGGTTTGCAATTCTAACAGCGCATTTTTGCACAATAAATAGCGAATCGATAAGGTTTTTAGAAGCATTTCCTCACGCCAGAATCCTATAATTTAGATAGGGGGATATCAAAGTTGAATATATGCTCTGTAGAATATTACATGGAAAATAATAACTAAACTTGTTTAGAACCCCCGTATTTCTAGCAATAATTCTACTTACATAACCAGCATGGGTTCTCCAAGATAAATCACTATCAATATAAAGACCCAAGAATTTTGTACTATTGACCTGTGACAGATCAATGTTGTTGATCTTGACAGAGATAGGTAGTACAGGTGGGGAATTACTAAACAAGAATTATTGAGTTTTTTTCAATGTTTAAGGATAGTTTGTTTGCAAATATCCAAGATTGAACAGAAACAAGTTCTGCATTTATTATGTTTATAAGCGCGTCAGGATTTTGATGAGAAAAGAACAAAATTTGTATCGTCTGCAAAACAAACGAAGGAAAGGATCTTAGATGAGTTCTATATATCGTTAATACACACACAAAAAAAAAGTGGACCTAACAGGGAACCTTGTGGAACACCGCAAGAAATTAACTTAGGTTGGGAATCGTGACCGTGGATACTTACAAATTGTTTTCTATTTGTCAAATAATCAGTAAACCATTCTGGCGCCTTACCCCGAATTCCGTAATGATTTAACTTATAAAGTAAAATATCATGATCTGTTGTATCAAACGCCTTTGAAAAATCAAGAAAAACACCAACAGCATGAGATACATCATCTATAGCATGAGCTATCTTATCAACAAACTTGAGTAATGCGTGAGTTGTACTATGTTTTTTGCGAAATCCAAATTGATAATCAGTAAATATTTTTGACTGAAGAAGAAAACTGAGGGTACGTTTATACACAAGTCTTTCGAGTATCTTTGAAAAGGAAGTTAAAAGAGAAATAGGACGATAATTATTAACAAGATTTTTTTTCGCCCTTTTTTAAAAATGGGAACTACTCTGGCTACTTTCATTTTACAAGGAACTTTACCACTATTAAGGATTTATTGAATATAAAAGTAAGAGGTGAAATTATTTCGTGAATCACGTTTTTTTCCAAAAAAAAAAAAAGTGATTGCATCATATCCGGAACTATTTTTATTATTCAATCTATCAACAACCTTTATTATTTTATCTTCAACAATCGGTACAAAAAATAAAGATGCCACATTTTTATCATTCAGAAAAGAGTGAAATTTCTGGTGCGCTGAAGGGATTTTGTAAGCCAGATTTGGCCCAATGTGTACAAAAAAAAAATCCTTAAAAACTTCAACTATATCCATGGGGTCATTTATACGAACATCATCCACTTGAATATAGCTAGGAACATTATTGTCGGTATTACATTTCAACGCCTGGATTATCACCCTCCATGTACCCTTCACATCATATTTGCATTTGCCGAATTGATTCATAAAATACATCCGTGTGGCTAACCGTAATGAAGAAGTGAAGATATTACGATACAGAATATATCGGGACTTATTCATAACAGTGGGTACTTTACGATATTTATGAAACAATTTATTTTTCTTATTGATAGATTTTAAAAGTGATTTTGTAACCCATGACCGCCAAGGCATTTTTTTTTATGATTTGATTTAAAACATCTGCGACAAGGGATAACTGTATCTATAAAAAAAAAAAGGTCAAATGATAAGTTTACGCATTTTTGATTATAGAAAATCGACCAATCAACAAGTTTTAACTTTTCTCTAAGCCTATTAATATTTGACTCTGACATAACACGAAAGGCGGAATTGTGTGCACTGTCTGTCAGAGTGTGAATGTTACCAATAAGTGCATACACAAGAAAATGATCAGAGATATCCGTAACTACAATACCAGGTGAAATAGGAGAAGATAACTTGTTGACAAATATATCATCGATTAAAGTAGAAGAAATATCAGTGATTCTTGTAGGTTTTCTTAAAAGAGGAATGAAACACTTAGACAACATTTGATTAAGAAACTCTCGACAATTAAAATTATCAAAATGTAAAAGATTTAGATTCAAATCACACAAGAGAAAACATATTTTATTTTTGAAATACTTGTTCGACAAAATACCATTGAGTTATTCAACAAACTCAGATAAATTCGAATTTGGTGGCCTTTATAACTCGTCGGTGTCGATCTCGTGTGATGACCCCATAATTTGGCCGCCCGCATGTTTTGTCTGCCGATGATAGTGGGACAATTTTTAGATGGAACAATATTACCAAGATGTCTGATTAGTATAAGCTTTGTCATTTGCCCTGCCGATATTATTGTAGCATATTATCGAAATTTAGGTCTGATTTTTACATATGCATATTACTAAAACCACAAATTAATCTCACTAGATTGATAATTGATATCCATACATACAAAAAAATGGTGTTTGCTCAGCTATTCGAAAATCAGGGATGGCACTCATTTTTGGTGAGTTTATATACAATAAAATCTTACAATTCTGACTGTGCATCACAAAACAAACAAAAAGCCGCACGCTCTGATTTTACTTGAGGACTCAAAACACGTGAGTAGGGTCAACTTATAGCCAATCTGGTATTTTTGATTTATTTTTTGAAAAAGCTATTCGTTTTCTACATAGTTGTAAGGTGTGGAATCATAAAACGCATAGAAAATTGTGTTTTGAACAGTTTTTCTACAACATTTTTTGTCTTAAAGTCTGTCTTAAAGTCCCCTTTTGGTCGAGCCCACCGGAGGTGAGGGGAGACTATAAGGGATCGCCTGCGGCGTCTGTCCGTCCGTTGTCCGTCCGTCCGTTCGTCCGTCGTCTGTCCGTAACGCTACAAAAACTTCAAACTTCAAGGGAAGAGGGGTCATACAAAGTTTCACATTTTAGCCATATATGAAGGTCACCTCAAGGTCAAAGCTCACAGGCAGGGGTCAATGAACTTTTAGAGCCCAATGTTAAGTTTTTATGGCGCGTTTCTATTATGGGTCATAACTTTTGATTCCATAACTCCATTTGTGACTAAACTTGGATGGTAGATGTCCCTTGGGGAGTGGATGGTCGCCACAAGGTCAATGGTCACAAGCATGGGTCAACGAACTTTAAGGGCCCAATGTTAAGTCTTTATGGCACGTTTCTTTTTTTGCCATAATTTTTTACCCTTTTATATTTTTTTTTATCTGTGTTATATCTCTTTCTTTTTTTTCTTTTTTTTCTTTTTTTTTTGGGGGGGGGGGAGCTGTTATATCCCATTCGCGTACAATTTCTTGTACCCGAAAGGGCGAGACACATTATGGCACTTGCCTTGTTATTTCTTAAAAACATTTTAAGTGCTCTTCGATTTCAACTCTAGACCCTATACTTCAGAGCGTCTTTCTTTCTTTCCAATAATCAGATAGGCTAGGAGAGACCATTCAAATTCACTTTTAGGTCATTTTAAAACTTCAGGTCTGTGACTTTTCTGGGCTTTGTGGTGCAGGGTCACAATTAGCCTATTAGGATTATAATAGCAATACTGGATATAGCAAAAAGAATATACTGGAATATATCAAATTTAAATTAATTAATTAAAGTTCATGAGTGAGAGCTTTTTGTTCAACTTCAAGAATTAACTGTGGCTCAATCTTTCAATTTGTTCATAAGTATTCAATCATTTAATTCATTTGTTTTAATTTCATTACTTTCATTCATGCGTATAACGTGTGATTCCTATCTTTACATTGCTTACATTACTTTTAATTTCATGCGTATTACGTGTGATCCCTATCTTTACATTGCTTACGTGACTATTTTTAAACAGCCTCTATCATTGTAATCACTTAAACTTTGTTTTACTCAAAATTCTACTGTGTATCTTGTTTATTCGTTTCGGATTCATGTGTTTTGTCTTTGTCTTTGTCTCATATAAATTGAACTATGTGATTTTAATTTATGTCTCAAGGCCCCTTGATATCTTGAATACTTGGTACGTGGTGAAGACTACACTGTCAAAGTTAGAATGGCATGAGTAGTTCTAGTTAGTTTAGGCTTTTCTCTAAAAGCTAATTTTGGAGTCAGATATGATGTGGTTTTGAGAGAAGGTAATCGTCCCAAATAAAATTTTTTTTTTTAGGTTTTTCTATAACGAAGTGAACAGAGATATCGGACAATAATTGTTGATGTATAATTTCCTCCTCTCTTGTGTTGTAGCGTCAACTTTGTGAGTTCCATTTGCGTGGTACTTGACATGATTGTAGTGAAAAGATAAAAAATTGTAAATGATCTACTATCCAATGTAAAATATGTGATAATGCCATTCTATAAAAAGGATGTGTTCTGTTCTCCCAACTCACTTTGTTTATATACGAAATGAAAACAAAAATAGAATGCACAGGAAGGATGTTAAATTAGTCACTATCACAAAAAATATGAAAATTAGTACCATTTTTTAACCTTTTCAACTTTTATTCAGGGGGTATTTTCAAATGAATTGCCAATGTGCTTACATTCTCAATTTGATTTTAACAAGAGAGGTGTCAAAATGCTTCGATGCTTGTGTAAGTTTTTTTTTTTCGATTAACAACACAGCACACCATATTTGAACTATGATCTAGAGACAAAGAGTTTGGTCACTTTTACGAGGTGTGTAGTTTGTCATGGCCATGTATGTATACTGACTATTTGGGCAATTTCCAGTGTAAACGTATTATTGTATTTTTCTTGCATCAAACATCATTTAGTCATGTGAATAGCCATCTCAATCGATTGGCAATTTTACTCCGAAGAAATTTTTATTTGTCCCTGTATGTTGTGTACGTAAAAAAAAAAAGTTTAATGATTTAAATTTTAGTGATTTTCGTTGAAAATCCAAGATGGTCGCCATGACCCCCCCCCCCCCTCCCATGAGACACGATTCTTTTTTTCTTGGGAAGGAAAGATAATGAAAATAGACACTCCAGGGGTTACAAAAAGTTAGAAAGTTACAAAGTTAGTTAAAAAAAGAAAATGTTTTCGTAGGGTGCATGGGGACCCCTATGTCTATTGGTCTATTATTCGATTTTTTATTTTTTTTGTCTATCCATTTGTCGTCATTTTTTATTCATTTTACGTATTTTTTTTGTTTTTTTTGCACAGATATCAGAACTTAAATTATCCTTTGAAAGCTTGGATCAGTCCTCGGTGGGAGCAAATTTGGTTCAGTGGGTGTGTACTATGCCAAATCTATTCACCTTCAGTCTAAAGTGCGACTACTTGGCCGATACTTTCATCTCAACAGCTGCCGACTTAACATCGTCATGCCAGGTATGTTTAACTGAAATTGTGTCATTTACGCAATAGGCATAAGAAACAACGGCATTGATCATACAAACAACGAACATGCAAACGACAGTGACGGAATCACAAAAATGACATAATAGCGACTTCCTAATCGTGATCTCCTCAATAAGTGACACGAGCTTTCTTTAGAAAGAGTCGTCATCACACAAAATCACGTTTAAAACGTACAAAATACAAACGGTACACAAATGGGAAAACAATGAAAATGTCCACTATCCATACTTACGAATTAAACTGAGTGTTCAAGTCTTTCAAGCAATTTTCTTATATAAAGTCTGTTGAATTTATGAAAAGACTAACTACACCTTTATGAATTTGAAATAGTAAATTCAAATGATCAAACCGTTGCAATATATATATATATATATATATATATATATATGAAGAGTTTGTTCACAAAAAACGATAAGTCCATTTTTCATGAAAATCAATCGGCATATACAGTGATTTAAGGAATGGTGGGACCAATATGAAGATAGTTATAATCAGTTTATAGCAAAATGCATATATGACTCGGATTATTTCAGTCTAAAATCAGTGTTTTGCGGAAAAAACCGATAAGGCAACTTCTCGTTTTATTGCAATATCCGATAAGTCCACATCAACCAACCAGCATGTCGTATATGTGTCAGGTGATTTCATTGATTATGCTGTGTTATGCATGTTGTACAGTAACTATGTAAGACTATATACACGCACGATACGGACTCCAAAGAGCATGCACGCTGCAGCGCCAGCGTCGCGGCTACTGCGTGCTATCTAAATAATCGTGTATGACAGTAAGCTTCTACAGGCTGCCAAGCTTTCGTCCAACCCGGGACGAAAACGGAAGCGCAAGAAATGAAATATACCGTTGCTATGGCAACGCAGTTTCCACACATTCGAATCATGGTGTCCTGCTTCCCTTGTTCCAAAGAAAAGCATGTGTGCCCTATTGCGTGAACACTGCTACAAAAGTACTGTGATCCAAATATTTTGTCCTGATTTATTTTCATGATATTTGGTTGCCATAGCAACGCAGTTTTAAACACATTTAAAAAACGTCTTCACCAACACCATTGACTACACCAATGTGTGTGTGTCAAAGTACGTGAGCATTTTGCTTAAGAAAATTAGGACATTCTGCGATTCACAATATTTTCCCGAGTTATTGCCATAATATGTCGTTTATATATCATTACCATAATGTGTTGTTGTCATGGCAACGCAGTTTCAAACACATTCCAAAAATGTCTTGCACATCTTCATCTTGACACTAGTATTTGTGTAACAAGCTTCGTAAGCATTTTGATTGAAAGATGAGGAACTTTTTTAGTCCCTGATATTTCCCTATCAATCGCCGTAAAAATATGCTGTTACCATGGCAACGCAGTTTTTGAGCCATAAAAGAATGTGACTTGTACATTTACCAAACGCCAATGTGCGCGCCAAATTCCATGATCATTGCTGGAAAAATTCGGAAGTACCTCGATTACCAAAAGCCATTCAGTGATTTATTGCCATAATATGCCGTTACCATGGAAACGAGATTCGACAAGAATGAAATGTCTTACACAATTCCATCCCAAAACCAATGTGTGTGTGCTAAATTCAATGAGCATTGCTAATTACTTGAGAAGACTTGCAATGCATCTGTTTTTCTGCGAGCGGTGGACTTATCGGCTTTTGCAACGAAACGAGAGGTGGACTTATCGGTTTTTGCTAGAAAACACATTGAATAGTACAAAATGTCAAATGTTTCCCTCTGTGTAGATTTCTAAAAATTAAATTTTCTATTACGTAGGTGACCGACATCCAATGATCTCTACATCATTCGCGTTCTACGCCAACAGAGTGTGACGAAAAATCGTGATTTCAAAGAATTGAACAAAATGGACTTATCGGTTTTTGCCAACAAACTCTTCATATATTTAAAGGTGACCGTGCATAACAAAAAGAAAAAAAAAAGTCGTACCCCTTGATTTTACGTGAGGACTCAAAAAAAGTCAATATTAGGTTTTTCATATTTTCTGAAAGAGCTACCCTTCTACCTTATTCTTTAGTTTGGGATCATTTAATGATTGGGAAAGTGCATTTTGAGGTGTTTTTCTACAACTTTTTTTTTTTTTAGAGAAGCGAGATCAGGTATGTCTTTAGAGGCTCCTTTTCATTTCTTGATAACCCTTTGCACGCTCTTCACTTTCGGGTCTGATAACTTTTGAAGAGGTAAAGCTACTGCTTTTTAAAGTTGGCATTAATCATGGACAGAATATTCTAATAGAAAACGCTCAATTTGAACGGAATCTGATAATCCCTTCATTGCTGTGGTTTTACATCCTGCTTTTTGTTCCATTCATCGCACAGCTAGTACGGTTTGGAAAAGATTAGAGTGTGTGCTTTCTTTTTGATATTTAGATAGGTTTGACAGCATTCAAACATACATTCCACATCCGGTTGCCAATTGATTGCCGGCTTCCAACTAGGCCAAATGTGAACTGTGCATCTCACATAGTACGTATGTATCCCGTCCTGCATCTTCGAATGCTGTCAAACACAGTTTTATACACATGTTTCTGGTTAAGGATGCTACTCATGTGCTCTGTACTTTTTTTTTTGTGCCTATGTTCCATTTATGTATTATACATGCACTCCTCAATTTAATTACTATTATGGTTTTTATCAATATAGTTATTGTTTATATGGTTGCCTGTGCCGTCTTCACATGTGTGAAGAGATTTGCAAGTGTGTATGTGCGTACATATTCTTATCTATATGTACGTGTGTGTGTGCAGATGTTTAGTCATACGTGCTTGTAAGTGCTTATAATTATGCTTGTTTGTGATTGTATGTATGTATGTTATATTATGTAAGATCGATCCATATATACACTACTGTTAGTGTTGTTATTTTCTGCCGTCTCTGCCTCTATCATTGTTGTTATTAGTTTCACTATTATCCTGATCATCATTATTTCTTGTATATAATATCCACGTTCTGTATTTTGCCCGATTTGCCCTCAGTCTTGATAAAGGGCAGGGCCCGAAAGCTCGAGAAGTAAAATCAAATTTTGAGGATTCAAAACCTACGTCTACCACCTCTTCTTTACTCTCGTTATACATAAGTTCACCCACGTTATAACGAAATTCTCGGGACCTGCAGTTTTCTTGTGTGAGGCCGAAATTTCTTTATAACTGAACAAATACAGCGTATGATGAAAATACGCAAACCACGCCTATATTGAATGCCGATGTTATTCATTGAAATGCTGATTATACGCTGAAGAGCTACAAGTATATCAAATGGAGTATTATCTTATTAATTTTACATTAAAGTGAAAGCATACAGTTGAGGACCTGAATATATATAAGAACGACCCAAGTCCAATTTTTGGCCAAATTCAGTTTGACATGGGAAATTGTAGCTTACGCAAGGACTCATTTTGTGTATAAATGATAAATCCTAATTACCCCCGGAAGTGCCTGAAATGAATGAGTTAAATCTTATATTAATGTAAGAATGAAATACTTGGGTCATTCTTATTATTCATATTATAGCGTCTTCTCTCATCCTTCTCTTACCTCTACGGCAAAATATCATGTATATGATTCAAAGAACGACCCAACTCCATATGATTCAAAGAACGACCCAAGTCCATCACACAAAATGGCCTCTCCACAATTAATGTAAATGTTGATTGTCATAATGATGTATGTTCTAATTTTTATAATACAATGTTGCCTTCCCATCACAGTTAATTAGAGTATTATTGGACAAATAAAAAAGATATGATTTTTTTTTAAAGTTTACTCGAAATGGTCTTCTATGGACTTGGGTCGTTCTTATTTTCAGATACTCATATATATATGACTGTGCATCGCAAAACCAACAAAAAATCCTACCTACTTCTATTACGTGAGGACTACAAACAATGAACGGATCAACCAAATCAATTTTGTGTTTTTCATATTTTCTGAAAAGCTATTCCTTTTCTAAAGTATTCCTAAGTTTGGGATTATAAAATAACTGGGCTGTTGTGGTATCAGCATTTTTTCTACGACCCTTTCTATTGGAAAGTAGTGAGATTAGGTATGTATCACACAACCCTTTTTATTTCTTGTAAATCATTTGCCAAGTTTGCACTTTCCCCATTTCAACCCTGATAACTTTTAAGGATACTGCTACTGTTTTTAAAGTTGGCATTAATAATGACGAGTATGTCTTAATAGAACATATTCAATTTAAATTTAATCTGATAATCCGATCGTTGTTGTTTCTCCGGTGGTTTGCCTCCTGTTTTTGTCCTCTGCATCGCATATCTAGAGCTGTTTGGTCAAGATGAAGTGGACTCTGCACTTCAGATCCTTTTTTTTTCTCAGTTCACACTTTTCCATACCATAGTTTGTCATTTGTTCTCCAATATTTACGTAGATCAGGAAATTCTTTTTGAATTGAGTTATACATCACTTTACAGCTTATAGCCTGCTCTTTCAGAATCTGCCCTTTACTGAAAATCCATATCTGGAGACTTTTTGTTGTTTTTATGATGCACGGTAATAATATTAAATATACATGGAAGCCTATACGTACAATAAATGTTTCTGTTTTGCTTCTCCAGATACGAAAACTGGAGATGCTTCAGTGCAACCCAGAAAGTTCTTATCATAAATCCTCAGCCGGAAAAAACTTGGCCAAATGGGTTTGTACTATGCCACATCTGTCAGCCTTCACCTTGTCATGCTTTCAACTGTCACATGAATTCATCTCAACAGCTGCCGCCTTAGCTGCATCGTGCCAGGTATATTACCGTCGAATTTCAAACACATTTACTATTGAAAATGCTTGTAAAGTTATTGTATTGCGATTGATATGATATTCATATATTTTATTATTATTATCATTAGTATTATTGTCAATATTATTCTGATTTTGATTATTATTTAGTTTCAGAAACAAAGTATCATTTGTGACCGTGCACCTCAAAACGAACATAAAGTGGCACACACTGATTTTGCGTGAGGACTGAAAATAAGTGAAATGGGTCAACCTAGCCGAACTTGACTTTCTCATATTTTTTGAAAGAACGGGTCTTCTTTTACATTATGCTAAAATTTGGTATCATAAAACGGGCAGGAAAGTGTGTTTTTTTAGCAGTTTATCTCGAACATTTTTTGGTAGAATAGTATGATTAGGTGTGTCTTTAGAATCCCTTTTTCATTTCTGAAAAACCTTGTCCACACTCTTCACTTTCAACTCTAATAACTTTTGAAAGGATAGTGCTACTGCTTTGAAAGTTGGCATTTATTATGGACAGAATGTGCTAATGAGGCATGCTTAATTTCGTTTTAATCTAATAATCCCTTCATTGTTGTTACTCTGGTTTACTTCCTGTTTTTTTGTCCCATTCATCGCACAGCCAGCACGGTTTGGTAAAGATTAAGCGCTTGAATAGACACTGTACTTCAGAGCCTCTTTTCTCAGTTCACACTTTTAATGAGTTTGTGCTTTCTTTCCAATATTTAGATAGGTCAGGAGAGTCCATTTGATTTAAGTTATGCATCATTTTAAAGCTTAAAGTCTGCTCTTTCAGAATATGGTCTTAACTAAGAATTAATGTCTGGCGACTTTTTGTTTGTTTTGAGGTGCAGGGTCACATTTGCTGAGAACAATTCTTTTCTTGGAAAGGAAAGGATTACCTTTCACAGACATCGCTACTGTTCAGTATATCTTTAATTCCTCCTTTTTTTTCTTAAGCGTGTACAAGTATTCCGGCAGTTATCCCGTCCCTCTTCTAAATCACCAAGCCTTCAATGCTCCAAAATAAGATTCTTTCTGCCCGTCAATAAAGGATGGACAGGTTGGTAATCCACCTGTGCAAAAGCAGTCAAGCAATACATTTTCCCTTTTCCACGGCTAACTGCCTGTGCTGTCAAAATATCGATCGGACGTGAGATATAAATAGAGAATATGCTGATTGGCTCGCAGCGTCTTCTTTTTTCTACACTATGGCACCCGAATGGGGTCTGCGAAAGTCGAAATCTAGCGAGCTAAGCCTTGATGGCCTACATACGTCTTCATATCTTCATACGAGCTACAGCGAAACAAGCGCACAACTCAATTGAGAAAAAGGTAACTTAGACAGAAACGCACGCAGTTTTGATACAGAAGTAGATGACATATGGAAAGAAGAAACTTTTAAGTTTTATATTCATTCTTTCTGGTTAGCATTACACAAATAAACATGGATTTAGGCAATGAATACAGACACTCTTTTCCACTGGTATACCGGGTTCCGGTATATGAGTTGACGCCACGGAAACCTGGTTTACTAGGTTTCCGTAAGTACTATGTTATTCGTAGCTTTAAGTAGTTTAGAAAACAAAATCCAATATAAAAATGAATAAAATATATTAAAGGACGAATCGTCAAGAGGTATTAAACTGTGGAACACCTCCTGATTACGGTCTTTTTAAAACAGTGGGTTTGACATTTTTTCGCTAACAAACACACCTCTATGACGTGACGATTTAAGCCTATAAAGCCCAAGGGGGGCACATTGTGCCCCCCCCCACCAGATTTTCATTTGCCACTCCTTCCCCTTTTATCTGATTTCAACCAAATTTAGTGACTTTTCCTAAAATCTTATTGCAAACATTTTGATATATATTTTAGCTATATTTGATGTCAGTGGTTGCCATGGCAACCATAAACTGACAAGCATGTAAGTCAGATTTTGCATCTTTTTTTTTCTGTTTCCATCTTATTTAACAGCATTACAGTGGACGAACTCGGTGTTTCTTGGTTGAAATTTGTTGGAGGAGCAAAATTTGAAGTGATTATGGTCCTGGAAATATTTATTTCCTTTGTTTTTATGTGACAAAGGCATAAAACAATAGATATAATAGAGAAAACAATATTAAAAATGGTATTAAAAACAATAATTTTTTCTAAAGATTGCCCTTCTATTTTGTGATATTTTGATTCCCTCACCGAGGTTATGCCTCTAATATCATTAGTTTATCATATTACCAATTTGCAATCTTAAAATTCCACTATTGTGCAAATATGAAATGTCATAAACATACATGTACACATGCCAAACATTTCATCTGAGGTCTCATATTTTTTGACGCTTTTTATAGCCTTTTTTCAGACCAATCAAATTAAATTGTTACATTGTAGTGACACAAAAAAAATAACTATAATACACTGTTTAACGGACAACAAAACGTTGTGTGCAAAATATAGATAAAACATACATCAATTGTACACATTTGACATGATTCAGTCACAAGTCTGAATAAAGATTTTATATAAGACACATTAAAAAAAAAAACGTGAGAGGTGATGGACTTACAAAATCTTTAAAATGTATTCTATTGACCAGTTATGAACATCATAATGACTAATATCTCCCTGGGTCTTATGCAAGTGGATATTCATAGCCAGATAATATTTGATTAAGTTTTAATGGTATGAGGATCAGAGAAAATAAACAAGTGGAGCGGGCAAAAGTGAAAACACCGGATATTCAAATCATTTTAAATAGATTGACTGAGGTAAATACAAAAAGAATATATATATATATATATATATATATATATATATATATATATATATTGTTAACAAGATGCAATAGTTAAACCCGGTATTTCATGAAGTATAATTTTTCCATTTCGCGTAGTGTAATGTCAATTTGTCCTTTAATGTTGCTTTTTCATATTCAGACTGTTTTGAGGCGGCGATTGCCCTACATATATCTTCACAGGTTGGAACTCTTCCAATTTTACGATTAGTGTAAATCATATACTTAATCAAAATTAACACATGATTCAACAAGGCATTGAGTTTGACATTTTCCCTGAATCCAAGTAAAACATCCAGCCAATTTATATTAATAAACTGAGGAAATTTTAGTTTATTTCCTACCTCGTTCCATATTCGATAAACTAAAGGACAATCATAAAATATATGATAATATGTTTCGACCTCTTCCCTACAAAAGGAGCACAGATTTGAATGTGTTATTCCAAACCTGGTGAAGTTTATCATTACAAAAAATAACATTGTGCAGAAGCTTATACTGGAATTCTCTCAGCTTCCAGTCTAGTGTTGAAATTCTAGGAATAGAGAAACAGATTGCGTTTGCCGATCTATCCATGTTTAAAGCTAATACTTCTGGGTGTTTGGAAAGGAAAGAATCTTCAATTGTACCAATAAAAATATTGTAAATCATTTTTGAAGATACTGACACTAAGGGGTACACTTTTTTGTTAATATTAAGATTAATTTCAAACACATCAGCAGGGTTATCATTCAAAATATGATCCCTCACATTACCTATTCTCGCCACCTTCCACTCTGCTGGAAAATTATTGTACAATTCATAAAGAGAAATTAAATCGTCTACATTAAACCCTTTCTAATAAAATGCGCCCCTGATCTAATTTTTCCACCTGCATCAGTAACGTGTTTAACTTGAAAAACATTAGCGTTTATTAATTTTTCATTAAAAGAAAAATTCCTTCCTGAAATAAAAGTGTTATTAACAATTATTTGATTTTCATTGTGCGTTTCTTTAACAATAACATTCTTTCCTTTCAAATAATTCCAAATATCTAAAAATTCTAAATACAAATTCGGCGATTCAATGTTTAATAACCGTTTTATTATGTTTTAATAATTACAGTGAAAAATTAATCTCCCTCCCACTTTCTTAAATACATATTCAAAAAAAAAAACTGTTTCCACTTCATATTCTTATCACCAGTTCTCTAAAAAGTCTCTTAATCTACATTACGCGCTGGGCATACACCATGTACTTAAAATTCAGCATTTTCATTCCCCCATTATCATAATTCATATACAGTATGTTTCTCTTTATTTTGTCACGACCATTCCAAATAAAATTAAAACAAATCGTTTCTACCTCTCTGAAAACCCATCGAGGTACTGACATTATTGAAGAAACGTATAATAGTTTAGATATAGCAAATACTTTAACCAGTTGAATTTTCCCAAAGAGGGTCAAATCCCTTTGCTTCCACCATCCCAACAATCTTTTTATTTTACTCAAAATTTCTTTATAATTCATTTCTTCTTTAACATTAATATCTAAAGAAAAATATATTCCTAACACTTTAACTGTTTGAACCAATTTGCCCAGCGTTATTCCAGTCAGGTTATCATTAATCTGACTAGAAGACCCCAGTTTCATAATATATGTCTTATCCCTATTTATTTTTAAACCTGATATGTAATAAAAAGAATCCAATATATTATCTAATCTTTCTATATCACGTTTTTCTTTCACAAAAATTGAACAATCATCTGCATACATTACTATCTTTGTCTCCATATCACCAATCCAAATACCCTTTAAATCTTTTTCATTTCGAATAAACAATGCTAGTGTTTCTATAATCAACAGAAAGAGGTATGGAGACAAGGGATCCCCTTGCCTTACTCCCCTGTCTATTTCGAAGTATCCCGTGGAGAAGGCTCCATTCATAACACAACTGATTGCATTATTGTATAATACTTCTATCCATCTACAGAAATATGGACCAAAACCATATTTTGTCATTAATAATTTCATGTAAGAGTGTGAGACGGTGTCAAAAGCTTTCTCAAAATCGACTGTAAATAAATAATGTTGAAATGTTGACATGAATAGCGCCCCCATGTGGTGACCTTGACAAATTTCAACCATAACAAATAATAAGATTCCACTTGCTTATCATTTGTGACAAATATGAAAATGATTGGTCTATGATAAGACATATAGAATGGGGATAAAGAAACTATACAGAAAAATCATGTTTTTAGCATATTTCCTATGTATTTCTTTATATTTTGGAAAATAGCGCCCTTAATGGGTGACCTTGAGAAAATTCAAATGTACGGTCGTGTAGAGTGTGAGTTACTCTACCCATGTGCCAAATATGACGATGATACATCAAATAACAAAAAAAAAGGTTATATAGGGGGGCACAATGTGCCCCCCTCCCCCGCCCCTTGGGCCTGCGAGGGGTCAAAATAGTTTGGGCTCAATAGGGTTAAACTGATTTTGAAACTTGGTAGAGAATTGAAATCAATACTTTCACATAATGACCATTAGAAGTAAAACACCCCGAAATTCCACAGGTATGTTCTTCGAAAAATGGCATGGTTGACAACCTGGGGGGTGTTTCATAAAGCTGTTCGTAAAGTTACGAACGACTTACGAGCAACTGGTGATCAGTTCTTGTGCTGAATTATGGAAATTCTGATAAGTATAGCACATCAGAACTGATCACCAGTCGCTCGTAAGTTGTTCGTAACTTTACGAACAGCTTTATGAAACAGGGCCCTGGCCTTTTTTTATTATTACTTATAAAATAGCATAATAGATAGTCTAAAATCTAATTGAAACAAACACGTTTGAGCATGATATAATATAATATGTCATTTGTGTGTATTTGCACATGATGTGCTCCATATTTTGCACCTGTAAAGCAAAATTATTGACAAAGTAAAAGTTCTCTTAAATTGACATAAAATTCCAGTTATAACAGAAATTAATAAGGTTATTTTTATAAACTGATGAAATTTATAATGGCAACACGTCCTCACCGCCAAACCGTCGTATATCCCGATTTTTGGTCACGTTTTCGATTTTGAGATTTCTAGTCACTTCGACTGTGTGGCGCCCAGGCAAGTGCTAAGACTTATCTTTCTTTTCCTCTGTATTACATGTATTATGCATTCTTTCTTTTTTTTTTTTGGGGGGGGGGGGGGGCGGCGAGGGGGCGAGCCCCAGCCCCCTCAAAACACCGGTTACGAGGGCCCTGTTATAGATCACATGATTACAAGTTCTTCCACAACTTTACACTCTTATTGTGTTTAAAAGAAATAAAGATCCTATAACCGTTAATCTGAACCAGAAACGAGAATTTGTCAAGACTGTCAAATTAGGCGATCCGTTCCGTGAAGAATTAGCTCTGATTGCATATATATATATATATATATATATATATATATATATATTCCTACAACGAAGGTAATTTCAATTTCAATCGAATCTTCGATCTCATCGCAACATACAGTTAAATCAAAAGGATAGCACAATCTCATAGCCAAATGTGTCAGCTCTACAACATATCAAAGTTTAGGAGAAATTCACCAACAGATAAATGAGCTACTGCTCGATGAACACTCCAGACAGTCATGTCAATTGGCAATTCGAGAAAAGTAAAATGGACTGCCATAGAGATATCGTAAAGACAAACAAGCTACAACATACTGAAATTTGGATGAAAATCGGCCATGGATAAGTGATATACACACGAGCGAATTTTGAATTTCATGACGTCATTTTGAAATTGCACTCTCGTTATTTTATACAGGAATTTGACAACTTAAAACAAGTGTGAAAGCATCAGCGACGCATGGAATGATATATACAACTTGTGTCCATTCTAGAAATATTTTAAGCTGATATAAGCAGTTCGCGTAATTGCGCAGTTTGTGTATTTTCATCACTTCAGTTTTCATAATATATAATTACTATACAGTTCAAAAATGTATACTTTCCTCAGTTTGTTTTGTTTAGCTAATGAAACCTCATTATCTGTCCCTAAAGAAAGTGAAATGTCTGCGCTCTTGTAAAAAAAAAACAACAAACAAACAAAAACACTGAATTTTAATGGAAAAATTGAAGTGAATTGAATACATTCTGATCCGCAACAATTCTTGAAACTCTTTATATCAGATAAGCGTAACAGAACATCCATGAGCGACATCATGCGTACGGGTCAGAACGTAAAACGCAAATTCGGTATGGGAAAAGGAGATGTTGCTTAAATTATTTTCTTGCAATCGCCTTTTTCAGTTGCTGTTTTGTTTCTACTTTATTTGCATGTTGCTTATTTTCATTTTACCATCAAACTTGATATAACAGTGCATTCTTTGTTATTGTTCTTTCTAACGATGAGACTTCACTGTATTTGTATTTCTCGATTCAATATTTTTTAGAAAAAAAAAATGAATATGTCTGAGTTTTAACAGCATAGCATTTTTTAACCACTGAGCTTGTAGCATATTCCAATAATCGTTTAAATAATGTTTTACGGATTTTAAAGAGAAGAAATTCCTTGTAATTATCAAGTGTGCTATTTTGGAGCTAGATTTAGGTTGCAGTTCCTTATAGAACATTCATTATTCCAAAAGTTCATTAATGCAAAATTGAAATAAGGTTTGTTATTCCGAAGGTTAGCAATTCTGAAAATTTAATAGGTTTTTTATTATTATTATTCCTAAGTTACATTATAGTGCACGAATAGTGAAATTAGGTTCGTTTTTGCGACGGTTGTTATTCCAATGACTAAGTGCTTCGTTATTTCGAACCTTCCATAATCCGATAATGAAACGCATTTCGCTAGTCCGAAAATGAGTAAAGATGAGTTATTCGGAAGGATTATTCATCCCAAAATGAATCAAGATTAGTAAATGAAAAATGAGGTATAAAGTCTGTAATCCCGAAAATGAAATAATCTTTATTTAATGAAAAATACGAAGTTGTATTTTTTAAGACTGTCAGAATATTACGCAATGAAATTGAAAGAAAACGCGCAGGCATACACCCATACATATACACACAGTTATGTTTACAAACACACCCGACACACTTACCTTTTGACTAGCTTGAATACAATCTGAATCTGTAATAGTGCATAAAAAGTATTTTCCCAACTCCCCTGTATAACTTTCCACATAATTAGCAAGACGAGAATTACATGACGTAGAAAAGAGGCCAGTCGTGATAGATCAGTCCCTACCATAGATATACAGCGTGTCCCAGAAAAAACGAAACCGAGTTTCATTGCAATTTTTTGCGATCATAATCATATATTTGTTTTATCAGATATGCATGAATGGAAAGATTTACTTCTCTTCTTTCATTTGATGCACAACTCATTGTTCATAATTCATGCATGGCTGAGTTAGAACAATAGAAAGTAATGCTAATAAATTTTCATTTGCACGAGCAAATGGCGACTTTGGATGAGTTTTTAAGGCTTTTTCGGCAATCCTTTGTAAAAAAAAATGAAATCGTGGCCTTAATAACCATTGTTTTTCCTTTCAAATGATATCTCATGCGTAAAAAATGATCTACGGCTACTCGAAAAAACTTAATTTGAAAATATGTGTCCATTTTTACTCAGAAAGATGGATAGTAATCAAGGAGTCAGTTAGCTTTCCCGACGCCTGCCCGACTTGGCAGATAACAATGGCCTTCATGCTTCAATGAATTTACACAAACACGAAGGGAGGGGTTAAAAGGGAATGTTACAGACGGTTCGGAATAGGGTCATAAATTAGCACATGATCCAACCACAGAGCAAGTGTGTTCATCAGCGGAATGTGAAGGGAGATGAAAGTAACTAAAAAAGCCTTCCGAGCCCTCCCCCCCCCCCACACACACACACACAAAAAAGAACAAAACAGAAGACAACTTTTTGCCCTGCACTTGTACCTTTGAAATGTTAGAAGCGCAAGTTCAGTGATAAATAAAGCGAAGAACACTCTTTTTCTTCTTCCCCTCCCCCTTCAAAAACTTCAAAACCCTGTCAGTGATGAAGGACTAAGCACGCCTGAGGCAAATGTAGAGAGGAATGAAAACAGTGAAATAAGTTTAAGGTATAAAATCATCAAAATGTGTATCATTGTTGCTCGATTTCCCGTAGCCATTGGACTGCGTGCAACCTGAGAATACTCACGATATTAGTCTTCAATTATTGGTTATGTCTCATAGCTTATTCTAAATAAATGACAACAAAGGGCTGTCCGTCTCATACAGCATCCTCTGTAAATACCCCCTCCCCCGACAACATTCACTGTAGCACTGCGGTTGTTTTGTGTGAATTCAATGGTGCAGATGAGCCCATTGTCTAATGCTATGTCGGGAGAGCTGAATGCTCGTTTTCTTCGACTATCCGTAGAATCGGCAGAAATGAAGCATGCTTTCATACAGATTTTTCTCAAGCATGCGTTATTCATTTTTGACGCGTAAGGTCTCATATAAAAGGAGAAAATATGAATATTTGGGTTAAGAACTTTATTTTTCGAAAACGTAACGTTAAAAGTCTGAAAAATTCACTTAAAGTCACCATTTGCGCGTGCAAATGAAAATTTGGTAGCACCACTTTTCATTGTTCTTACTCAGTCATGCATGAACAATGAACATTAAGTTGTACATCAAATGAAAGAAGAAAAGATTATCTTTCCATTGATGTATAGCTCGTAAAGAAAATGTATGATTTCGATAGTAAAAAGTTGCATGGAAACCCGGTTTCGTTTTTTTCTGGGACACGCTGTATATATAAGAACACTAGAGCGCGGACTGCGTGTGGCGCGTACGCAGTGCTCGTGTGCCGAGTTGAAGAGGCCGCGCGCCATCTTTGTCCGGGCAGCGCAGTAGTAGTGGGACACGTAATAAACACATATACACAAGCGCTCAAACACGTATTAAGGCCGTGTCACACCAGCCTTACGTGCGACTTGCAAAGAACAATTTTGACTACCCGGGGGTCCCCGTAGATGATCCGCACATGACAGACAGTACCTAGCATGTATCTCAAAAATAGTCGCCCGGAGGTGCGCACGTATATTTTTTTACCCGCAACCGTGTTTAGGCCCTGTCACACCTTTCCGGGCAAGCTACTCGGGCTTGTTACGTGTAGGGATTTTCTAGCATACCGGACATTCCTGAGGGCGGAAAAGGATTTGTGCGAGTCATGTGTCTTACTTGCTGGACGCGTTATACTTGCGAGTATACTGTGTGACCTTTGTACCAGTCGCGTGGGGGCTGACAACTCATTGAAGGAATTCCTCTAATGGAATGGCTGAAATCTCACAGAATTTCATTATCTTGGCTGCATACGGGACTGCGAAGTACCTGCGTGGGAATTGCCTGGGAAGTACTGCCGCTAAGGGTCTCCTGCTGGCGTTCTGCGTGGACCTCTATGGGCATTCCCGCGACTCACCCGGAAAAAGTTTTGGTCATGCTCAAAACTTGGCTGCGGTTAAATCGGACTGGCGTGAGCACCTCCGGGCAACTACGCGCTAGATACTGTCAGATGCGGACCAACTGCGGAGAGCTCCGGGGAGTAAATTTGTTTCCCCGCAAGTCGAACCGCAGAAGTTCCCGCGTACGGTATGACAAGGCATGAATGAAAATTGCAAACATTCTTGTTCGCCCGCTGAAAATCTTCTACGTGCTGGAAACTACCTCCTCGCCACAAGCCCGCGTAGCTCGCCCGGAATGGTGTGAAACGGCCTGAAGTATACTTTATTATGCAATGTATGATGGGGGGTTGTGTTTCCGGACACCACGTACTTGTCTTTCAGGAAGAAGATGAGGGGGTCATAGATGAGAGAAGGAAATATCTCAGAAATTTAAATTGCTAGCAATCTCTTCTTTTGAGTGGTAAAGAAAATGACAATTAAACAAAATTTTACCTTACTCTCCACGAGGTAATGCTTTCAAGCCGACCAACACGACCCGATGGTCCATGCAATACAAAGGGTTCTCTTGATCTCCAGACAGCCGGGTGCCCCTTGTGATATAATACTTACCGCAGTTACATCAAACTTTCCTAAGCTGAGTCAGTCTTTGTACTGTGAAATAAATTCATTCACATTGTCTGGGATGGGTTGCTGCTCTGTTTGCAATTAATAATCGTCTGATTATTCCCCATTCCACAACATTGCCTTGGTCAGTAAATGTCGCTTGGACGCTTGGTTGTTTTTGACATTGGTATTGTGATGACATGCAGAGGGTTAACAGAGGTCAGACTTTGCATGCACAACTATTTGTGCCCGTGTTTGCTCAATCCGGTTTCCACCACGGCCTATCTGTCACTGCTAGTGTTACAGTGTGACATTGCTGAGTTCCAATCGCTCATAGCTCAATCGGAGTTGAGAACTCATATGTCTTTTAGATAAAAACCCAAACATCGTGTCTCACTCTATATAACAATGAAAACCTCGTAACTCACTTTCAAATATCAAGAACAAAATATGCACAAGTAATTTCCAGTCTTTTCGGCAGTAAAGTTAACAAATTTAGAATTCTACTTTTCGTTGTCAGAACGCTCGATGTTTTGCGACGAGAAAGATTTTCAGCACTCCTGAAAATTGATGATTTTTTTTTAGATACAAGGTGTTATCAACCTACCGACGATATATTTGTTAGGTTTTTAGTGAATATGAATTTGCCAGATGCTATGTTTTAAATCGAGATACAGTTAGCCTAGTTCATCGTAAACAAAATTTATGAAAAATACAAAATCGAAAGTTAAAAATCTCTAAAGGTGTTATAACAAAAGTCAGTTTTCGAGTCTAGTTTTCTTTTTGAATAATCTCCAAATGTATATATTCTACTTCTTTTATTCAGTACGCCTAAGAGAGGTAGCTGAATTATATATATATATATATATATATATATATATATATATGTGTGTGTGTGTGTGTGTGTGTGTGTATTTGGTGCGTCATCACGTTACCCGTGTAAAGTCCTACATTTTAAGGCACTTTGCTGTCTTTTACATTAACAGTGGTATTACACGCTGTTATTAAGCATACGAAAATTGTAAATGTAAACATGTTTCTGCTTTCTTTCCTTCTTTCTTTCTCTTTTTTTTTTTTTTGTTTCCTGAGTATATTATACTTGTTGCTATTCAGTCAGACCGCAACACCCAATAATTCGCTCGTATTTATTCAACTCGTATGCAAGCCCACTCGAGGCTTGCATACGTAATGCGCTGCAGAAGGGGATTTTGTCCTTGGGCTTTCGGCAACAAAAATACACCTTATATTCACAAATATGGTGGTCAAGTTCAAGGAAAATATGTAAGCTATCGTCACATGTTACTCAAATTATTGTAAATGAAAAATATCATAGCGTAATTTGAGCTTGGAAAATGATGAAAAAACTAATTCGTATTGTACACGTTCAAGACGTCAAAAGAATACCAAATTCACCTTGCGTCTCAATGAAAATGCATTATTTGGTAGTCCATCTCTTAATCTTTGTATTTATGTAAATATCTTGACAATTTGTTGCTTAATCCGGTCAGGAACCAGTAGAATATGGATCGATGTCAGTGCTGGTCAGCTTGAAACTGTGCAATCTCAAGAGTAAGCTCTCTCATTAGACAGCGCTTGCATTCAGCGCTTGCATTACGTCATTACACTGACAACGGTTTCATGCCACGTGCGTGCATAGCACATGCTTGCATACAGGCACGCGTGTAGTTCTGTGCGTGAACGACAGACTATAAGCTTGGTATTGGCCCACAGCGCGCGCCAGTCGCCGAAATTTCTTTGGCGCCACTGTAAACTTTGTGTGGAGCATACTTCCGGCTTAGGAGTGAATTTTACAGACATTTCAAACAGGAAAAACTAGTATATTGCGTTTCCTTGACTCCAATATATGATGAGCATCTAAGTTTCCTCTCAACGAAAAAGCCAAAATCAGAAACAACAGTTTCTTAATCCGGTCAGGAACCAAAAACGAACTTTAGATGACAAAATCTTTCGTGAAACGCATGTAAAATTTACGCAAATTCAACTGATAATATCGTCATGATAAGAACCGATATTATAAGCAAATTTGGTATCAAAATAAAGATCAAAGACTGGGAAACTACTTACCGTGACTTGTAACCACGATCAATGCATGTAAAAGTCGCTGCACTGTGAAAACCATAGCCCTGTCAAACTCTCGCAAAATCTCGCACTCACAAGACACCTTCGGAACGCAAAGATCGTCAACGAGAGTGCTGAATAAATCTTGCTGGATCGGCTCATTAGCATGCGTGCTGCGGTCTGACTGTATTTGTATAACACATGGTCCACCTTTCGGTGCTAATGCTGCAAAAGAAAAGATAAAAAATGTATTCATAACAAACAACAAGCAAACACAGGCCAAATGAAGAACACAGGTTGTTGTTTTTTTTTCCTGAACATTTTGGATTACAGTTATATAACCCTCAGTGTGGGATGAACAGATACATTTTCTGTTTGGATTTGAATGATTTGAATACATTATAAATAATGTGTGTGTGTTTGTATTTTTTTTAACAGTTGCAAGATCTGAAGTTGACCGTAAAGAGCTTGGATGACGATCCTCAATATGAATCCTCGATGGCACAGTTTGCCAAATGGGTGTGTGACATGCCAAGTCTGTCGACATTCAGTCTGAGGTGCCCCTACTTACCCGACATCTTTCTCACAGCAGCCGTCAACTCAGCATCATCCTGTCAGGTGTGTCTTTTCGGACTATATATGTATGATAGGCATTTGCCCGCGAAAATGAATGTGTGACTGAATAATCATTTACTTCGTGTGTGTTCTTTTGTTTGTTTCTGCTGATTGCCTTTCCTTCATTTGACAAAATATGCTACAATGATTTCGCACCTCGACCTTTGTCTGTGGCAATTAAACGATGTTTATGGGTGAAAACGTTGAACGATGTACAATTGGGCAAATCAGGGGTCAAAATTAAAACATGTGACTCACTGATATAAATATATCTCAGTCAATGTCATTGATGTCAGCTTTCTTGCAAACCCAATTATACTGGGATATCTCCAAGGGTGTTGTTTTTATCCAAGGTTAAATATAACTGTGACATATTGGCGAACGTCTCTGACTATAATAAACATTGTTTTGTTGAAAATTCAAATGAAAGATGAAAAAACATTCAAATGAAGATAATTTAATCTTGTTCATACTTTCGAAGACTGTGTTAATTTGTTCCTAAAATATTGTTTACCTCCTGCGAAGCTTACAAAAGCTAATACACATGGAAGTTAAAGAAAAAAGTGAAGTTTTTGTCATTTAAACAGAGATTTTCATATTCTTATCTTCACTTCCATCTCATTTGAACAAAACATATAGCAGGGGTCTCATTTGTTTAAATGTTAATGTTCAGTAGATACTAATAATGAATCTAGTGCATTTCGTTTGATCAAATCACCATAAAAGCCCTATGCAGATGCTGGAAGTAAGCCATGTTTTGATCAGAGACGTTCTGGTTTCACTCATAGACGTTCCTCAAATATAGGCAATACAAATGATGTCCTTTGATCCATAATTAAGAGTTTTGTGAGCAAACAACATTATTCTTTTATTAAACGCATGTTAATATTTTGTCAATAATTCAGAATAGTAATTTCAACTCGAGTTATTTTTCATACTAATTGATTGTAACTACAAATCTCCAAATTGTAAGAAGAATTTCGATTTCTGCACCGAAAATCAACAACAAGACTGTTCTTGATATATTATTCAGATCTTACAACATTTTTGAATGACAGACAACAAAATTGCATGAAAGACTTGCAATTTTAACTACTTTATCTAATTACTCATTATATCACAGACATTTGCACTTCCATCAGGGACGTTTCGGCTGTAAGTTATCACTAAAATTAAACATCAAGCTCCCAATTTTAAAAGATGCTCGTAACTCGACATTCTACGTTCATTGAGAAATCATTTACCTAGGCCTAAATGTCAAGAATTGTTTTTGTTTATGATGACCACTACTTTGCATTTTACCATCAGGTGTATATGCAGGTGTGCCCACACGCCATCAATTTTGTATATGTTTGCTTTCAAATGTAGTCCAAATCTATAACAAAGGTAAACACGAATTCATTGATACTAATTTAATTTGACCCCTTAGCCTAAAATATGATTATATGAGTATGTCAGGCCAGTTTGGATTTTCATTAGGGACCGTACCTGGGCCACTGTTATGATGTCGTCTCAGAAAGCTGTAATTAACCTTTGCTTATCCTAGAAGCATCACATTTCGCTACGATTTTTTTTTTTTGTATACTATGGCAGATATGAATTGTAAACAATGTAATGCACTTGCCACAACACCAAACTCAAAAGAATATCAACAGTGTGGTATACCAACTGTTTGTTGACCAAAAGTGAACTGAAAACCTCTTTCAAGAGGGGGACAATGATAACATCACGATATCACATTTTATCTGTGTCATCGTTAGGGGATTATTAATCCTTCTTCCTTCAACGCAAAGGCGATGCATAGTGTTTTAGAGGAAACTAGGTAAGGGACATTCTTAATAGACGTTTTCTTGTTTCATCACAGACGTTATTATTTTTCCTTTTCTCATGTATTTGGCTTACAAACCTCAAAAACATCACTAGAATATCTCACCTTACTTTCAAAGGAAAAAGCCTTCATTACAGGGGAAATTCAGCCCAAATGTATAAAGTTATTTGTTGATAAGAAAGAAAATCTTACGGGCTCAACAGAAATGAGGAAGTTATGACATTTTGAAGTTTCGCTAGTTTTTCAGTAAACAGTTTTTGAATGGTCATTATGAATCTGCAAATGGCAAAATGAGCATGTTATCCCGTCACAACTTGCCATAACATTTGTACATAACATTTCAAAAATGTTCAGTTTTTCATTCAAACATTGATGCCCCAGGCTTAAAACCGGGTATATCTAAACGATCACTATTCCGAAAGTAATTAACCAGGAATAGTATTATGTTTTAGATTTCAATGCCAGAAACATTACATTTTCGGGGTTTTTTTGTACACGATCAATGGAAAATAGTGAGGTTATGACATGGTTAGCTCACTCATTTGCATATTATTCTTATCCACTGTACAGAACCTTATTTGCAGAAATTAGCAAAAGTTCAAAAAGGCAGTTAAGTTAGGGTGCAATTAAGCATAATTAAGGATGCAAGTGTGCCCTGCAGGTGTGCTGCCATTGTTTCAAATTGGGTGCAAATGTGAACCTTTACTTCTTGGCGTGTAAGCTTCAAATTTCATAGGCTAAAAAGCAAACGTAGTGACGTGCATTAAAAACAGAGTCCGCATTATGAAATTGAACTGAATTTCTCCTCCATTTGGTATTCAGTGTCCTCAATCAGTGCATAGTACCGACTGTGTCGCTTGCGATACCTGAAACCGGGGTTGGGAAAGTCATTATTTTGTAAACAGATGGCACCTCCAAGATGTCCGTCCAGTCTTGCCAGTACCACGGCCGTGGTCTGGAACTTGTAGGCTCCATGAACATGACTGAGACTTAAGATCCTTAACAGGAAGAAATTCTAATATTCGGAGTGTCTAAAAATCCATCCGGTCTTCCCATCCTGCTGTAAGAAAAAAAAAATAGAGTGAAAATGATATTGAAATTAACTTGCCATGCACTGGAAGAGCAATGAACGCACAAAATGAACGTCTCTGATCAAAATTATAAAATCAACATTGTTTTTAGATTGCGCTAATTACCTAGAACCATGGGCGTAAATCCCGGGGGGGATGGGGGGGATATATCCCCCCCCCCCCCTGAAATGGAGGAGGGGGGGATGGCCTGTACAATCATCCCCCCCCCCCTGAATTTTGAAAAAAAAAATGGAGGAAGCAGAAATGTGATTGTATCAATTTTGGCATATTGCATGACGTTTGTACGCCGGCCTTCAGACAGGTAACAGAGCTGAACAGTATTCTATCTTGTAGGAAAATGTATACATAATTTTCTCAAGCGCTCGCTCGCTTCGCTCGCTCGCGAAGAAAGTAACATCGACATACACTGTAAGGTATGGCTCAGACGTTGACAACGTCAAATAGTATAGGCCTATATGTAAACATGCTATGACGCGAGTAACTGGGGACCATCTGCAAGATAGGTACGAAAAAACAAACAAACAAACAAACAATAACAAAAACTATATTGCCATAATTGAACCCCCTCCATTTCCTGAATCATTCCTGAGAAACGACAGTGACTGGTGACTCAGTCAGTATACATCTATGAGCATACCCAGGGAAGATCAGGGGCGTCGAATCTATCTCGGTGGGGGGGGGGGGGGGGCAAGGGGCATTTGCCCCGCCCATACGGAAGTGTTTAGGCAGACAAATCATTTATCCCCCAAGCAATTCCCGAGATGAGGACAAATCTCGAACTTTCTTAATGGAAAATTGTCCAAATATCGCCAGAACTACGCACCAGATCGTTGTATTGCAATCATAAACATGCAAAAGCTCCGCTATACAGGATCCCTTTCGATAGACTTTGTACACTTTTGAGATTGACGTATATTTCCCTAATTTATCAAAGAGTGTGCAGCAGATCTTTCACTTAACAAAAGCACCCTCATATGCAGAGGCGTCGATGGGGGGGGGGGATGGTTCCCCCATAAAAGTGGGACAAGCAAAAGCGAAAAATATAGCTACAAACGGCAGTGTTTGGAGTGTAAAATGTCAAAATTTTAAAGCTCGCTCGCTCCGCTCGCTCGCATTTAATCGCTATGCCATTCTCCTGATGCTGCTGCCAGTGAATGGCAGCAGTTGCGCCCGGTGCGCCCCGGCCCCTTAATTTCCAAAGCGAAAAATATAGCTACAAACGGCAGTTTTTGGACTGTAAAATGTCAAAATTTTGAAGCTCGCTCGCTTCGCTCGCTCGCATTTAATCGTTATGCCATTCTCCTGATGTTACTGTCAGTAATTGCCGACAGTTGCGCCCGGTGTGTCCCCCCCCCCCCCCCTTGATTTCCAAAGCGAAAAATACAGCCACAAACGACAGTATGGGGACTGTAAAATGTCAAAATTTTCAAACTCGCTCGCTTTCTTTTAATCGTTATGCCATTCTCCTGATGTTACATGCTGCCAGTAATTGCCAGCAGTTGTGCCCGGTGCGCGCCCCCCCCCCCCCCCTTAATTTCCAAAGCGAAAAATATAGCTACAAACAACAGTTTTGGGACTGTAAAAAGTCAAAATTTTCAAGCTCACTCGCTTCGCTCGCTCGTATTCAATCGTTATGCCATTCCCCTGATGTTGCTGCCAGTAACTGCCAGTAGTTGCGCCCGGTGCGCCCCCCCCCCCTTAATTTCCAAAGCGAAGAAATACAGCCAAAAGCGGCAGTTTTGGGACTGTAAAATGTCAAAATTTTCAAGCTCGCTCGCTTCACTCGCTCGCATTATGCCATTCTCCTGATGTTGCTGCCAGTAATTGCCAGCAGTTGCACCCGGTGCGCCCCCCTTAATTTCCAAAGCAAAAAAAATACAGCCACAAACGGCAGTTTTTGGACTGTAAAATGCCAAAATTTTCAAGCTCACTCGCTTCGCTCGCTCGCATTTAATCGCTATACCATTCTCCTGATGTTGCTGCCAGTGATTGACAACAGTTGCGCCCGGTGCGGCCCCCCTTGATTTCCAATTAAGCGAAGAAGTATAGCTACAAACGGCAGTTTTTAGCATGTAAAAGCATTATAGGGCCTATGTCAAAATTTTCAAGCTCGCTCGCTCCGCTCGCTCGCATTTAATCGCTATGCCATTCTCCTGATGTTGCTGCCAGTGATTGACAGCAGTTGCGCACGGTGTGCCTCCCCCCCTTAATTTCCAAAGCGAAGAATACACTCTAAGAAAAAAAGGTTCTCAAATGGTTCTCGTCGGCTCCAAAATGGTTCTCATCAGATGGTTCTCGCAAAATGGTTCCGATGAGCACCTATAAATGGTTCCCAATCGAAATGGTTCCGTTCGTCACCATTTGCTAGTATGCGACCCAGTCCCCGAGTGTTATTTGTGGTACTCTTGCAGGTCAAACAATATCTTTAGATCCACTTTCATTTTTCCCCTTGCTGTATATTCGAATGCCAGATGTAAGAATCACCAAAACTGTGGTATTGGTACAAAAATATTGTATGTGTTTCTACTGCTGTGATAATAAAAAGTACAAATTGTTTTTTATCGTAGACTAACGATTTCTCTTGGCTGCGTGCCAACTGACAGCTGCCACCATCCAATTTTAGCGCTCAATCAGATATGCGTACGCGTAAACGTACACATACTAGTACGTGCTGCACTGTAGGACTATAATGTAACCGCCGCGGCACGCGCCGCGGCTACCTGGCTACATGTAGCCCTGTGCTGCATGCCTGCCTGCGCCTAGCCTACCACCACAGCGGCAGGATATATGCGGAGAGTGCCAATGCAATACCATGCATGCAGCAGCAGCAGACGGTATATAGACACTTGCACATACTGTACTGTAGGTCTATGCATCACCAGTATCACACCCAAACGAACGGTACCCGGTAACGTTAGACATTAATTTTGTCAAAGTGGACTGGAAACGTGTCACTGTCAATTCCATTTTCGCCATGGCAGTCATCACAATTTAGGAGAATAGGTAAGATTTTTAGTTTTAATGTGGATTTATCTCATTTTTAGATGACATTCGTTGGTACAAAATCAAGTTAGATTCATCACTCAGTAAATGTCAGTTTTCGTTTTCAGTCAGACTTTAAAACGCTTACAGTAACGCGGTAGCTAGATCCTAATGTTAGATCTAATTTGATCGAAAGACGAAGCTGCTATCTTGTGTAATGTTTACCAGGTACAGTAGATCCAGATCTAACAATAACATGTTAGGCCTAACACTTTACAATTAGAAATTTGGCATAGCAATGGCCCATGGGCTAGCCCGAACAGACGCCGTGCGGGGCCGGAGCATGGCTGTCACGTTTTTACAGCGACTGGGCCGGGCTAAGTTACTTTACTATATAGGTCTAACGGTTAGGCCTGCATGTAACGTTTATGCCCATTAAAAAAAAAAAAAAGAGTCTACTAACTCCGAAACACAGCCCGAACGCAAGGATAACTGTGTACAAGGAGCGCCCCGGGGTAGGTCTATACCGGTAGGGTTGGACCTACTACTAATCGACCGCCTAATGTTTATTTGCTTGATAAGAATATTTAACACTGAAATTCACGTAAAAAACTTGACCTACGTGATTGAGAAAATCCAGCTCTATCAAATGCCGTTGTTCCCTTTTCGATTCGAAGTTTCAGTGCAAAAATATCGCCGACGAACTTGCGTGGCCTCGTTTCAGCTCCCCGCGGTAAATCGCGTTTTTAGGATCGACCGCTGATTTTGCATTGACAATGCACGTAAACCGAGTTGTGTTGAACACCGTGTTGTACGAAGCTTTTTAGAAGCCTTTTAGAAACTTCCATAGACATTACATTGTGCTGTCATTACAATTCGGTGAAAATATTCATTCGAAATTGTGTCCTTGATTAAAACCATTAATGAACAGTGAATTATCGCGTTTTCCCACACCATCCTAATCTACATTCAAAGCCAATCCATTTTTATGTGCTTTGCGCGCAGAGAAGTGCGTATTAAGTGTTCAGTGCGCGAATTATACGCGGTCGGTTTCAATAAGGGTGGTCGATATGTAGTAGGGCTACCATACATGCAATAAGGACATTCGTTCTATAAGTTTAACTGTCAGTGTTAACGTCAGAGCCAATAGAGGTCTGTCTACAGCCCAGTACCCAGGCCTAACTCAGTAACTGTTGTGTTAGGTCAAAATCTCTTCAGCATGTTTTCAGGCTTGTTCTAAGCAAGGAGTCACGTCATGTAATGGCAATGCCGTTTTCTGTTTATCGAATTATAGCAATGACTTTGTTTTATTAACGCGGTGTAGTCCTTTTGTATCTTTCAATTCATATGTCAGGGAAGTGGACACACCAACATGCACAGAAACCATGGAACAAGTAACTCCGGCCGGGACAATGAAGCAGAACGTACGTGTTTGGGTTGCTGGTGCGGTTAGGGAAAAAGGTAGACTCTACATTTATCAGAGAGACAGCCCGTGACAGACCATTGACAACATCGGCCAGAACCGTAGGCTTAACACTAGCCAAGAATGAGCTGGGCGGCCACAAGAATTCATCGATCAGAATAAGAGCCCGGGATAGCCCATTTGCAGCATCAGCCAGAACCCTGGGCTAGTCGAGAATGAGCTGTGTGGCTAAGACGATACATCGATCAGAATGACAGCCCGTGATAGCCCGTTGACAGCATCAAACAGAACCCTCGGCTAGTCAAGAATGAGCTGGGTGACCAAAAGAATAGGCCCTACATCGATCAGAATGACAATTTTAGCCCGATAGCCCGTTGACAGCATCGACCAGAAACCTACGCTAGCCAAGAATGAGCTGAGTCAAAGAAAAAAACACTGATGCTGCAAGAGAAAACCTTTGAGAAATACATGTATGTAGATAGGGTAGGTAAGTCCGTTTGCATTGACTTATAGTGTATTTTATAGCTGCTCTTTCAGAATCTGCTGTCAACCAAATATTCATGTCAGGCGACTCTTTGTTGGTTTGTGTGATGGAGAGTCACATATTATGTTTTGTTATGATCCCAATACAGTATTTGCAACTTACAATGTATCAGTGATAATGTTTCACTATGATTTGCATTTAACAGCTTTGAATCAACTGTATTGGGGGGGGGGGGGGTGGAGGGGTAGACGTAATGAGATCAGACCAGATGCCAATCTGAGAAGTGGAGTCATTCATAGTTGTAAACTTTAAAAGCACAAACGGTCATTATGTGGTCGATTTCTGCACACTTTTAAAGTTTGCACCTAGACTGGTAAAACTTATTGCATTCATACCCACGCAGGAATTACGTATTGTAAAGAACTGAAGATTATGTAATTTATTTCGAAGCACTGATGCACCTCTTGTCACCAGTTTATATTGCTTTTGCAGAAATACAAAATGTATATGTACGTGGTGGCGGTGTTTAAAAGACTGTTGGCAAATTTGGTGAACAAAATGACAAATGCAAACAACATATTAGGGAGCTTTAGATTTTAGACGCGCGGACGTTCAACGAGAAAAAAACACGATCTGAGCGTGCGCAGTAGCGCGGATCAAGTTACTGCGCACGCTCAGATCATGTTTTTTTTTTTCTCTTTGAACGTCCGCGCGTCTAAATCTAAAGCTCCCTATTATTGTTATAGGCAGGTTATAGGACAGCAAATTCAAACCTCAGCTTTAGGCCTGCATTGTGTATAGTTTACTCTAATGAATTTGTTGCTCTGCTTTTAAAAAAAGTGTAAATTTTTATTGATTCCCAATGTTATATATTTTATATCATGGTTGAGGAATTTTGTTCATTCATGCTTGTGAAACTGTGTGGCTGTGGTAAAGTATCCTAGCTCTTTTCCCCTTGGGATTCTTATTATCCTTCACATTATAGAACAATGTGTTCTTTTCTTCTTTTTTTTTTTGTGTGTGTGTTTTCGTAGGACATGCTGTAAATTGTCAGAAGTCATGATTAACCTGAATTGATACTCTTCTTGTATTTGCAGTTGTATAGATATGTCTATGGTGCTTTCAAATTGCAGAACAACAACAACTAAAAAAAAAGGTCACTCGTATACAAACAAAGATAAGTTAATTCAAGTACTCGACGTTATGAATGTGAAGTGAAGTGAAGTGAAGAAGTGTAAAGCTTATGCTATCCCAAGTATCATATCAGCAATATAATGTATATGTTTTCTGTGACAATACCAAAAGTCCTGTTTAATGGAATTGTTTTCCTGCCCTTTGTAGTTGCTTTTAGGACAAATATGCTTTAAAAGAAAAAAAAACAATAACAACACCGAACAAACTAGCAAATATGTGGAAAAAGTTCCTCATACTACTTAAGTAATGTACTTGACTTCTGCCTATCTTAAGACTGACACAATTACTGTATCTCATCCATGCAGGAATTATTTCACAGAGAATTAGAAAATTTTAATGTATTTCAAAAGCCTGATGCACCTCTTGTTAATTTCATATCATCTGTACAGAGATGTGTGATGGTGTTTCAAGAACTGCTCGGTACACAAATGACAAATATTGTGGAAAAAAAATTAGTGAACAAATGAAAATATTTTGTTAAGAATATTTGACAGATTATAACATGACAAATACAAACCTCACCTTTAGATTGTAAAAGTGAAGGTGAATAAATACATTTCTGCGAATTTGTGAAAGAGCAAATTTCTATGGTTTTCAGTTATTGAGTAATGTTTCATGAAAAAATATTGGTGAATGTCATGTACATGTATTCATGCTTGTGAAACTGTGTGTGCATGGGTGTGTTATCCTTGCTCTTGTTTTTTTCCAGTGTCAATGATAATGTATGACATGCTAATGTATTGCTAATATACATGTTTTGAACGTATGTTTGACTGATGAGATGAAATTCAGATGAATTCATGTCATTTCAAATGAGTTTGTGATGCACATTTTCAATGCAGATAGGTAATGTACCTTTAAAAATGGTGCCAGTGAAGCACCTTACCAGCACTGCATGTGAAACACATCAAAACACATCAAAAATACACAGACATCAATTCACATACTACATTCTAAGAAAAAAAGAAAAAGGTTCTTTTGAGCACCATTAAATGGTTCTCAGCACTGTCACAATAGCGACACCTTTTTTTGGAGCCTGTGAGAACCTTTTTTAAATGGTGCCTGTCAGCACCTTTTAACATTGGTGCCCATTAGAACCTTTTCCAATGAAATGGTTCCCATGAGCACCTTTTGAAAAGAGTCAAAAAGGTGCCCATCTTTAGTCAAAAAGGTGCCCATGGGCACCTTTTAAATGGTACTCACGAGCACCATTTCACCGGGAAAAAGGTTCTAATGGGCACCTTTTGCAAAAGGTGCCGACAAGCACCATTTGAAAAAGGTTCTCACGAGCACCTAAAAGGGTGTCGCTATTGTGACAGTGCTGAGAACCATTTAATGGTGCTCAAAAGAACCTTTTTTTCTAAGAGTGTATAGCTACAAACGGCAGTTTTTGGACTGTAAAATGTCAAAATTTTCAATGTAAAAAGATTTCACCGTGGGAGGGAGAAACCCCCCTACCATACCGTCCCCCCCCCCATCTCGCTTGTTTCGCTCCCTCACGATCTCATAACCGCTCCCCCAATCCTGTCTATGCCGGTGATAGGCTCCACTATTTAGTAGGCCTTCGCAGTGATGTCGCACAGGCGGAGCAAGAGCTGAAATACCACGATTTAGTCATTCAATAATATATTGTGAATATTTCATTTTCTATTGGTTTTTTAAAGAAAAAACAAACAAAAATTTCACCAAAAGTGTGCACCAGATCGCTGAATTTTAGGTCTGAAAATGCAAAATCTTCCTCGTGTGGGAGAGGGACACCCCCCCCCCCCATACACACCCTCCCCCCGTTAACCCGGTCGCTCCGCTCTCTCTCACAGATATTTCAAAAACAAAAAATGTCTTCATACTTTTAAGGTCTGATTTTCCGACGCAAGTCATCTGACAAGCAAAAAAAAAAGCAACAACAAGAACAAAAAGTCTTCATATTTTTGCTGCCACTTTCCTCTCACTTTATATTTCATGCAAAAGAGTGGGACATCCGATCCCTGTAAAGTTCTCCCCTCCCCCCCCCCTCCCCCAAGGCTGCGCCGGTCCGGTTATGGGCTTGTAATCGTGATGATGGTGACCATCCCCCCCCCCCACTCCTCAGTACGGATTTACGCCGTTGCCTAGAACAATGTATTTATACGAGGGCCATCTACTGTGGAATAATGATAGATCTACTCCTAATTGTAGTAGTTGAAAATATGTAAAACGTCCCGTATAACGTCTCTTACGTAAACATCTTTGCTTATCAGTACTCAATGGGTTTGATTTTTACAAGATATTGGCAATATATTTGGATTGAGGAACCTATGTGCTACAAACGTAGGCAGCAATTCACCATGATGGGTCATTAATATTGGTTTGAGAACAGATCCTATTTGTTCAGAGAACGTCCCTGACCTGAACCTGTTTTTCTTACATTTCTGCTTCTCTAACAAAAAATATGTAATTTAAAGTGGCTACTACATTATAATTATGAACTATTGACCTATTACTAGTCATAAAACATAGTTTCTGTCCAGGCAATGTGTTTACACTTGCTCAATCAACAGAAAACCTTAAATTTGAAACTCTTCTATATAGTTTCAACATCTTTCAGGAAGCATTTTTCTTAATATTATAACACGCCCGTGTAATCCTTGTTCTACTTGTTCCTATAATACTAACCGCACCCATCCAGAGCTAATTTTACTTTAATGTTCTCATAATTTGTAGAGTGGATGTCTTTATTTTATGAAACAGTAATTATCAGAGACGTTTTTCATTTTGCTCAGAGACGTGCGGTCTTTGATCTTCATGCAGAATCTTACATATTACTGTCTATCCTTCTTTAATTTGTTTCTAATCCAAAGATTAAAATACATAAGTTCACAGATAATACTAATTGGCAAATCTACGGAATAATAATTCATATAAATCGACACAAACACCAAGCAAGTTTTTGTTATTACTCACATTTTCAGGATTTGTGGGCATTTCTGTTGTTGAATTGTGCCGACTCGATTCCAGGATGGCTCGTCAGTGCGTAATATAAGCACGCAAATAAAGTATCATGCAGTGTGTAAGTGTCAGATGAAGGAATATCCCTTCAGAGATTTTCAGTCAGAGACATTCGTTTTGATCAGAGACATTCGCCAATTTGGATTTTCAACCAGAACTCATGTTTCTAGACAGTATGCTGCTGAAGTTGCCAATCATCATAGTCGCCTGGCTCACACTGACGTACTGATCACCAGTTTTTATCTCAAGCATAATCAACTTTCATTGATGACACCATTGACCAATCGAACATCTCTGATGGTTATTCAGTATAATTTTCTTTAATGAGATACCACGCGATTATTTTATACAGCTCACTCACAAATTTTGATGGAATGGTAGTATGAATAAGACGCTAAATAAATATGGCCTTACATGTTTTCACATTCATCCTGAATTTTTTGCGTCAAGGAAAAGATAATTCATTCAGAGACGTTCTTTTTCAGACATGAGTGAATTCAAAAGTTCCTGATAAGATAAATAATACACACGTTCATGGCAGAAGTACTTGATTAAATAGTTGAAGTATGTGGGCTTACTCACAAGGAAAAACAAAACGGTAGAATTGGATTAGAACAAAAATTGCGACGTCTGATCCTGGGATTTTTTTCATAAAATATGCATTTTGGTCAATTTTTTTGGTCCTTGATAGAGAAGGGGATGCTATGAAATCAGTTTGAAAGCAGTCATGTGCCCTGATAGATTGAAAGAACAGTTTAGTTTTATTGATCTTTATAGAGTTAGAAACAAAACAACAAAAAAGTTTTCGAGACTTTACAACCTATATGTGCAATCGAGATGAGTCCTTTGGTGATAACAAAAACTTGAGAGAACGATGTGGTAGAAAATGATATATTACCATGTTTGTTGTCTGATCATGATTGATTTATGTCACATTACACCTTCACGTGAAGAAACAGACATTTGGAGACTTGGACCTTTACACTGGATATTTATTAGGTTACTAGACAATCAAGAATATGTTGAGGCTCTACGCGCTAACTTTCCACTGCAGGTTGATGAATGTGAAGATTGACATTGTGGTTCTGGTTGATTTTACAGAAAGATTTGACCGGCGATAACGGTTTCAGGCAAAAGTTGAGAATTTTGAAAATTCTTTTTTTTTATTGAATCACAATGCCCAGTTTCTAAGCTTTACATTGGTATAAAACACTGTATTCTCCGCCACCATAAGTGGGCATATAAAGCGAAATATAATACACTCCTTAATTTGTTAGACTGACAAAATTACGAGAAAACGGGCTTAAAAGGTTCACCTCTTGCTCAAACACAATAGCGAATTTTCGCAAGCACGACGCGACCGGTAGTTGAGCGTGCCGCGTGCAAAATTTCTTCTGCTCTTGACCATTCCGAGAAATGACCCGACCTGGGGGAAACGAGTACGGTACTCAACCAAATCTTGTCCCCACGCCTCCGTCCTGTTAGTAAACATGAAAGCGAAACTCCTAATGCCCCAGTCACATAGACATCCCTGATCACCCCGGACCACCCCGGGTCTGATCTGGGAGGTGATCGGGAGAGAGATCCGTGTTGACTCCTTGGACATCCTTGGTCATCCGTGTATGTCCGTGTAGTTCCGGAGACATCCAGGAGGCTAACATGACGACTTTTGGAGGTGAAAAATATCCGGCGTCATCCGGGGATTGCCGTGTTGATGGCAGATTAAACCGGGATGGTCCGTGTGGCTGCCGTGTAGCTGCCGTGTAGCTGCTGTGTTGATCCGTGTAGATGCCGTGTTTGTCCGTGTAGACGCTGCGCTCTTCCAGCCTTATCCGTGTAGTTGCCTTGCTGATAGCGTGTGTACAGTCTTACTAACGCTCGTCGACATTTCGTCGAGGTCGAAACCATCCCGGATCTCCCTGGATCTCCCCGGCTTACCTTATAGATCCTTAGGGATCCGTGTTTATATGCGACTCGGGCCTTAGATATGGGGACTGGAGTCCGAGTACTGGGACTGTCACAGCTGATTGCTTCCGCGTACTCTCAGTCTTCCCGTCGCTTAGCGAAAACTCCGTAGTGTCCGACCGCGCTTCGAGGTGAGAATGACCCATCCGAACAATGGTGGCAATCGAAATTAAGCTCCGCCTCTAGCAACCATAGCACCTTCTGATGCCTCACTGAGAGAGTCAAATTTCCCGGCACCTTCCTTGGAACTTGGCGTATTGAGCCGAAATACACCATGCTTTAGACACGTTTCGCTTAGGTGTTTCTTCTTCTTTCTTTCTTTCTTTCTTTTATAAAGATGGCGGATACGCAGTATAATTTTGAGCCTGCTGTCGTACTTGTGTATGGTGCACGCATTACCCGATGGCATCCACACGCCATGTCCGTGTGTACATGTAGCAGGAGCGAGTGACGCATTCATACCAAAGTTTTTACAAATCGTGTTTTCATTGTGGTTTATTTGTTCTTTCATCATTGTGGACCCTCTCGAAGGCAGAATAATTTCTAAAGCTGGCAAGGGTCATGCTTCCTGTTGTTTTCGTTTGTTTTTCAAGCCGTGCATGTGTTGCACTGTGCTGTGATGTTTATCATGATTATAAAAACAAACAACAAACAAATAAACCGGTTTCGCGTGTCACATTCACTATACAACTTGTATAAAAGAATGAGAATGTGTAAAGGAACAATTAGGGTATCAATTAGAAAAAGAGTTGCAGAAAATAAGTGAAAGATATGTTGAGAATCTGAAGGAAAAGGACATAAGTAGAAATTATAGAAGATGACTTGATAAAGTTTATGATTACTTTGCTCATGACGCAATCCTCAGCAAGTACTTCAATTGGATTGAAAAGGTTGAAAAAAATACATATTTCTTAACAGAGAAAAGTCAGGGAGAAAGTACAAGTTTTGATCTTCGTTTGAATAGAAATGATGGACCAATAAGAAAGCAAGCAAGCATTCAAAAATTTATCAGAGATTCATGATTACTTCGTCCTGAAATCGCCATTTCTTTCATGTCATTTTCGTCCTGAAATCGCAGTGCCAAATGAAGAATAAATAAAAAATAATAAGAACTGGGAGGAATTCTTGCTGAGATGATTAAATAATATATACGTGGAGATCCTATGCATCCATTATGTATCAAAATAGAGATTCTGGAGAAAAAAAAAGTCGTGTTCCATAAAACAACCCCAAAAAACAAAAAAGTACTCAGTAAATACGACGGACATTATGCGTTCATTATCAGGATGGTTAATGGCAGAATTTTGGTGGGCCTACTTGGGGCATTAATCAAATAATTCGGGCCTCTCTTTACCATTTTGTTCTTCTTTCTCACAACGCATGTCAAAACTATTTTCTACAACCTTGAGAGATATTATTGCCGTGTGGTAGAACATGCATATGGACACCAAACCCTCGTCAACGTTCCCCGAAGGTCCTCACCTTTACTATGTTTGATTTGATTTGATTTGATTTATTGGTTTCTGTATCATCATTGCACATGCACATTCATGTACAAGCATAAATATAAGTTGTTCACAGAACATTTTGCAATCATTGCCTTTGCACAGCAATGTACAGCAAAATATACAACAAAAATACAACAATAATACAGTGGGGCTACAGCATAAGCGTGGCTTGATTTGCGTGCAGCCCCCGTACATACTTATTACAAAAGTATTATAATAATACATCGGAAGGAGAATAGGAGGGAGGGATGACTTGCATAGAGATAGGATAGTTGAAAGGAGAAAGGGAAAGGAGAGGTCTGTCTGCTTTCACTAAAGGTTTATACAAATTAAGATCACCTGTATCACTGATTAGCAAGGCATAACAAAATATTTTCTCACCGAGGTGCAGGTGAACAGTTGATACAGGTCATGGTCGGTTACATAATTACGTAATAAATATTAAATTCGTCAATAATTCTGCGAAAGAATTTCGTGTATAATACATTAACAATGACAATGGAATTACTGATATCCAGAAACAACATGGTTTTTACAGCTTTCCTAAAAGAGTACATGGACTTTAAACTTCGAAATTCCAGAAGGAAGAGAATTCCAAACATCGGGTCCGGTGTGTCTGATAGATTTCAGAGCCATCACTGTTTTGGGAGTATAATAATGATAATAATAATAATAATTGTTTTGGATATAAGCTCCAAATTTTATTGTCCAAGAATGGAAATTCTTCTTGCCCAATTGATCGTGGGCCCGGCAGCCACTTGTCAGGTTGTCTTGTGGGATAATGTATGTCCTTGTTTAATTGAAATAGTGAGAAAAAAGAAGATGGCAACTGACCATTATCGTGATTATGTAAGCGAAACATAAAGAGTGAGTTTTGCAAAGAATTAATGTCATTCACCTTAAGTGTTTTTAATTCTGCGAATAAAGGGTCTGAATGGTCTCGATAACCTGAGTTGGTGCATATACGTATAGCTTTCTTTTGTAAAAGTAATATACTATCAATGTGGCTTTTTGAAGTTGCCCATACAATGTTGCAATATGAAATATGCGATAATATCAACGAATTGTATAACATAAATAGAATATTCGGAGGGGCATAATACCTTAACTTATGAAGTATACCAACATTGCGAGACACTTTATCAGAGATATATTGCACATGAACGTTCCATTTCATATTTTCACTTATATATATTCCAAGGAATTTGATACTTTCTTTTTGTTCCAATAATATACCATCCACCATAATATTTAAGTGTTGCATTTCATTTTTATGCTTCTTATTATAAAAATAAATAAAATTTGTCTTTTTCAGATTGAGTGATAATTTATTACTCTTAAACCACGTAGATAATTTTGGTAATTCAGTATTGAGAGTTCTTAGGAGCGACTGAAAATCAGAATTGGAACAGAATACATTGGTGTCATCGGTATATATTGCAGTGACTTAGATGAGTTTAAAATATCATTTACATACACTAAAAATAATAGCGGTCCCAATATGGATCCTTGTGGGACTCCACATTGTATAGGTAATACCTCAGAGTTAACAGATTTATAGTACACATATTGCTTTCTATTCGACAAGTAATCTTTAAACCATTCAAGTGGAATGCCACGAACTCCATAGCACTGCAATTTACGTATGAGGATAGTGTGGTCAAGAGTGTCGATTGCCTTGCTTAGGTCCATGAAAACACCGATGACATGTTTTTGTTCAGCTAAGGCAGTCGACACTCTATCGTATAATTGGGCTAGTGCCATATCTGTAGAATGGAATTTCCTGAAACCATACTGGTCTTGGTTAAGTATATCATATTGTGTCAAAAAATCATACAGTCTGTTATAAACAAGCTTTTCTATTACCTTAGAAATACGAGGAAGAATAGAAATAGGACGGTAATTTGATACAAGAGAGAAGTCATCTTTTTTTTTGTATATTGGAACAACTTTTGCAATTTTACATGCATTCGGAAATATACCAGTTGAGAGTGACAAATTACAAATATATACTAAAGGTGTCATTATACTACCACCAATCTGTTTTAAAAAATACGTTCTCATTTCATCATGACCAATTGCATAACTTGATTTTAAGGAGTGAACAATGTCAAAAATCTCACTATAATCTGTTGGTTCAAAAAATAATGAATTATCATTTGAAGCACCTAATTCCTGCGAGAAATCAGTTTGTGTGGGATCTATTTTTGAAGCTTGACTAGGACCTTTATTAACAAAATACTCATTAAAACAACATGCTACATCCCTAGTGTTACAGAGTGTTTGTCCGTCACGCATAAATTGAAATGTTGACACATTCTTTTGCTTACCAATAACATCATTAATAACTTTCCAAGTGGCTGACATATTTCCAGTAGCATTCTGAAAGGCTTCTGTATAAAACATCCTACGAGAAAGCCTTACAATTTGTGTCAATTTATTTCTATATAATTTATATCGATTAACGTTGTCATTATTAGGATACCGTAAACTATATTTACATAACATATTTCTTTTCTTTATTGATCGGAAAATTCTTTTAGTTATCCATGGATTTTTTATTTTTCTATTACTTTTCCTTTCAATTGTGGGGATATGTTTGTTGAAATACGAAAAAACAATATATTCCAGAACGCATCATAAGCAATATTTGGGTCTGCGCAAAGAAATACATCATCCCATGTTTCCGTGATTAAATCGTCGTTGAGTGATAATATATTTTCTGATGTGAATTTGCTCTTCTTCTTACTTTTTGTTTGCTTGACATGGGAATATTGTGTGTCGTCACAGATGAAAAATATAGGTAAATGATTAGATACATCACTGTACAAAAGACCAGATTTCGAATAATCAGTATCAATGTTAGTAAAAATATTATCAATCAATGTTGATGAGTTAACCGTAATTCTCGAGGGCTTATCAATATTGGCATTCTAATCTGGTGATGTTCTAATCTGGTAGGTAAGCGCGTAGGTCCCAAGGGGCACCTTTGAAACTTTCATGTATTGCATTTACCTTTCTGCCCTTTATTTGTATAACATTTAAGGACAACATCAAAGAAAGACCTCTTTGTGTTAATCATGTCTGTTATCATCATCTATGTTTCAACTCCTCGATTTCGTTAACTTTCTCGTTTGCTGTAACAAATTTCGCTGTACTTGTTATTCAACTTGTGTCTGCAGATACAGATTCTGAGGTTTTCTCGGCCCTACATAGCCGGAGCTTCAAATAATCAGTCAACTGTGGGAAGAGACCTAGCCAGACTAGTGTGTACCATGCCACGCCTTTCAGACTTTACGCTGGAAGACTTCCGACTGGCAGATGGATTTTTCTCAACAGCAGTCGACCTAGCTGCATCTTGCCAGGTATTTCACCATTACCGTTGGAGGTATTCAATTGAAACTAGTTATATGTTTGTGTGAGAGGATGAAGGAGTGTCTATCAATTTCTCTTACAATAGTTTGAAAACAGTTCAAAGAATTGGGAAATTTTGATATCAGCATTTTGAGTTATAGTGGTTTTTTTTTTTAAGATTTGGGTCATGGTGCAAGGGTCAAAGGTCAAGTGAAAATACACATTCCCAAATTTTTGCTCTCTAAAGCAATTTAGCCGCCCAAGTACAATCTTGTCAAGAAATGCATAATCAATCAACATATTTGAAGTTTTCCACAAACTTTTGAATAATATATGCCACTCCATTTTTTTTTTCAGTTACGCGAAAAAGTCGTCTCACATCGTCAATATAGGCACTGCAAAACTGCAAAAAGAATACCATAGTGGAGGCATTCCAATCGCATAACGACATACACTTAAGAAAACGCTTGTAAGGCTGCATGAGCTCCTCAACAGATTAGAGAGTAATTTTGGTCTTATGTGAACAGTCTTGAGATGGATTGCATCTTACTTACACGACAATCACCAGATGGTTACTGTTAGTGGAGCATTTTCCCGGTCGTTCCCTCTCAGACATGGTGTCCCAAGAGGTCTGCGGTTGGTCCGCTCCCTTTTCTTCTGTACACCTGTCTTCCCCTGTCTTCGGTAACCAACTATTGTCAAGGTGTACCACATGTTATGTATACTGACGATAGTCACGATACTCAAATTTACATAATCATATACAACCAAATACCCAAGTCGAACCACTCTGTAAACTTAGTAGTTGTGTTGATGATAATGGTCCCGAAATAACTATCTAAAATTAAATTGTGTCAAATCAGAATTCTTATATGTCCATTTCCGTTCAGGCGGGGTAGATCTCTCACACAATTTTCTTTTGAAAATAGTACTAGCCCCATCTCTCAGTCCGTCAGAGATCTCGGAGTTAATGAAGATAAACACTTGAACTTTCAACAACACATCAAGAACTCATGTCGTTCTGCTGCTTGGGGAAATTGTAAAATTTGTAAAATCCGCAAATTACTGGATCAGTTGTCAACTGAACGTCTTATTCACGCATTGTTATTACGATTCCCTTCTTGTTGCCCCCCCCCTCCCAATATCGCATCACTCAAAAAACAAACAAACAAACAAACAAACTCAAAATACAGCTGCGAGGCTTGTGATCCTTACAAAGAGATCTGACCACATCACTCCAGCTCTCCAACCCCTCCACTGGCTCCCCCTACATAAACGTATCACTTTAAAATCATGCTCATTGTTTATAAGATAATAGTCTTGTCTCATCTTATTTCAGAGACTTTATTTCTTTCCGCTCCTCCACTTCAACCCGTTCTCTACGTTCTTCCTACACTCTCCAATTATCACATGGTCCCCGCACCTGTACCCGTAACGGCGATATGTTTTGTATTTTTTTTTGTTGTTGTAATATTTCCATCTCTTTTGGAACAAACTCCCTCTTTATTTTCGAGGTTGTGAAAGTGTTAAACTGATACCTTTAAATTATACCTGAAGAACTCCTAATTGCTGTTGTTGTTTTTGTATGTCCATATTGCTGATTGTAATTTAAAGGGACTGTACGGTAATGGTTGAGGTGATGATATAGGATATAACATTTTTCGTGAGATAATGAGAAACCTCTTATGAAATATAAAAGAGCATGTAATAAAAAAAAAAAAAAGATTCAACGTTTATTTGATGAAAATTGGCCTTGAAATGGTTGAGATATCCAACAAAATGCGATCCATAGAAAGTTGATAGGCCACGCCTGTTATAAAGATCTCTTTGTTTCACCTTGTTTAAGATATCTCAGTCATTTCTTTTCATCAAATAAACTTCGATTCCCCTTAGAATTGTATGCTCTTCAAAATTTCATAGAGTGGGTTCTAAATATCTCCCAAAATGTTACAAGCTGATTCCTCACCTCAACCAGTACTGTGCAGTCCCTTATACCGGGTATCCGAAAAAGAAAGCGGAACGGTGGATTTTCCTGGCGCCTTTTATAAAAATCTCTTTGTTTCACCTTGTTTAAGATATCTCAGTTATTTCTTTTCATCGAATAAACTTCGATTCCTCTTAGAATTGTATGCTCTTCAACATCATATATTTTCATAGAGTGGTTTCTAAATATCTCTCAAAATGTTACAAGCTGAATCCTCACCTCAATCAGTACTGTACAGTCCCTTATACCGGGTGTCCGAAAAAGAAAGCGGAACAGCGGATTTTCCTGGCGCGGGCCAGGAAAAAGCAGTGTGTGAATGTGTCTGTGTGTGTGTGCGCGTGCCCAAATATGTGAAAGCTGTATCTTTTGTTGACATGGATCACCGAGCTTACACAATATTCACCGTATGGATCGCGTGTAGCACCCAAATTATTATTTTATAAGTCGCAAAAATTCGGCGAAATTTGAAAATGACAGCATTTACAGAAATTGAATAAAAAGTACTGAACAAAATCTAATGATTTTTGTATCATTGTCTTCTGCGGAAGATGTTCTTTCTAATGATGTCAAAAAATATATGAGTTTTAGAACGCAAGGTACTGAAAATCGGACGTTCCACTTTTTTGAGACACCCGGTATATTTATCCGGATTAATGCGCTTACATTCAAGCGCTATCTTCTATCGTTAACGATCGCCACGACTCTGTACAGGCATGCTAATCTGGAAACATTGAAGTGCACATTACTTGAATATGAGACCATTCTGAAGCAATAATTTTCGCACAACAACAGATATCCAAGGATTGGAACAATCACCCCCAGCATTCCCACTTATTCCCACTGATCAGTTACTAGCCATCCCCTTTAAGGAGCTAGAGTCTTTGAATTCTCACAGTTTTACCTGATCATGGTAAGAACAGTTAGTAATTAGGTATAAAAGAAGTGACATCCCTTCAATACATTGCTTAAAATTTACTCTGGCATGCATTGTTCTATTTTTCGATAATACTATTGTCCAAGGTGATTTTCATTTCTTGAAAGATTTTTTTTTTTTTTTGTATTTTGTGTGTTAAAAAAGGTTGAGTTTTCACCTTGAGGGAATTATAGAATATATATATATATATATATATATATATATATATATATATGAAGTGTTTGTTTGCAAAGACCGATAAGTCCATATTTGCCAAATGGAGATATTTGAGATTAAAGGTCAAGAAAAACAAAGAAAATAATAAGAAATTTTTTGCTTCTTTTGACCATAACTTCAAAAATGTACCTTGGTATGTAGTGACCAATATATCGTTTAAAAGGTATTATTTTGCACTTTATGACAGAGACCGTACTTCAAAATCTTCAAAAATGGACTTATCGGTTTTTGCGAACAAACTCTTCATATATACCCATTTCCTTGATCTTAATTCAAAATCCGAATTTTCGGGGGCCTCCCCCTTCGTCAGGGATAAAAGCACTTTCCTCCCTGACGGAGAGGGAAGTCCCTCCCCCCCCCCCAAAAAAAAAAAATAAAATCGGATTTTGAATTAAATCAAGGCAACTGACATTTAATGCATTCCTCTATCGTGACATCATCATTTCTAGTACTGCAAATACGCGGAGCAAATGCAATATATACATTATATATATATATATATATATATATATATATATATGGTGACAACTCTGGTCAGTTTTTCCTTTTATGTTTCAAAAAGATATATATATATATATATATATATATATATATATATATAACTATTTTGCGTACGGTATCTAAAAAGGTAATCCAACTTTCGAGGGCTGCCATTTCATAATTTTCAGCTATGGAGAGCACTGTGTTGGTTAGGAAAGACGAATTTTTCCTCTTCCCATTGATACCTAATAATGATAACAAATGCCATGCATGACTGACCACATAAACTTCAAAGACAACAATGACAAATTGCGCTTTTTCCAAGTTCTTGTGTTACTATGATGGCTCAATGCATGTGTCACTGCGTGAATGAGATCTGTCAATGAAAGTGGCCAAACAGGTCAGCCTATACGAATGGTAATTCATGTTTAGGGCTTGCGTTTAGGGTTTCTCCTAACATTAAGGTTCATAACCTTGGACATAAACTGTCCTAAAACTCAAACAATACAAATCCTTAATTTTTAAAATATTAGTTCATCAAAATAATATTTAAAAAAATCAAAGATTTGTATTATTTGAATTTAGGGCAGTTAATGTTCAAACGAATAAATCATTCCCTTCCTTTACTGCTTGACTCCATGTTTATTCAAAATAAAAACTGTGCATTCATACCCCACAAGACAAACCAATGAATTTCATTTACCACTTTTTAGGACGACTTTTTGCGAAGTCTATATTCTCTTTCCGTGGACCTAAATTCTGGAATTCCCTTGACAGCAGCATAAAAGAATCTCTAAGATTCAACACTTTTACTCTAAAATCAAAGAAAACTTTTATTAATTCTTATATCACTGGGGATTGACATTTTTGAAAGCTGCTAATTGATTTCTTTACTGCTTACGTCTTTAACTTGATTGATGTATTTTATAACCGTTATAATACATTATTCATATTATATAGTTCGATTCTCGGTGAGACCAAAGTCTCATGTGCCTTGGCATCGACCCTTGAACTCTTCCTCCTTTTCTCCATCCTCTGTCCTCTTCCTGTCCCTTTCTGGCCTTTGACCTCCTGTTTATTCTTTCCACGCGTATGTAAGAGAGATGCTTTGTTTCTGTCTGTGTGTGCGTTTGTGTACGTATTTGTTTTATGTTCTGCTTCCCGAGGAATATGTCTAATTGTCTCATTTCGTTATAACGACAAACTTTACTACTCACGAGGGGACTGCATTCTACAAACTTGGCTTTTTAGCAGTCCCCTCCATTCCGACTTTTTCTTTGTTATGATTCAGTCACATTTTGCCCATGTATTTCTTCATCTTAGGAATATTTATTGTTTCATTGTAAACAAATGACGTGCAGTTGAATCTCATTGTTCTTTACTTTGTTTATATTCAATTGTCATATTTTATACTTTGGCCATGACATGAAATTTAATAAAATGAAATGAAAATGAAATGAAACATGACCACTTGAGCGATAACTTGGTCACTCCCACAGAAGCCAACCCACAGAATTTATTTTCTCTCTTCATATACAACACATAGCAGGCAGGTACCGACCATGTCTTGAATATGAGGAGAGAAAAATGAATAATGGTATAACCTTTGTGGGAAGTACCAAGTTATCGAAAACATGGCTATGTTGAAGGCTATGAAGCATCAAAGGTTTAAGAAGAAACCGTGAACATGAACTTGCAGTCGTGCAGGCTACCTAAAATGAGTTGGCCACTTTCGTTGACAGATCTCACCCATGCAGTAAGACATGCATTGTTCCTTCACAATAACACGCAAACTTCGAAAACGCGCAATTTGTCAATGTTGTCTTTACAGTTAATGTGCTCAGTCACGCATGATGTTGGTCGAGATAATAAGGTTTCACAACTGACATTGCACTCTCAATACCTGATGATTATGAAATAGTCGCCCTCCAAATTTGGATTACAGTTTTCTCTTTTTTTTTGATACGCACTGTGTGGGTACATAATTATATCTATATTATTATTATTATCATGATATATATATATATATATATATATATATGAGTTTGTTCGCAAAAACCGATAAGTCCATATTTGCCAAATGGAGATATTTGCGATTAAAGGTCAAGAATAAAGAGAATATTAAGAATTTTTTTTTTTGCTTCTTTTGACCATAACTTCAAAAATGTACCTTTACATGTAGTGACCAATATGTCATTCAAAAGGTATCATTTTGTACTTTATGACAGAGACCGTACTTCAAAATCTTCAGAAATGGACTTATCGGTTTTTGCAAACAAACTCTTCATATATATATATATATATATATATATATATAGATGGGTCAGAATTTTGAACGATATACAATTGAGCCAAAACAACGCAACATTTAAAAAGTAGGAGATTCTTCAAATCATTTATCTTACCTGAAAGAGTATAACTCAAGCTTTAATATGAACCCAATTATACTAGGATTTTCCCAGAGGAACAAGTTTCTGTTCACCATGGAAGTTTACCATGTCCAGAGCAGCGAACGTCCGTGAGGAATAGTACTGCACATACATTTGAATACCATTTAACATAGCTTGCAACGATCTGATTCAGTTCAAATTCGAAACGAAATATCTTAAGGGACATGTTTATGTGTTGGCTGAATATTAATTTGTACTCTTAACCTGTACGTAATGGTAGACAACTGATGATTCAACCAAATTCGTCATTTCTGTTGAAATATTACTCTTCCGCTAAACACTTTCTCCAGTTTACCCGCATTTTACAGAAACTCAATATTTCGACCTCTTATTTCACTATCCCATACTTTAATCCTTACTCCCCCCCCCCAAAAAAAAGATACTTTTTAAAGATGTATCTGATCTAGGAAGTCTCTATAACCCAACAAACATAGCATAGTTTTCATCACGGAGGTTCGCATATAGTTCACGGACGTTCGGAACAACCAAGATATTGAACAATGCAACTCTCTTGAGTTGGAAACGTATTCTATTCACAACAAACAACGATTTCATGTCAAGAACAAACTCCTCTGCAAAATACTACATAAATATTACCAATTCTCAATTATAAAAGCTTCTTTATCTTCCCATGCTGAGGAATCAAAGAAAACACTTTTTCCATCTCTCGTAAATGAACGGACAAACGTACGTGTAATCTCAGTGATGTAGTCCATCCTTGAGAACAAATTTGGCCCGTTTCACGGTTAGGCGCCACTTTTCATTTTTTTCAGTTTTCAGTCTACTACACAGAATAAGAGTAGGTTCATGAAATGTTTTGATATGCATATGTTAGACCCCCATGGGGTCTACCTCCCATAGCATAACGAAAATGCAACTCCAAAGCATTTGCACACAGTGAGGCAAGATGTGCCCAAATCGGACCCACTGTGTGTCAACCTGGCAAACATCCCTTTTTTGCAAACTTTGCCATTCTGTATCATATCTAGCTATGAGTTAAGTGAACATATCTATGTTAAGTGTATGAGTAGCCATAATGAATCATGTCAGAGTTAAAAAGTTTGAACTCCTTTTTGTTACATTTTTTCCACCCCAAAATTCTCTTGGTGGATGTGACATTGTCCGTTCACATTTAATCATCTGCTTATATGAGTTGTGTAAGTAAGAAAACAAAGGCAAGTCTCAGGAAAATAATGTAAAAGTAAAGTATAGCTTTGTATGAGTGACTGTAGAAAGTTTGTTTGTGCTTCAGTTCCATCTGATGAAATGACAGTAATTTGAAAACAAAATTTAAATGTCCGTTCACATTTTTGTCACATCCACCAAGATTTTATAAATCTATAACTTTTTAATGGTTTAGATTATTTCTAAAATTTTTTGCATAAATCAATGATACACAATTGGGTGGCTATCCCTCTGAAACAATTTAGGATTTGAAATTCAAATGCTTTTTGTATTTCACAAAACATGGTGTCCGTTCACACATGTCACATCCACCGGCCTTTCTTGTCAGAAACACATTTTGGTGTGCATCTCAGTAAATACTGGTCCAATTAACTTTAAATCTCAACACATTTTAGACTCTTTAGTAACCTTATAAATGCCACTGATTTTGAGATTACTATGAAACTAAAAATTTGAAAAACTTAAAAAATATGTGAAATGCCCTGGTGGATGTGACATTTTAAGATGTGAACGGACATTTCCGTGAATATCACGTAAAATCTAGGGACAACTTATTTTTTGGGGGACAAAATATGTTTAGAATTAAAAAACATGTCTTTCCCAAGATATCTAGATATCAGACACCCACTTTTATACCACATTCACTATAATTTTACATTATAATACTTGTTCACAGTGAGGATGTAGTATGATTTTGTCACTGTGACTGTGAAAACTGATGTTCTACATATTCTAATCAATTTTCCGGATAATTAATCTCAAAAAGGCAAAAGAATATAAATGTTATTTAATTACATTGATTAGACCTCTCCTGTATACTGTATTCAATAAGTTTAAAAATAATTGAATATGTGGTGGATGTGACATTTTGGGGTGTGAACGGACACACAATATATCTCCCCAATGCACAGCATTTTTCAGCATTAGTTCCCAATGCTTCACGTAGAATCAAGACTTGAACACAGTGTGAAATGATCCACAACCATTGGAATGGTTAACTTACCAATTGAGGGGTGAAAAAAAAAGTTAAATTGATTCATATATCACTTTACTGCAACTGATTGAAAATTGCCCTTCACCATAGGTAAGCACCGGTTATGCAGTGTTCTAGTAGTAGCCATGACAAAAAATAATGGGCATTCAACTTGGGTCAGATTTAACTCCTGATGTTTAGTTTCCAGTGAAGATACAGTGAAGGTACAGTGAAGGTGATTCACAGAGATAATGGTATGGGTCCATCTCACTGAAGGGGTCCGTTTAACCCCACTTTCCAATGCATTTTTAGAAAGAAAGGAACTCTTGCATAGTTATTATTCAGTGTTTTTATGAGTATAACCAAATGTGTGATGAAAAAATCATGGCCATATGATACTCAAGCTGGATTTAAATCGACCATCTCCTGATTACCAGACTGGCGTCATATCCAGTAGACTACCAAGCTTCCGCTACAGAGCCCGTGCTAGTTCTACGATGTATGTATGCGATCCTGTGCAGTAGATACTGTGTATTTACCTGGTATTCAAATAAATGAATTCTTACATCAAGTTGTTTTTAAGTGGAGCTGATTGACAAATTGCCCCTTGTCGATGTACAATAAGCACCAAGTATTCAGTGTTTATAGTTGTAGTCCTAATAAAAAAATCATGGGCATACAAGTACAACTCTGTAACCAACAAGCTCCTTATTATTAGGCAGGCATTGTAATTCATATCCACTAAACTGCCTCAACCCCAACAGCCAACCAGTGCTCCTTCCAATTCTTTTTAGCAGAGGGTAAGTCAATATTTATGCAAATAAATAAACCCTTGTATCAAGTTGTTTTTATTGCAACTGACTGACAAATTGCCCGTTGTTGACAAAAATTAGCATTATTCAGTATTAGCCATGATTTAAAAAAAAAATATACACTTGCTGTATGTGCTTCACAAGATTACATGTTATAGCCAGCTATCAAAAGCTCATTAGGGTTGTTCATTATTCCCAATAATTGTATATTCTGAAACACACAAATTCCCTTAACTTACAGGTTCGTTCAGCGAAAAAATGAGAGAGGGTTTATTTTTCTGAGGCTTTGTAAATCCAAGAATTAGATAAAGGTCATTATTCCAAAGGTTCATAAATCCAAATATGAAATAAGGCATGTTATTCTGAAGGTTTGTTCATCTGAAGGTGTAACAAGTTTTGTTAACCCTAAATTATTATTTTTTAATCTGAATACATAATGATACTCATAAAGCAAAAAAGGAAAAGTTTGTTATTTCCACAAAAAAAAAATGAATGGTCTTCAATTGACAAAGAATGGCATATCCTGGTGATGATGTAGGAGAGGTGGAAGGGTGGTATATGGATGAGGAGGAGAAAATGCTTCTTTTTACAGAACACAATATATACAAATACATTGTAAAGATTTCATTTTGTCAATATGTAGGGCCTATGTATACCCTCTGCATTAACATACTTACAGTGGTGCTTCAATATCAACAAACTCTGGCAAATTAGAAATGTGATTTTTAACTGACATGATAAAGTTTATGGGTGGAATCCTGGTAGGTGACATGTGCGAGAGTTATTGTAGCTTTTGCCTCTGCTGTAGATTTACAATGCATAATGCACACAGGGTCATGACCACATAATCTGCATTTTTTGTTATTATTATTGAGGATTGGGCTTTATACCAGGTTTTCACTTTTAAAGTTTGTCATAGGCAGAAACTATAGTAATAGGTAGGACAGGTTAAGGTAAGATTAAGACTCACATTACTTGTACCTTTTCTTTTCGATACCCTGAGAAAACACTTAACTGCACATTGGGGATTTTGATCACAATAAAAATATCACATTCACCATGTTGGATATCATTTACTGTGAGAAAAATTGAGTGCATAATTGCTCTATCAGAAACATTATGTATGACTTCATTGGTTAAAGAGTAAGAATGTCATTACTATGTTGATAAATTTATTGTTTTATTCATATGCAGTTCACATAAATTGAAGGTAAAAAAATGTCTGTTCACATTTGATTTTGTCACATCTGCACCAAGGAGTTTCAGGCATTCATACATTGAAACTTGAGAATACAACTGTATGTGTACCCTTGTGAGCAGTGATTTGCATTCTAAAATGTGGTTTTTCTATGTGGTTCTTCCAAGTAGGATTACTGTTACCAGATTATGATAAAGAAAGATTAAAATTCGGAATTCTGTTCACAATTTTGGCATCACATCCCCGTGTTGGATCCAATTTACTCTAAGAGAATTAAGTGAACTGTACAATTAACAGTGTACATGTATGTCTGCAAAAACACCTAAAAAATACTTTGGTCATTCAGTGCATGTGAGCCAATAGAAATGTTAGTAATGATTTCAACTATTACTATTAAGTATAGATTAAAGAAGAGTAAAAATGTCCGTTCACATCTCCAATCCGTCACATCCACCACTTATAAGGAATTTCAAGCATTCATAACTTTTACAGGACATGGAACCTTGTCAGCAGTGACTTGTACTTTGAATACAGCATTCTTGATGATACTGCATGCATTATAATCATTGGTTGCAATGCATGGTGTGCAGGAAAAAAAAAAAAAAGGAAATTGGTGTTCCATTCACATGTCACATCCACCGTGTTGGATATTACTGATATCATTTATGCTGACAAAAAAAAAAAAAGTTTTCTTGTGAAACATAATTTGTTTCTTACTGTAAACTGACTTGTGCTGACTCTTCATTGGGTAATCACTTGGCTTATTTCTATTGTTTATTGCTCAAGGTGTAAAATGTCCGTTCACATCTGTTTTTGTCACATCCACCACATCCTCCAGCTGAAATTTTAAATGTAAAAGTTGGACACTCACAATGTTAATATTAGGTGTGTGTATGTCCCCCAACATAAGCATTATCTCCATGAAATATTACACATCCTGAATGAGGAAGTGTAAAACAAGAGAAACTTTTTGAAGTCATTTACTCTATTTCACACCATATTTTTCCTTCAAAGCGGTACAATTTTCTAATAAATCCAAATAAGAACACAAAATCTGGCACGAAGTTTGCTTAAATATCACTTAATCATGTTACAGTATCAAATCACCTGTTGGACACATAGTGTGTCAGCTCTGTCCATAGTATCATAGTGTTATCTTTCAGCAAAATTACCTTCATCTCCTATAGAACCATTCATAGTATCAAATATTGTAATAATAATTAAGCTCTGGCATTACATTTTCCATTAAATTCACATTCTTGGGAATAAAAAATCAAGACATTCCATCTCTTAAAGAGAACTTGAAATTTTGACCCCTAGGTTGACAAAAAGTGGCGCCTAACCGTGAAACGGGCCATTTATCAAAATTTCGTAATCACGAAGTAAAGATTCAGGTCCTAAATTTGTTATCTAAAGTCTACAATGCAAAATTTGCTTATAACGAACATGGTCACAGCTAAATATGACAAAGAATTGACATAGAAAAACAAAAGAAATGTGCACCGTTATCGAAATACGAAGTTTAGCTGGGGAGGGCAAACGAATATATATTTTTCATATATTTTTTGCATATATTTTTCTTTATCTCTACCATTCTTACTGCATTCCTACTGCATTGCTCAAGCTGGGTATACATTAACTGCTTGGCATTCAGATATTTTCCTGACACTATCCTATCATGGCAACATTTATTGAATGGAATGGTGTTACTGGATGGATATCTGATTAATGACAGGTGTAGGTAAAATTTTCAGTCATATTAAAGGAACATTCATATACATGATTGTTGTCATAGTTTTTCTATGATGTAAATTTGTAATGCATTTTACATAAAGTATATGAATTTTGAGGGCTTCAGCAAGCGCTATGTATTATAATATACGCTTGTAATTCTTAGTTGATTTGCGTTTTTTTTTTTTTCTTTGAGTCATTACAGCCGAAGTGCAAACAACCACAATCGCCTCCTACAATGTATTCGGCCATCCGTGCAGGGCCGCCTATACAGTTTCTCAATCTGTTCGCCCCCATTAGTATTTTACTGCATACTTTTGCTAGGTTTGTGCTCATGTATCCATTGAGATCATTACAAAAAAAAAAGCTATTTCTCACTTAATTGTGGTTACAACAGCTGTGTTTGTCACTATACAATTTTTTTATCTACAGCTGCATGACGGCAGGTGCTCGTTATGAGTCACTATAGCCCTACTGTTTTGATCCTTGGTATATATTCCATCATGGCTAAAACCCAACTGTTGTTTAAAATAAACAAATAAAAGAGGTCATAAAATTTATAACTGTTGTTGTTGACCATCACTCAAATAACATACGATACATCTTTTACAAAGTGTTCACGGTGACTTCATTTATTTTTTTCTCTTGATGAAAAAATACATATATGAAGATTTATGACCTATGAATAAATTTCTTTAGAAGAGCTGTTTTTAAATAAATTGTTCCTCTTTCTCATTCATAGATATAACAACGGCTGGAAATTTAAATGCACAATATGGTGTATCCATACCTGTTTGATGTAAGTTGTATGTGTAGCGGTGTCCTATTTGAGTTAAAGTGATAAACAGGAATAATCATTTTATGTCACACCATTTCACAGAATAATTTTTGTTGACTCGTAAAACTGCATGTGCAATTTATAAAGCAAGTCACATAATGCACGTTTATGATTACGTCATCCACGTAGACATCAGGTTCACGTTCTCGGGTTTTTTTTTTTTTGTTTTGTTTTTTTTTTTTTTCTCCAATGACATGTCCACTTTCATTTGTGCAGTAACCGGTTCCTCTAAGATCACTGACTACAATGTTTGTTCCGTTCATCCTAAAACATTAGCCATCAATCATTTTTCCCCCGCACTTCGAATATATAATGTTTCTCTTTTTCATACACAAGCGCATCAATATTTGTAGTTATGGTAGGCATGATTCACGTTTTATTCAACCATTGTACAAAGTGACTCGCTGTCGATTTTCTCTGTATTCTCTATTCTCAAAGGTTTCCTGGTGTTCAGTAAAGCTGGGTAAATAGGCCAAAGAAATGTATGTCCTCAATAATAATACTTGTGTCACATGATAATTACAGTACGCCCTCGTAAATTTGCACTTTTTTCCATTCTTCATTTCTTTTTCAAGAAGTAGTAATTTTACTCATACGAACATTATTTTGGTCCCTGTTATTGGCGATTATATCTACTTACCTTGGCAAAGCAGTCGGCTCTTTAACCAGTGATTATGAACCCTACCCCATAGTTTTTGTCTGCCGTGGTTGCTCCTCGTGACACTGCAACGACGAGGTCCCTCTGAAATGTGTTATCATGCGGCTCCTTTGTTTGTTGGAATTTTGTTTGAGAGTGCGGACATGCTGATTCTATCTCGTGAATGAGTTTGATTTTGCAAATTCTTCTTTCGTGCAAGCCTATGCTTATAAACAACCTGGTATTTGCAGGTCGATCGTTATATTATGGACCCACAAATTATCACACGATCGGATGTTTTTCATTACGATTATCCTTATTAGTTTGCATCACAATGTCAACCTGCCACACACACGCATCTCATAGTTATGCAGTTCTGTTAAAATGTTAAGTAGTACAGATTGCAGTTCTGTTAAAATGTTATGTAATAGAGATCTATGGTTGTCGGACACCGGGAAATATTCTCCTGTTATGTCCCAAGTCTGTAAACATTCCCCTAAAATTTCACGCTTTGTTGCTTTTTTCTTTCTTTATAGTGATTCGTTTATCAACTGCAAGAATGTTCACGGCTACTTTTCTTTTGTTTCAGCTTGCGTGTGTGTAGGTTCTATTTGTATGCTATTCACATTAATGGAGTCGTTGTCACTTACCCTGTGTCTCTGTATGCAGCCTATTATACATGGGGATGAAGAACCCTCTGATTCATATCATATGAACAGTCATGTATCACATGTATGTCCCCTTAATTTATCCAGTTAAGTTTTATACCTACTACATAAATGATTCTGATTATCACACAATAATCAAGGAATATAGTTTTTATTGGTACATTTGATCTTTTTTTCTTTTTTTTTTTGCATATGCCTGACTACCTTTTTTATGTGTTTGCTGCTGTTTACAATACTCAAAGAACGTTAACGGTGTATTGTCCTTCTTGTCCCCTATTTTGAAAATTTATCTGATTTGAGACTAGCAATGTTCAATTCTCATGTTACGACACGATTTGATACATATATATATATATGTATGTATGTTGTCTTTCTGTCCTTCTTTCTCTGTCTTCTTCCTTGTGTTTGTCCTCTCACACCTATATTCCTTTTCAGAATTCTATGTTTACGTGTATTTGCCTACTTGCTGTACGATCCGCGAAACCGGAATTGTTTGTGCTTCACCTACATGTATGTCAAAATATCTCATACTTCAACCCCGGCAGTTGATATGCTTTCATTCTAGATTTTATGCTCCTCCTTATGGCTAGTCAACTCAATGCAGCGTTTGATTCTCTTAATGATGAATGACAGATGAACTCTATGATTTGTTTAGACGCTCCCCTACAGAATTAAGTCGGATAAATTCACGTTCATCTGTTGTTTTTGATAACTTCATTGCCGATAATGTTAATTTGTCTTCGAATGATTTATATGATGATTTCGATTTTGAGTATGATTCCTCTCATATTTCTTCAAAGTATGTTACAGTTGATCAATTCACAGATCTTGTCAAAAGTTTTTTCAGAAAGTACATTTTCTTTGTTACATTTGAACATTAGGAGTATAAATAAGCATTTTGATGATTTACATATATTATTAGGTAACCAAATGAAGAAACAAATTTCTGTAATAGGTTTAACTGAAACATGGTTATCTTCTGATATTAATTTACCATATGCATTAAATGGATATGAGTTAATCGTTAATAATAGAGTGAATAGGACGGGCGGTGGGGTTGCTTTTTATTTATCACAGAAATTTGAGTTTATTGTTTGTGATGAATTAGAAATAATGAATGATAGTATAGAGTCTTTGTTTGTGGAAATTTCCATTCCGCAAAGTAAAAAAACATTATTGGTGGTATTGTTTATAGACCCCCAAGTTCTAATCCTAAAGATTTTGGGGGTTGTATTATAAATTTATTAAAAAATCCCTTTTTGGTTAATAAAAATATCTTTATAATGGGTGATTTTAATACTGATTTGATTTTTGATTTTTTGAAATATTTTTGTCAGCATCATTTTTGCCATTGATTTCGAAACCCACACGCGTTACAAATCATTCCGCCACCCTTCTTGATAATATTTTCACTAATGTTTTGCAAATGTTAAACTCTTCTTTAATTTCATCCGATATGTCCGATCATTTCCCTATTATAGCATGTTTTGATCTCGGGTATTCGGTTAATAAGTTTGGTTTTTCTCCAACCAGACGAAGAGCTACACCAGAAAATTTGGCTAGCCTTGGTGCTAGCTTAGATAGGGCTGATTGGTCTAGTGTTTATGATAGTGATGATGTTAGTATATCATTTAATAATTTTTCAGGGATAATTAATAATCATTTAGATGAATATATACCTAAATCAAAAGATAAGTTAGTTGATTATAAAACATCCCCCAGATTTCCATGGGTATCAAAATCTCTTCTTCGTTCAATTAACAGGAAAAATAGGTTATATTATAAATTTAAAATGAAAAAAACTGAGAAGTCAAAAGAAAAATACACTTCCTATAGAAATTCTTTAACCAAGATTATACGGTTGGAAAAGAGGAAATATTATATGTTTCAGTTAGAAAAATATAGACATGATATGAAGAATACATGGAAGATTTTGAACCAGGCCATGAATATATCAAAAAAGAAATCAAATATTACAAAAATAAGATATGATAACAAAATATATGAAGATTCAAGTGAAATAGCTAATATATTTAATTCTTATTTTTCAGTGATTGGGGAGAATTTGGCAAAAAGGGTACCACAGTCAAATATGCATTTTTCATCATTTTTAGGTCAATCTAACTCGAGTTCTATTTTTTTTTTTTGTTCCAATTACGAAATATGAAATTATTGATATTGTTACTGCAATGAATGACAAGCGAAGTGCTGGTTACGATGACATAAGTAATTTTATTTTAAAGGGAATTATATTTTCAATCGCTGATCCACTTTCACATATTTTTAATAGATCTATATCATGTGGTGTTTTTCCTGATTTTATGAAAATAGCTAAGGTTTTCCCTTTATTCAAAAAAGGAGATGGTTCTGATATGAGTAATTACAGGCCCATTTCTTTGCTTTCATCTTTATCTAAAATTTTGGAAAAATTGATATTTAAAAGAACGATTAATTTTTTTACTTTTCATAATGTTTTTACAAATTCTCAATTTGGGTTTCGTCAGAAACACAGTACCATTCATGCCCTTTTGAAGTTTATCGATCACGCAGCGCATACTATTGATAATCATTCTCATCTTATTGGTATATTCCTGGACTTCTCCAAGGCCTTCGATACAATAAATCATGAAATTTTACCTCACAAGTTGTCTCATTATGGAATAAGGGGGAAGGCCTTGGAGTGGTTCAGGAGCTACCTGCAAAACCGCAAACAAAAAATATCTCTGAACGGGAACGTTTCAAGTCTCGAATTCATTAAGTGTGGCGTCCCACAGGGTAGCTTATTAGGACCTTTACTTTTTATCATTAATATTAATGATTTTTGCAGATCATTCTACGTGTTGTTATTTATACTTTTTGCTGATGATTCAAATATTTTCTTTTCACATCAAAATCCAGATAAAATCGTGCACATTGTTAATTCCGAATTGAAAAAAGTGACCCAGTGGATAAGAGCTAAAAAATTATCTCTTAATCTTTTGAAAACTAAATATATGTTATCTAGCAATTATATAGAAGCCTTACGTAAAGAGACTACTTTTGATGAGACCCAATTAGAACGCGTATCTCATATAAAATTCCTTGGGATTACAGTAGACGATAAATTATCATGGAGGCCACATATTATTAACATTAGTACAATAATTTCACGTAATATTGGTATCAATAATAGACTTAAGTTTCATATTCCATTGTCTTCTTTGCTGACGTTGTATTTCTCTTTAATTTTACCTTATCTTAAAGGTAGGGAATCCCATTTGCACGCCTTAAATGAAGAGTTGTATAAATACAGTGGTATGTTGAAGAGAGTATCATTTTAGAAACTCCCATAAAGTATTGAAAGTGGAAGGTAACATTTAGGACATTTTTTTGACCGTTAGATTTTGAATTGAATTGTTTTCGGGGCTCACCATAAATTCCAGTACATTACTAGGCTACCTTTGCAGACCAATGTACTGCATGTGTGTCCATCATGTATATTTTGTGAAGAAAGTTCATCAACACTTACAAACATTTCTATATACATTCTTGTTATTACATCAGCTCTTGTACTTTTACACTTGTGTTTATAGATCACAAATACAGAAGAATGCAACAAAAAGGCTTAAGTGTGGCTGACACACAGAACTACGGAGTAGTTGAGTTTTGTGCATTATTCAAATTTTAAATAACTGTTGACTTCCAAATTTCTAAGCAGTGGCCTAAGCAAGTCCCCTGAGGTTCATATTTAATGTTTTGCTGCATTTTGGGAGATCTGTAAAAGGTATCCCCTACCTTTAATTACGGTCTTTTAGCATGGGGTAGCGCTCATCAGACTTTATTAGATAGACTACTGTTATTACAAAAAAGGGCACTTCGTGTTATTTGTGGCGTCCCGCCACGTTCCCATACAGATCCATTATTCACTAAATATAAGATTTTAAAAATTAAAGATTTGTATTTTTTTCAACTTGGACAGTTTATGTTTAATTTCAACGCAAATGCACTTCCCTGTATATTCAATTCAATGTTTACAAGGAATCAGTTTTTCCATAATTATCCCACCAGGCAATCTTCTGAGTTTCATTTACCCCTTCTGAGAACATTATTGCCTCACAATACATTTATATACACAGGCCCTAGATTCTGGAATTCATTAAGTTGCAAAATGAAAAATTCTCCTTCTTTGTATTCTTTTAAGCGGAAGTTGAAATCCTTTCTGTTAAACCCTCTCTGATTTTTCGCTTTTATCAACCAAGTCCCAACAACCACAGGGTTCATCATCCAACCATCAATCAATTAATCTCTGAATTTATTATAATGAAATAGCCATCTACACGGCTGTATGCATCCACCAGCTGTTTGAAGCACCTCTTCAATTCCCTCTTCAATTTCCTCTTTCGTTTCCCTCTTTCGTTTCCTTGATCAGCGTGTAGGCATTCTCTTTCTTCTTTCCTTCCTTCCATCCATTTTTCCATCTATTTTGTCGAGTCGTGTCATGTTGCTGTGTGTCTCCTATTTTGTTCCGTCTTGTCTTAAATTATACTTGTGCTAAGCATATGCAAATAAGTATTTCATTAGATTTTTCTTGAGGGGTTCACAATCTACAAGCTTGCTTTTTAGTGGACCTCTCAGTTCTTTTTTTTTTTCCAACTGAAACATTACCTTGTATTTTTTTTGCGTATACATGCATGTAACTTTATTATTGTATCATTTGATATCATTTGCAAGATGTATGTACACGATTGTGATATGATTCCTAATCTATACTGTGTAATGTTCTGTTGGAAAGGGAAGAAGAATAAAATAAAATGAAATGAAATGAAATGAAATACGTTTCCAATGTGTATAGGAAGAAATCCCTCTGCGTTTGCTCCTTGTGTTACACACTGTTACCGAGGAGGATTTGTGTTATTATATTCGTCAGAAATGATATTAGGTTCGATACTTCGTCATAACAAGACACAGTAAGTCCATATAACTTGGATGGATACTTGTGACTTCGATATTATACAATATGGTTCGTTATAACAAACATTTTGTAGCGCGTCATTTCGGAGGCTCGTTATTCATACAGTTTGTCAATCCGAAAATTGATTAAGGTTCGTACAATCATGAAGCTTTTTTATTCGGTAAATGATAGGAATCTCCGAAGGTTAATTCAAAGATTTCTTAATTGTAACATGAAAAATCAGGTTCGTTTATCCAAATGTGGAGAAACAAATTAACAACCAAACCCTCCAGATTTCAAAACCTCATAATAATCGTTTTCACCTAAACTAAAATCAGGCCCATTCCACTTTTAGAATAACGGACCTAAAGAATAGTTAATCTTCGGACTAACAAACTTTCGGAATGTGAAAATTTTTAATAAGAAACCTCCTGAATTAACTACGAACCTTTCATTTCATTTTCGGAATAACAAACCTTTGGACATTCGGAGTAACGAGCGAGCGTATCAAAGTGCGACCTTAAACCTATCACTAAATTATCACTTTTTTAACATATGTTTTCAAAGTTAGCACAAAACACCAAACAACTTGACGATCTCTCTGTCTCTTAAATGTAAAAGAAAAAAAAAATCTGGGACAGAATTGCAAATTAACATTGCTTTTCATTGATGAGTATAAAAAACATCATGTCATCATGAATGGAAGATGTGTATGTTTTCATCAGACAATAATGATTGTACACTGCATTATTTTTGTTCGCTTATGACATTCCGATGAATACAAAAATAAACAAACAAAAAGCTCCTCCAGAGGAATTCGATGTAACGGGAGTGCACTGGCAATTCTTTTCTCTGTGTGTTGGAGCTCGATCCCTTCTCTGTTTCTTCTCATTTTCATTCAACTGCTTCCACGTCCTTTTGAATCTTTTCCGTTTCTTCTTAACACATGCCTATTACAGACTTCTTCCGTCATTTCATCCTTTTTGTGTCAATATATCCTGAATGTGACTGCATAGCACTTTTCGGACTTGTTTTTTTTTTTTCTGTTTGCTCGCAGCATGTTCAGGCTACTTAGGGAATGAGAGAAAAATCGTTGAGAAGAGAAAAATAAGAATGTATTAAGGCATGAAATATCATGACAATTACAGCGAACGTCCGTGATGGAGACCAAAACTGGATGTGTTCTGTTTTAGATGGCAGCTACCTTACTCAAAAAGATATACACGGGGAGCATCTGTCACTAAAAAGTGGCACTGTTCCTCTATCTCCTGCTATGTAATCCGTGGACTTATTCTACCAACGAACATCCGTGACCAAAACGTTTTCCTTTTGTTATTACAGGTAAATTGAGTGCTGAACGGTATTCACTTTAGGGTATGAGAGACTCAGTGATTTGGTAATATTTTCAAGGAACATTAGCATAATGTACAGTGATATGCTTGTAATTACCAGAAATCCCCTTTCTCGGACAGAAGGTCCGTGAGCGAAACTTTCAGAACCTATAACAGTGCAGATTGTCTCCAAAACGTCATCAGAAAGAAATCTAAATGCACAGAAAATTACAGATTACGCAAAATTCCATTTTCCTATAACTTGGTTTTCAGTGCTAAGCTGTTTTTGTATAATTAGAGGGAAAACAAGCGTAAAATTGCGAGTAAATTTTGCACTGTTAGTTCATCATGATCACATACCGCCTTAAAAATTCTAAAACTACTGTATGCTCTAAAGTCATTGTTTACTTTGTAAAACGCTATTTGTCGCTATTACAGCTAAAAGTTATAAAGAATGAAGGACACCTTCTGGACAAGTTATCCTTGTCTTTCGGATTACATACGTCACGGACGTTCGTTCTACTACTAGGGTCATGTTCCAGGATGGGTAACTAATCGACAGAGAGTATACGTAGCCTTCCTAACTCTTTCAACAAATTATTGTCAATGCAAATTATAAGAAATTTGACATCCTTTCAACATATATATATATATATATATATATATATATATATATATATATATATTGCTCATAGGGGGATTAAGAGGTGAATTTTTAGAGAAAATATTAATTATTTGCTAGTTTTCGGTGAATCGTATGGTCCAAAAACCGCAGACGAGCCCCAGTCCGCTTCAAACATGACATGCAGCTCCTCGGCTAGAGAGCCAAAGGTAAAATGTACCTTCGCCATCAAAGCAAGATGGTGCCCACTCGATAACGTTTTAATCATTACGGACGTTCTTTTTTTTTTTCTCGGAGGTTCGTCTAAGAATGTAATTTCGGTTCGCATTTGACACAGAAACTCAAAACAAACATATTATCGTGTGGCTAGATCTTAGTTGATGACGACTCAGAACAATATCGCCAATAACGTTCAATGGGCTACGATCTTTATTAGTAAATAGCGGACGCACGTCCGTGACGATAACTGAGTATAATCTTGCATAAAAGAATGTTACTTCCCATGTACAGCCAGCAGACGTACAATTTTTGCAGGATATGTTCATTAGGTGGAACACCAAATTTTCGTATACATTAAAGTTCCGACAACAAAGTAGAATTTGCAGCAGCGATAGAAATAAAAGCATCACGGACGTTCGTCTGTTTAGGGCTTTGATATTTCAATTGTTCTCTGTAATTTTATACGTGCTCATAAAATTATTATAGTTTTGTGGTTCATACCCATGATATGTCAAATCCAGGACATGGTCAGATATTAGATGCCACGTACCATAAAAAGGCACGTCATTGGTTTGAAAAACAAAAATTATTGTGAAAATAGCGTTTTTACCGTATTTTTACGCTTTAAGTCCTTGTCAAATGCAAAATATCAGTCAAAAGTCAACCAAACCATACATTTCCTGAAAGGAAATTTACCAGGCTTTGAGATGATATGAAAGAATCTGGTTTCTTAGGTCATCCTGGTGTGTTCTAAGGGAAAGAGTGTCATAAGGTGGGAAAATAATACATTGTGTTTTCTGTTTTTCTGTCCATTAAGATCCGTTGTCTCTCCCTGGAGATTAAAGTCGGGAATTCAGAGCAATCAGCAGCTGCAGAAACAAACCTGGTTGAATTTCTTCGCCTTATGTCCAAGCTTGAACGTATCAATCTCACATGGCGTAATGTCCCTAGGACACTCTTCACGGAGATTGCTCGACAAGTCACACACTGCAAAGTAAATACGTATACACTGTGATATTTCTGTTTACAAGTTGTGAGGAAAGGGGGAAAAGTACAACATTATTGAATGTGGTCTTGTAAGAGTCCTGTTTTCCAACTTTATAATATTCATTTTCATACATGTTTGCATTTAAGTGGAACCCTCTTTATTTTTTTTTGTGAAATATGTTTGCAAATCAATCAAGTCTGTTTTGAAACTGCATCAAAGCAAAAAAATAACTTAATAAAAAATACTGCAATTAGCGGCTGCTGTGTCAGTCCTCATTTCAGTGGATCCTGCTTGTTAATAATTAGTTTAATACGAACAGCAAAACTTGATACGCACGTTAAAGACATTCGATAAAATTTACAGCTGTTTAGCTGTCTTTAAAAGTTCGTAGAATTTTTATCTGTTTTTGATCGAACTTTCACTTGATTGTTTATATAATAATTTTGCTTTCACATCAATTTTGCAGTGGCCCGGCGTTCCCATTTGAACTACCTGTAGAACAATGCATTGACTACATATTACTATGAACAACTTTTTGGCTTTTAGAAAATGTGTCCAATGCTTCATGTATGTGGATTTCAGTTGTGTTATTTTTCTCTCGTTTTTTACCTGTAACAGCGGAACGACATTATTATCAATAACAAAGCGTTAAGTGATCTGCTTCGTGAAAATGAGGCACACCACAGGTATGCATTTCACTCTTCTGTAAGTCTATCCTGTTTTTTTTTTTATATTTTCTCTTTTGTCTCCTTGTAGTATATCTTGTCAATTTTACAACGCATAGTGTATTTCGCAATGATTGATGAATATGCAGATCTGTTATGAAAATGAACATATTGTTATTCGATCTCTTTGTCTGAAAGCATTTAATATGGCAACATGGTGTACAATGTGAGAGTAATAAAATATGAATGGGAAATAATGATTATCCTCGGTTACAATACAGCATATATGCAACCACAAGCAATGTCTTTCTCTGGCAACCGCCATTTCGCGATTGACGATGTTTATACCTAACAGCGGATAAGTAGAACAGGCAAGATACTTCGTTTCCCATGTTTATGATAACCACATAATTTGTGCACTGAAACAACCATATAGACCTCATGCACCACATGCTACTTTACAAATCATTTCATCATGATTATAAGATCGAATCATGCCTTTTTGATAACCACTTGAGTTTTGACATTATTTGCCTATAAAATGTTTTGAACACAACTCTAAAAAAAAAAAAAAAAAAAAAAAAAAAAAAATGGTTCAGCACTTTGACAGTGCAATTCCACGTACCAATCAGTAAGGTAGTGTCCATATTCCCTTTAAAAATAAGACCTATACCTCTCGTTACTATACTTCAGTGCAAGACCAGATGACCTTTTTTGTATTTGTATATAAAAATTACGTATATTATTACATATATATGTAACACAGATACTCGATGATTCTTTCGAGAAGAAACACGGAGCCGGGCACGGTCGGTTCTGAGCAAAGAAGTTCAATTCTGTCAAACAGACTTTGAACGAGCGGACATGGGAATACGTCCCTAGAGATAGCTTCTCTGGAGGACCAAGGAGGGCAATTCAAAGGACATGGACCAGGGAAAGGAGAAAGACAAAGAAGAGAGCGAAACCTACATAGCATCAGGATGACAACTCACCCAGGCTCGACATCATGGCGAAGAAGCACAGCATCCTTTAGAGAATTAATGAATGAGGGTATCAACGATTCATATCAAGCATAATCAATATGACTAGAAAATTGACATAACGCGTCGCTGAATGAGAGAGCATTCCTCTCTTCTATACAAACACGCTTCGTGTGAGATTGTTTGAGAAAATCAGAAGTGTTTGCATGTATATCCAACTCTCCCTTTTCCATCTATTTTCGCTTGTTAAAATAGGATTTATACCTATCGTATAAGCATTGCACTTAATCATGCTTTTCACCGTCCTTTATTTTCTTCTTATGTGAAAGGGAAAGTGTTCTCGGTGTGCGGTACATTCAAAAGCTCGAGATGTTAGTAAAATGTATCATGAGTACAAGTCTGCAAAGCAGTATTAACTTATAGAGTAGCTTTCTATCATATTATGTAGAAGAAGAAAAGAAACACACACCCACACACACACACACATTTACGATGAATCAAGGCGGAAACAGAGGTTAACTACAAATTAAAAGCAGCTTTGCTTTTAGCAGCTTGTACCGCCCTTCAACGGAATTTGCTTGAAAAAAAGAAGGTTTTCCCTTTGCCTTTTCAATCATTTTCATTTAATCTTCAATATTATTTTGTAGTTCAGTTTCGTCCCATGAAACCCCAAATTAACCACTCCTTGTTTCATATTCTTCTTTCGTCATTAATTTTCGAATAAGGTCTATTCAATTTAGTCATTTGTCACACATATTCGTCATTCACAATTCAAATTCGTCAGTCACGCTCAATGCACACATAACAAAAGCAAATTCGTCTTTTAGCTATCATTTTCGTCAAATTCTCCTTCAAATTCATTCTATTTTGTTTCAGTTGTGATTTCTTGGTCATTATTTTTTCCTGCAACCTCTATTTCAGAAAACGATTGTTCCTTTTTTTTTTTGCAATAATTCAGTGAAAGAGTGTTTTATCGGTGGCGCTCTTAAGTAGTTATATATTAATGAATCTAATTACATTTCAATTATCTTACAAGTGTTTATGTTGGAAGTAACTGTATATTTCTAGTGTGTGTGAAATATGACTCTTTATTACTTATTTGTATGATTGACAAATCGCAATCAGTATTTGATGTGTTGTATAGCTTTGCTTGTTTGCGCATATAGCTTTTTGAGCCTTGTCACTGATTACACGTTCTCTCCTGATTATGCCTTCATGGTAGCAGCGGATGATATGCATCGTATCTCCATCGACTTCTTACGACAAAACCAATTCAGGTTCAGTGTGTTTGATGTAGTGAAGTGTAATGTACTGACACAAAAAGGTGACCGCACCATGCACTCACTTCAATACATAATGTAATCCGAACGCTGTATGTTTCTTTTGTTTTATTGCCCTTTTAGGATGTCTGCTCTGATTCATTTTATGAACCGTGAAGGGTAATCCATTCCGTTAATCGTATATGCTCGGTGACGACATAAACGTCAAGTAGACGAGAAAATCGTATACCATTATCAATAGAAGCACAATAACAGCACAATACTAAAATGAGCTGACAGGACCATATTACTTGTCAGTATAAAAATACTTGTCAGTAGTGTGTGTGAGAATGTGTGAAAGGTTTGACAGTGCATTAACGACTCGCTGCCAGTTGTACATGTACGTTAATGAAAGAGCGTACACGTGATTCGTCAAAAGTGTTAGAGTTTCGTAGGCCCTACAGTAGAATGATGTGTTCAGTGAATATGCCATTCCTGTTGCATTGACAGATTGATCATTTGACATGCTGAGTTGTCTGCATCTGCGGTGTGTTGTAATGATGTAAGAAACAATGTGTGCATAGGTATTTTCCGAGTGCACATGGCGATCGACTCCTCTAGAATGTGACCAGTTTTGAAGTGAAATACGTAGAAGTAAATAATTTGAACAGTTCAGTGGTAATCTAAGGCTCCATTACACTGTGTACTGAAGTTTATTTGGTAAGAATGCCTGCTGTCTTTCACTTTGTCGGTAGCGCAGGCAATTATTATCTCGGAGATGACTTTTAAATCAACTTTTAATTCCTACGTGTACGTTATGCATGCATGAAGTTGTTGGTTTTCACCATTCGAATTATTATATGGATGTTCACTGCTTTGTATACTAGTACTGTGCTTCTTGCGGTGGATATTGATTGATGTGAAGTATGTCTTATCGTTAGCACTCTAGTAACTTTAGATTTAGAGGTATAGCCCCCCCCCCCCCCCACAAAAATGTACATATTGCATATGGCTGGGTAGCATTATTGTATATATTCTAAGTCAAGTGCGAATGTAAACTGACCAAAAAAAAAAATAATAATCGTTGTAGTGCATCTCTGTTCCTTTCAAGTTGAAGAGTGCATATACAGGATTATACAGTCTTTTTTTTTCTTCGTGCTTGCGCTGGTCTACCTTCGTCGATAACGTAGTCATATCAACCATAGTTAAAATATTTATCTCGTGGTGGGTGTAATATCTACATTAAATTTGGTTGTCTATCTTGATAACATTATAATTATACGCTATAGTAAAACTGTTATACCATACTTGTTTTGCAAACTGGAAGATTACGTAATGACATGATTATTATTATACTTTGTTGGGGGCAGGGGAGCTCGATCGCAACGTGAGTAGCTATTGTGAAAGTGCATTACCACGTTACCTGTGTGTGTGTGTGTGTGTGTGTGTGTGTGTGTGTGTGTGTGTGTGTGTGTTAGTGGTATGGTGCTGAGCAATTTGTTTTTTGTCTGTATTTTCAACCTCAAAGAGTTGTACAGTTTGTATCCGTATAGGGATATGAAGATATGTAATTGCACACTGCAGTAGAATGTTGCTCTCATTTCACTTCTATTTACGCACATATTGTTGTACAATGAGTGTTCAGGGTTTTTTTTTTTTATATGTTTAATAAGAAATAGAATATTCATAAATACCCCACTCGTCAAATAGATGAGTATCATTTGCCCCTTTAGACTAATACTCGAGCTCTCTTTACAATATCTACGTTTATTTACAGTGGCCCAAAACTATGTAATTCCCTCAAAAAAGTATAACATTCTACTAGTTTGAAATCATTTTCTAGTAATGGGTAAAGAAATATCTTATTAGTTTATCATGTACCCAATGATTAGTTTGCCCGATTTGAAATTGTTTTTTCTTCTCCCTGCATCGAGAATTCTGACCTTCCCTTCGCTCTCTCTACTCCCCCTCTCTCTCTTTCCATACTCTCTTCTGTGTGTGTGCGTGTACGTGTGTGTGTGTGTGTGCGTGTTTGTGTGTGTGTGTGAATGCGTATTCCTCATGTTATCATCGATGTAATGAAAAGTATAATTATTTAACTTGTACGGTATATGTATTGTAGTTTTGTATGAAAAGCTATGTATTAATGTATTGTAGTAATATCACGTGAGTGAGGGGACTGCACTATACAAGTTCGTTTTTTTTTAGTATTAGCAGCCCCTCAATTTTCATTCCACCAACTCTTTTACGAAACAAGATGTATGTTATGTTACAAGACATGTTATCATTTGACGTTTGTATTACCTATGTACACTCAGCAAAAAAAAAAAAAAAAGAAGTAAACACTTTTTCGAGGTCATATATTTCATAGAAGATTTTTATGAAAAATAATGTATTATATACCATTTTGAGGAGAATTTCATTGGCTATTAAGCTAACAGGTTGATTAAAAAGAAAACTTTACGCATGAGTAAGCACATTCTTTTTTTGTCCTCCAAGGCACAAAATTAAAAATTGCAAAAATTGACATGCTCTTTTTCATTTGCAAATGCCCTTCACAATAACATTGTCAACAAAAGACCAGTTTAACACAATGAGAGACATGAATGAAATAGGAAAAATAAGTTTTTGTTCTCTTTCTCTTTATAACCTCTAAGAAAAACAAAGTGGGAAACTAAAGGGGAAAAATAAGAATTTTCTGTCAAGTCAAACTTCAATTGACATAGGGATAATAAGCATAAAGATGATTAAATGAGCATAATTTCTTTATTTATTTCTTTTAATATAGTGATTTCAGAATCCATGAGACAATTTCAAGAACCAAACATTATTTACAATTTCCTCATTTGAAAAAAAAAAAACAGCAAATTTGTACCATTTTTGTTTTGTTAATGAAGTATTACTTCTTCTCTTATTTCATTTGAATTTTGATTTGTCACAAGATGCTTTATTTTCCTCCATTATTTTTAGCCTTCACTGATTTTTTTTTATTTTTTTTTTTTTGGGGGGGGGGGGGGGTTAAAGATATCATGGAGATCAAAGGTTGAGTTTTTCAACTTACATTGTAATTCGTGTTTCTTCTCGTGTGAAATTTGTCGTTTGTTCTTATTGTTCTATGGAAGAGCACATACGCATGAATGACGACTTGTTCAGTTTTGCAATTTTTACTTTTGTGCCCTGGAAGAGAAAAACAATGGTGTTTACTCATGCGTAAAGTTTCCCTTTATGTTGACCTATCAGGTTGAGAACCAATGAAATTACCTTCAATATGGTATATAATACATTAGCTTTTAGCCAAATATTCTATGAGAAATCTAAATTTGAAAAAGCGTTTACCGGTACTTTTTTTTTTTTTTTTTTTGGCTGAGTGTATATTGACTGGAAATGAAAATAAAAACATGAATGAATGAATGAATGAATGAATGAATGAATGAATGAATAAATAAATAAATAAATAAATTGTTATACAACTATGAAAATACAGTATATGACATATGCATGTTCACTTTAATATAGGTTTTCCCATCCATTTCCGCACTTTCGTCAATTTCAAAGATTTATTATTCAATTTCGTCCCGAGAAGCACGTGAAACGCAAATCTTAACTTTAATTTTGTCAATTGTCATTGTAATTCGTTTTTCGTCAAACATTTTCGAAGACATAGCATTCAAAATCGTCAATTGTCATTCAAATTCATCCCTCCCTCTAATGGTGCGTTCCCACTGCCGATCAGATCAACTCGATCAATCCCGATCAAGCTTTTTTTAGCCTGGTCGGGCTCGCTCGGCATTGGTATTCGGGGTCGATCTACCTTGATCGGCATCGCTCCTGCTTCCTTCACGATAATTTTGGACATGTCCAAAATATTCGAGTAGGAAGCCCGAACACCAACAGCTCGGCTAGTGATCGAGAAGAGATCGAGCTGATCGGGAATCGGTCGTATAGAAATCTAGTGTGGTCGGGACGGATTTTTTCCCGAGCTCAGTTCCCGATCATCTGGAGTTATACTCGAATGCTACACGATTGATTTCAGATCATCTCGATCCAGGATTCATCAGTTTCATGAATAACTCGACCGCTACACGACCGATACAGGACTGCTATCGATTGATACTCGACTAAACTCGATCATGCTTCGACCGGCACTCGATCAAATACCGAGCACTTTTTGACAGTGGTTGCAGCAGGTGCAGAAGTGCTTTCTTAGCACTCATTTATTGTTCAGGTATTAAGAAAAAATATATGCAGTCCTTGGTCACGTTAAAAAGTTAAATGTCGTCAGTATCTTCAGCCACTCCTGGCCCACTGAAGAAAAGAAAAGGGCCACGAAGAGAGAAAAGACAACAAACCCTAGACAGCAGACATGGCAGAATTAGACTCTCCAGACAAAAATACCAGAAGAAAGAAAGGAAACACAACTGAAACTGAGAAAAATTCGGTATTCTGGCAATATGACTGTAACGTGAAAGGAAATTTTCTAGATTATCTACTTTACTTATAAACTGAGAAATGTTTCTTGAATTCTTTTGCTAGCTTGTCCGTTTCAAAGTTGAAGTTGGTTACGTTGATATAAAATCTATTTCTTACGCTGACGTGTTAAAACAGTAGTTGTAACATAGATCCGTTTAATGCTCAGTGACTTACTTTACTTTTATTTACGTAGATGTTACACTTTTGCTTCGCTTAATAAGGTTTTTTGTTTTATTGAGAGTTGTAAGTACATTGCTTGAAGTCCACCTTGATATCGATTGGCTGAGTTGACAAAAAAATAACCAACCAAGATTTTCATCTTGCTAGTGTAAAATGTTATATTGTTTTATTTTCATAATAATGTACTCTGTTCCACACATCAGCACACTTCATGAATTTAGAAATTAATGATACATATATTTTCTTTCACACACTCTTGGGCCTATACTATATCAATGACTACATACATATTTTTCATTCACTTTAGTAATGAGAACAATAATGACAAAGATGACACGACTCATTAGGGTTGTAGAATAGTCGGTTTTTTTTCAACTCTATGGTGCATTTATGGGCATATAGGCCTATGTTTCATTTCAAACCAAATTAATTTCAGCCCACCTATATGTAATGCACTTACGAAGCGTGGCGGTGTAACTTTTTTTTTTTTTTTTTTTTTTTTTCAATGAGACATCAAACTTAGATTTGCTATTCTACACATCCACTGCAAATATCGAATGCATATAAACGAACCTATCATAATATACATGGTGTCCCGGCAGACAGAGTGCTACAAAACTGTCTCTTATTTAAAAAGATATGAGCGACTGAATGAAAGCGTTACATTATTCAATAGAAAGAACACCTCAAATTTTATTTGACACAATGATAATCAATCTTTGTGCAGGCGCTTTGATCTCCATGAAAATTTGTGATTTACAAAATCTGTAACTTTGGGCACTGATATCCTACTTGACTGAGCGATAGTGAAGCCGTAAAAACTGATAACGATTGCGTCAAAGATAGCTACTGAAAACGGATAAAATGAATGAATACAACTGAATGCATTTTTTGTACCTTTTTGGGCTCATAAACAGTAGTGATCAGTCTTTGTCATCTTTTTTTCAGGAAAAATGAATAGAATCGAAACGCCTGCACGAGAATTGATGATTGTGGTTTCAAAATAGGAAGTGTTCTTCTATCAACTATAGGTTTTCCCGGCCAATTTCGCACTTTTGTCAGTCCAATTCCTAATTGCTGCATTCAGTTTAGCAAAATATACCATAGATGACATGTTCGGTAGTTCAATTTTATCATCTCTTCATTCAAATTAATTTTGGAGCATTCAAATTACCTTTATCCTCATTCTAATTAACACTTTTTCAATTGAAATTCGTAAAACAAGCACCATTTGGTTATTCGCTCATTCAGTTTAGAATGATATAGTCACGTGATCACGGACATGCTGCTCTCGTTCATTCCAATTCATTTTTTGGCAATCAATTTAACATCTTTTGCAGTGAATTTAGCACGCATGCTTATGGTTTGCTTCTTTATTTATTTTCTTAACATAGTTATTGTTTTCCAAGCGTCATTACATTTCATATTTTCGCACTCATTTCAGAGATTTTGGCAACATTTTTGTTTCTTTAATGTGCTTAGTGTCTCTTCAAGTCCGAAGATACTGTAACATGTGCATGGCCACAACTTATCTCGCCGTTGAGCGCTTTATTCCGTGTGTCGGCCAGTTGTAGGAAGTCAAGGTTATGATCATCAAATATTCCTATAATTCTTTTTCTGTCCCCTTGAGAAATACGTCTGTATCTAACTTGTGCCGTCAAGACTGTAAGAAGATGAAGTTAAACTAGAGTATTGGTACATGTAGGCCTAAAATGTCATGTATGAAAGAAAAGGGGCGTTACAGAACAGCAAACTCGAGTTATATGATATGGTCAAAAATACGATACTTTTACTGCTTAACAGTGCGTGGATGAAACAATAAGTCACATAGAAATACGCGTTTAAATGTTATCATCTTTTCAAAAAAGAAATAACATGACGTTAATTTCAATGAACATGTTATACATATAGGAATTTGACTGCCCATACGCGAAATTGAATGACTGAAATACCCCTTTCGCCAGTGCTGGCGAATTTGAATGACTGAAGAGCACGTGCCAATTTGAATGCCCGTTTTACGAATTCGAAAGGCACACGTTATGTGCAAATCTCATTGATCGGAATGCTAAATTGAACGAACAACTTGCAATTTTGAATGACAGAATGTGCAGTGATGAGGATTTTCGCTAAATTGAATGAACCTTTTATCAAATGGACTGACAAAAGTGCGAAATTGGCCGGTAAAACCTATACTAAAGATAATCTTTCGATAGCAATTAATAGTCAGTTTTATGGCACTCTTTTGGGCCACGCCGTATTCAAGCATAAATACTGAGTTGTCTCATATAACGAATACTGTAACCAATTCTTCTTTCACTCGATCACTGTACGAACCTGCCGACCCGTTCGATGCAAGATCTTACACAGATCGAGTCATGTCGAGAAGTCTAGTAGAAATCGAGTATTGACCGTGTAGCGATCGTGTATTAATTGTGTGTAGATCGGGATGTTCGAGTAGAGATCTGTGTGGTTGTCGAGGAGAGATTCTGGAGATGTCGAGAATGGTCGGATGTGGATCGTAAAAGATCGAATAGCGGTCGGCAAGGGATCGTGTTTGAAGGACGATTGAGCATTCGGTCGGGATTGCTCTGGTAAAAATAGGTGATCGGGATTGATCTCGCTTGATCGAGTTGATCTGATCGGCAGTGGGAACGGGGTATAAAGCGGGGTTCCCACTATAGTAAGATCTATCACGAACGCCACGATTAGACATTCGTAACTGATCGTGGAAGTTTCGTTGAACTCGTCTGAAATTTCACGTTTGGATACGAGGTCATGCGAGTCAATGCGTGTTGCTTCGCTTGGATGCCATATGGTCAAGATTGGTCTATTTCAAGCAATACGATCTGTCACGATCTGGTCTCCCGTTCAAATACGATCCAATAGGATTGTCCCGATTGAGTCCATGATTGGTTCCGATCTACCACTATCATTGCTAGCGGGATCCCCGATTTGGTGCGTGCAGCCACTTTCTGATACGTTCCAATACGAATACAATGTACCGCGAACCAATGCGGGCTGTTGAGATAAGATACATCTTTTACGATCGGGATCAAAAGTGACCCCCAGTGATATATATAATATAAAGTTGCCCGAACTGATAGCATTGCTTGTGTGTTTGATTTCATATATACATAGTATGTTTATACATTTGTATTTCAAAATGTCGTTATCTCATGGGGTGTTGAAAGTTCGATTGGTTTGGCTGGATTTATTGTTTTATTGAACAATGTTTAACAAAACCTACATACACACACAACAGAAAGGTAACACCCCTAAAATAATGTCACTTAAAAAAAAATAAATAAATAAATCTTAAATATTGCTACACTTATTGACTAACTTCTATGAGAAAAATAATGACAGTGATCTTTATAGTCTTGCGCGAGTGACCTTACATCCACGACAGTGGTCACTTTTCAAAAGTCACAAAAGATACTTTGTGGGGTATATGTGGAACATTCTGCTTCTGGTGGATGTTTCACTGGTGTTGTTATTTTATATTTCATTGCACCACTCCTCCCTCATTCAACCTCGCGGAATACCAAATATACGATTTGCGAGTAAAATAAGGGCAAATGTGCAAATAAGCAGAATGAAAGTGAAAAAGTCGATCCCGATCAACACGATTAAGAAGCACGACCAGATAAGATTTACTGCGTTTTACGATCCAAGACAATCTGATGCGATGATCACGATCAAAAATTAATCGTGTTAATCGTTGAAAATTTTTGAGCCGTCCAAAAATTTTCTACGATTAACGCGATTGCCACGATTGACCTCAAGATCTGATACAATCTAAAAGGATCTGATAAGATCACCACGATTGCTTCACGATTAAGACCACGATTTCAATCGTGGCGCCAATCGTGATACATTGTAGTGGGAACCCCGCTTAACGGATCGCAGAATGTGAAGATCAAATTCGTTTTTGTTCACACAATTTCATGAATTTTTCATTCACATTAGCCAGATATTGTCGTTTGTTTGTTTTTTTTTTGAGGGTGAACCAACTTAAGCCGACATACTTTTACTTTCTCTCGTAAATTGTATCGTTACACATTTCCCCTAACCATTTGACATTAAACAGGCTATAATTCTACACTTAAAAATTTGTCTTAAGTCATGTTTGCCTAGAAATCGTTTGTCGGTGTTTTCGTATGAGAGACGGTACGTCTGTTTGTATCAGTGTGTACTCGGATCGCTTGTGTGTGTGTGTGTCTGTATGTGTGGTTCTGTGTGTGTGTGTGGGGGGGGGGGGCACTTGCGTGTGTGTTAACTCCTGAATGTAAAATGTGAACGGTCACAGACAAAAAAAAAAAAAAAAAAATACATGAATGCCTGGGAAGTCACACCGGATAGAGATATGTGACGAATATGAATGAAAATTTAACGAAAATGATTGACAAAAGATGAAATCGATCCTGCTGTTTTGAGTGCTGCAAGTGAGACTGACGAATTTGAACTGTAAATGACGAAAATGTATGCCAAATGACAAAATTGAATGGACTTTATTTGAAAATGAACGACGAAAGACAAAATTGAAAGTAAGATTGACCTATTCCCGACATCCCGCGACGAAATTGAAGTAAAAAATTTTTGAAATCGAATGAAGAAAGTGTGAATATGAATGGGAAAACCTATAGATACATTTATCAATCGTGCTTCTCATGCTTGATGTCATATCAGACGTCATTTAAATGACTTGTTGCGAGAAATGGATACACATTTGGGAGATGAGGGTAAGGTAAATTAAATAAAGCAAAGAGAACGTGTTTTTCTCTTGTATATTCTTTTATTCAAAGTTCTCCTTTCCACCGCGTGATCTCTTTGTCATAAGAGCATAAGTATTGGTACAGTATGTGTTTTCTCTGTTATCTTTACAAGCATAAAGAATGTATTTAACTGATTTCTCATGATTCAACCCTATGATTTGAATGTTTTATACAAAATTGCTCAATCACAGACATGATTGCACTTTTAGCAAGTCACTACGTACCTATAGGCCGTATTTCATCGGGTATTACAGGACGGCCAGCATTGACACATCAAACTCAAGGTTTCAAAAAATTTGAAAGGAGATACTTAGGACCCATCAAGGGTTATTAAGGTCGTCGGCAGTCTTTTTTGTCAGGTGCATTCCATTCTCCAGCATGTAGTATGAATGTGAAGGGTTATACTTGTACCAGCAAAGCAAGACAAGTTCTGCCCCCCCCCCCCCCTTATACTTGAACATGAATTTTAAGTGATTAAACAACTCACCTACTATGACAATTTAGTACGATAGGCCAAGAAACTCCCAAAATTATGATTACATTATCCATGTTTCAAAATGTCCATACCAACAAACCAAAAAATATGCCATTCATTTTAAAAGAATGGAATTTTGACGAAGAGAGCAAAACAACCAATGTATACAGTTAGATAACGGAAGAATTTTTTTTTTTTTTCAGAGGACCGATAATTTGCAAAAGACAACTTGATATATGCCCTTCCACAAAATCAGAACAGCTGTGTAGCTCAAAGGCATAACAAAGAGAAATTCCATTCTTTTAAAATGAATCGCAGATCTTTTTGTTTGTTGGTACAGCAAGGCAATATATCCACCCGTATTCTTACATGACAATCATGGTTTGCTCTGTCTCACTCAGTTTAATAATTATCAAATCTATTTTACAAACATAATGAGCACTAAAACATGCATTCAATACAGGAACATATAACAAAAACTAACAATGAAGAGTTGATAAAATACAGTGCACAATAAGCTTCACATATTAAAGCTGATCTTGATGTGATCAAGAAAAATACATCAACTTTATTGGCAATACAGTAAACCTCGCATGAGTCGAAGCTCTCTGGACTGACAAAAATGCGTCGACTTAAGTGAAATTCGACTCTCGCAAGAGCCGATTTTTTTTCGACTCACAGTTATGTACATGTATTATAGTACATTTGCATGCATGTGTGTGTGTGTGTGTGTGTGCGTGTGTGCGTTTGCATTCAAATTTGTCTGTTCTTGAAGATAATGTTCTTATTTTGTTCTAAATTGAACATGGAATTTGTATCAATACTAGTATAGTTAAACGTAGTTCTGAGAATGTCTACGCTAATGTGGCAATGTGCATGTGCTATGTCTATGGTGCAACATAGGTATAGCCATCTCTGTCAACCTACCCTGAGACAAACACTCTGCCAGGCCCATCCCACCTGCATTGAACAAAACTATACAGCCAGCCGGGCACGCACAAACAAGCTCCGCCCACTTGGCCTGTCACTAAAGTATTAAAGCAGCGATTGGTTGACCAAGGAGTTCTGGCTTGATATGGATAAAGTATGGATGTGCTGTGTGTATGGATAAAGTATATGGATCGATGTGCTGTGTGTATACATGTATACATGTGTATGTATTCGACATGCGTGCAGAGCGGTACGGTGAGTGTGCATGCTTACCTGCAGCAGGCCAGGGACGGGGTTCTGCGACATGCCAATTTTTTTGTTCTCCTCTAAATGTAATGAGAATGCCAGACAAATCTTCTTCGGCTCAAGTGATGTAAACTACGTGTATTTTGTACAAAAGGGACTGAATGTTTTACTTCGACACAGCCGAAATTCGACTCTCGTACTTCGGCTTATCCAAATATTTCTTAGAGAAAATACATAGGGAAAAATCGGGACTTTTTATTTTACTTCGAGTTAAGTGATTTTCGACTCACTCGACGTCGACTTATCCGAGGTTTACTGTATGTAACATTTGCCTGTACATAGAAATAAAATACACAAAAAGATAGAAACAAATTAGGACATTTTATTTTCCATCTACTCGGCTCATTATATGACATGATTATGCAATGTTGAGTTAAGCAGTGTCTGTACTATTCAGCCCCAACATTTACATGTTTGAACATGCAAGGAGCAAAAGATAATCAGGAATTCTGCAGCTCCATGTAGTACTGTACTTCTCGGCAAAATATCCACCATGGTACTTTTTTAAGCCTCATACTTTCAGCAGGGAATATCAAATACCTCAAAATCACAATTTGATACTCAAATATCAGAGTAAACAATAACAAAACAGTTAATGACCACACTGCAACATACACAGACACACACACCGACACACATCGAGAATACAGATACAGATATGAAAGTTTAAATTTCAGCATGCTTTAAATACCTTTTCAAGGCAGGGATGTGTCAAGTTTAGTCTAGCTTAACACTTAGGTTGTAGGAAAACTGCTGAAAACACACTTTCCTATTATTTTATGATCCCAAGCTTAAAGAAAAAGATAGCTCTTCAAAAAATATGGAAAACTTGATCTGGTTGACCCATTTCACCTATTTTGAGTCCGCACGTAAAATCAAGGGATGCCACTTTTTGTTGGTTTTGTGATGCACGGTCAAATATATCACACAATAAAGCCGCTTTAATCTTTAATAGTGGACCTTCAGGGAAACTAGGGAAAGAGCTCTGTCTGTATATCTTTTTCAAGGTGTGCACACAAGAAAGACTTTAGAACAAAAACACAACTACAGTTTTTACGCATATACTAGTGATACATCCCATCCACATAAAGGTTCAGGAGTAAATGCTACAAAGCACGCGCACACAAACACACACACACAAACACACAAAATTACTTTATTTTAAGCTTCACTGGGGAGGTTTGTACCATAGTACAGCTTAACTGTCTCTACTTAGCAGGCAACTCAGCCAAACATAAATTGTGCTACGTACTCACACAATAACATGATTATTAAATATGTTTCACTATATTTCATGTTCAGCAAAGATTTCAGAAAGTCTACAAATTGTACATCTCTCCTCCAAATTCCTCATTCTACAACATGCAGCTTAGAACTGTTGGGCAATCCAAGAAGGACTCCTTCTGGAGTCAGAGGCCGAAAATTCTCTCCAGGTATTCATTGAGGAAGATTCCATGGGGATCCAGCTGCTTCCGAATGTCACAGAACTCGCCCCAGCGCGGGTACAGCTCACTCAGCTCCTTGGGACCCAGAGGATGTTCCTGTATGGTGGTAACCATGGTAATACATCTTTATTCTCACACTGCGATTGGAAAGCAAACATCCACTCATATCATATTACATTCATTTTGGGGGAGGGGAGGGGCTATTTTCACAAAGGTGAAGTAATCCTTTAACCCCTTGAAGACTAGTCCTGAGTATACTCGGGCAGGTAGCCTTTTGGAAATGTGTGTTATGTAACAATCACTTTGTCTTCAATTTGTAAAGTCGGGCCTATATAGGCACTTGGCATAACTTGCAACAACTTGCCACAATATGTCTTGGGCATTGAGTGAACTATTTAAACTTGACCCAGTTGTAGAATTCCACAGCAAAGCTTTTTAGTCCAGTCAATTGTCACAGTGTGCCTTGGTCTTTTAAACACAAAGGCCACACAGATATCTCAGGGGATTGGATATAATTGGTGTAACTTCACTAAATCATTTCCAACTGTGCTTACTGTCAATCACTGTTCAGTTGTTTACAGTTATCTGTTCCACTTTATGTGGGTGCCCTAGCATGCATGCTAATGGGCAAGCATACAAATTTGTAAAGAAAATCCATGATTCAAATCTATTTCACCAGATTAAAAAGAGGCGAGATAGGCATAAATTACACCTCCCCATGTCTTCTGGCATTCATTATGGGATGTCTAATGCCATACGCAATCTGTTACCCCATTGAGGACAAGTCCCGAGTATACCCTGACAAGTGTCTATAGGAAATGCGTGTTGCAGCTAAATTAAACCGTCCTCAACAGGTTAAAGACGCTCAATCGTCGCAGGCGATTTGCAGCTCAGTAGAAAAGCACGACACGCTGCTCCTCCCATTACCGTACCCCCCGTACGTACAGAATGCCGAACACGACGCTACGCAACGCTCCAGCAAATACCCATCTAGACTACAAGAGCCGTGCGAGCCGTCCACCCTAATTTCAACATGGACGCCCGAATACCTACCGAATGGGGCCAAATGGGTGCTTGCACAAAACAGCACAACAGCCATGCGCATGAAAATCTCTCCTACGGGCTCCGGTCACGACACAACTGTGAGAGCTGTGTATAGTGTACGTACGTACCTCGCTCCAGTCTCTGTTTATTTGCACTGTGGTGCCAATTTCAGCAATCTAAGCAATAATATTTATAAATTTCTGGAAATATTTTATAACAATATTATAGATTATTTATATATTACGTTATTAAATATTTAGTTTTATAAATATGGTTTAATGAAGAAATATTAAAACTCTAAGCTTCATATATATATCAAGTTGCAATGCATATGGTAGGTTGTTTTGTTGTTTTGATCATTGTGCAATATTGTCTGCTGCATATCCCATGTCAGCTATGATACGTTCGGCCGGATCGTAACATACAAAGTTGTCAATATAAAGTCATCAGTATGTCAATATCAATGTGTGTGGTGTGCGTGTACTGTTTGCAATAAAAAGTACTGCTTCAGTTCAGTTCAGTTCGGCTTAGCCTTTGGTTTAGTAATGAAACTTCACAATGGAGATCAAACAGCCGTCCAACTCGAAAGACTGCAAACGTATTTGTATGACGCTATCGATGAGTGGAGAACGCAGAGAGCCGTGTTCTAAGCATGCTTACTACTACGACAAGTAAGAGGCCAGAAGGGGAAGCTTCAGTGTCAGCGTGCCGATTGAAAATTTGCTTTCCATTTGCTGGAGTTGCATGAACAGTTTTGCAGGAATTTAGAATGTGCGAATTCGTGTTACAGCATGCACAGTGGAATTGTAACTCAGCCTGAGACGTCGACCCAGCTGCCTGCACGTCCAATGGCAAATGCCACGGCTTACGCCAATCATGCAACCCCAGGCCAAGTCAACAACTTCAAGGAATCCAGATCCAGATGATGTGTAAGTACATGAATGATTGAAGTGTATGTAGGGCCTATAACGTTACAGCGCCTCTCTAACTCCCATAAAATTATGAATTTCTACTTGTACTGCCTATTCTCAAAGACTATGTTAATAGTCTAACACGGTTAGACTCGACTCTGTCTGAGGTAGAGCTTAGTAATCTGTAGTACTGTCTTGGGTTTAACGTTAGATCTATTAAAAAACTAGAAATGTCGCTATGGCGACTGGTATGCCTCCGCCATAATGCATGATTCTCCTAATAGGTCTATAGTACATACATGTGGACAATGCGTGGTTACATTTTCACAAAACTGGAAAAATATCAAAATGATATGTTCGTCACAAAAGTGTTCAATGTTCACCTTCCTTGACATAGGTTTAATTGGATGAATAGGAGAGCACGTATTTGGGGATTGAAGGACTTTAACTTGACTTTGACCCTTTCATAAGTTTATGCCTTGAGTAATTTTCAAGGTATGGAGAAAAAATGCAATTTCTGTATTGAATAGTAAATTGTTACTATTTTCATCTGACCATTGACCCTAAAACTCATAAGAGAATTACTGTCAGGCAGAACATGCATAAATATGTTCTAAGTTTCATGATAACTTGAGCCACTTCCGAGATATGGAGGAAGAAGTAAGTTCAGCACTTTCACTTGATCTTTGACCTTTTGACCTTTTTGGCAAAAAACAAAAAACAACAAAAAAAAACTTTCTAGAGAAACACTATCACGTTAAGAATGCATACACCAAGTTTTAAAAAAAATCCTGCTGGCATTGCACAAATATGAGGGAAATAGTAAAATTTTGAAGTGTTGCCCTTGACCTTTGACCCCTGACAATTCACCCTATGAACCCCAAATTCCCTAGCTAATCACTGCCAGTCAGTACATGCATACACACATACTACGTTCCATGAAGATACCTTGAACTATTTCCAAGATATGGAGAAAAAAGTGAAATTTAACATTTTTTTTTACCTTTGACCTTTGACCGCATGATCCCAAACTTCCACCAGAGAATCTTGATTGAGTAATACATGTATACACTAAGTTTCAAGAAAATATCTTCAGGCATGGCATAGATATGGGGGAAATAGTGAAATCTTCAGCATTTGACCTTGACCTTTGACCTTCAGCATGTGCACCCAAAAGTTGAGAGGCACAACTTCACCCCTAATACATATACATGCCAAGTTTCATTGGGATACCTCAAAAGGTTCTTTAGTTACGCTGTTCACAAAATTCATTACGGACGGAAGGACGGACGGACGGAAGGAAGGGCGGACGGACGGACGGACAACACGAAAACATAATGCCTCCGGCACCACTTCGTGGCGGAGGCATAAAAAAGTCATAAATTTACTCGTAACGGTTAGATCTAACGTTTATCTAGACACTGACTTTTTAATTTTACTTGAGTAGTTTGAACTAGGTAGTAGATTTCTATAGGCCTGCACAGCCCAGTCACTGTTATAAATAAGGTTAGTCTAGATGCTGTGCTTTGCACAGCGTCTGGTCGGGCTAGGGTAGTTTCAAATCATATTAGATTATTACCCAATTCCCCAAGAATATAATTTAGGATTTGCGAATAAATTCTAAATAACTGAATAGATCTATCTCAAGCTACATCATACATGTAGTCTAGATCTCAAACTCTAGATGAGAGATCTAGATTCTAGGCCCTACTTGAAGTTGAAGTTGTAAGAAAATAAAAATCGATTTTTCTTTCACTTTATCAAAGACTAGAGTCTAGTATTCCATTTAAAGATGGCAACTCAAAAACTCAGTTAAACTTATTTACAGCCTTTCAGTTCTCTGTTAGTTTCTGTTCACTGAATCTGATTCTGAAAACTAAAACAAGTAAGCAAACATTTCAATTTGATATTTATCAAGACAAATTACTAGTTAGCAGATAGAGCTATTGCCAATGTTATTGTGATTTGATTCTGGTGTTGATTAGATATAGATCTATACAGAAGATGATGAAACGGTGTGTCGGTTGGTGCATGACCCCCTTTTACCACGGCCACAGGTACACTGTGCAGTGCAACTTTGGCCGTTGGCCCTGCACAGGCACAGCCGCTTCCCCGATTTGTATTACAAATGCCTAAGCAAGTACATGATACAGGGTCTCCGACCCAATCGTCCATGTTCAAAATAGACAGCTCAGCGGTCATGTCCGCAACCCATGACGATGTGTCATCATCCATGATGGCCATCCTCACATTTACCTGCACACATGTATCTATCGTCAACTGATTGTGATCTGTAGCTGTACTCTAGTCTGATCTGATCTGACAAGTATAGTTGACGAGTGACGACGATCGATGATGCGATGATGAGAGGAGGCTACTGGGTGCGTATATATGTACATACAAGTAAAGGCAGCTCAGGCACTATAACTATGGCCGGCGATATTGCAATCGCTACCGTATACCATGCATGCAATGCACATGTACAGTACATACACGTCTCAGCTGAGCTCAGCGCTCAAGCGAGGAATCGAGTTACTATAGCGCGATACATTGCAGCAGGGATGTCTTCCGCGCACACACATTTTGCTTCATAATAACTTCGGAAGCGAGTTTCCGTGGCACCATCCGCGGCTGAAATATGTCCATGTACCCTCCCGATTGAGCATCTTTAAAGGGAATGTCAGCAACCAGAAGTACATGCTGTATATACCCCATGGACTACTTTACGATTTAATATAACTTCGGGAATTTTCTGCCTTTTTAGTTCTTGGTTTTAGATCAGTTTTCATATCTTTGGGCTGAATTGTTCTACTTCCGAACATCAAAGATAACATACAAAGGCACCAAAATCAGATTGGACACGTAACAACTTGTTTCTGTATGAATTTGAAAGTGCCAAGACTTTATTATACAATGCAAGCAGCTGATGGTAATGCTCACCTTGGCCCAGTGAGGGCGCCCTCCGGCTTTGTGGACTATGTCTTCATACAAGGCCCAGTATTTTGGATTGGAAGTTTTCTTCCCATAAGGTCTGCACAGGAGAAACATAGGGGACAAGTAAGAAAAATATGTAATTATGAGAAAAGAGATGGAATTATAACACACAAGCAATACTAGGACATAAAATCATGAAGTCAGACAAATATTTATTTAAAAAAAGAAAAATATGAGACCCTCATAAAATTTCAGTCCCATCAAAGAGTGATCATCATTTAAAATGTCATGTTGATAAATCAAATTGAAATCGTTGTTATAAATGTACAAGTAGGTTGAAATTTCAGCTTGATATTCCCTCCTACCAGTGTCAGTTTCCCATACAAACAAGCAGACTAAAATTTAACAAATTATCTGAAGACACCCATATAAAACCAACAAACAGTAACACACTTAATATCATACAGAATAATTTCCACAGGTTTCTGTATACTTTTTGTCCTTTATTAGGTCATTTTTTTTGGCAATGTCACTGACTGGATTAATCAAAGTCAAAGTCATGCAGCACACAAAAAAATAACACCAAACTAACAAACAAACACTAAAAAAGTACTGATGTACTGATAATTTTTATCCCTTTACACTAAAACTTTCAATAACGGTCTTTACTTCATCCACAACAATGCCAAGTCTCCAATGATCCCTCAGGCTTTTCTTGGAAACTTAGATATCTCTTTATTTATGCCTTGGCAATAGAATACAAAAACATCTGCCGATTTGTGACATCTTTTGCCTATTGAGATGTAACACACAAGTCGTCTCCCTTGTAGCTCTTTAGAATCATCTGACCACGTGCAGGAGGAAAAGGCCGTTGCCTTATAACTTCACAACTAATCCGAGGCTTGAAGTAGAGGCAGTTTTCAACCCTCACACTTCACACTTGGTTCACACAATTCAAGTGACTACTTTATTACTCACAGAATAAAATAATTCCATCGTTTTTCAATAACAAATATTTGTCAATACAATCACAAAAAGGATGTACACGCCTGTAATACAAAAAATAAACATAAGAACTTATTTTGTTAAAATAATTTAGTTATTGGAAAACAAAGGCCTACATAAAAGACAATCTTGTAGAGATGAAAGCCAATCACAGAAATGAGGAGAAAGAGAGAGAGAGAGAGAAAAAAAAAATTGACTCACGTGAAGTGAATGATGTTGATGAAACATGTGTCCCTGCCATTGGCTGGACTGATCATGATGTCATCACCTCGGGTGAAGCGCACCTCTACCGGAAAGTGGGCGTAGATGTTCTCTGATTCGCAGCTCCTCTTCAGTTCTCTCAGAACAGAAGCAGTTTTGTCCCTGGAATGGACATAGAGGGCAGCATTGTGGTAATCAATAAAATTCTGGACCTTTAATATGTGCAGAAATTATGACTGCTTCTCGTAGATTTGCAACTTTAAATTCGCATGCATGTAAAATAAGATAGAAGAAGTTGAAATAACGAAACATCTGTGTAGAACCTGCAAAGGATCAGGAAAAAAGTAGGGCCTATACACAAAGTATAATTTAAACTTTCTCACTGACAGTATTGCTGATTAAAAAGATAAAAAACAAACTGAGTGATTTTAAGGTTTTTCACAAGTTTGGAGCCAAAATAAACAACTGTTAGTTCAATATGACTTTTAACCCTAACTACACTGTAGGCCGGGCTATTTAGGTAGATGATAGAGCCGGGAGGTTGGGGGGGCCCTAGGAGGGCCCCCCCCCCCCCCCCCCCGATTTCCGCTGCCGACCGCGACAAAAATCAGCACACACATTGCCTATGACGTAATCGTATGTACTATGAAGTTAATTTTTGAAAAAAAAAATGTCATTTTTGCTAAATTATGCTAATTTATGCATAATGATGCATGAAATCAGACAATTTGGTATAAATCACAAAATAAGCTCAAAACAGCCACATTTTTTGTGTAAATACTCTTTTTGGTGTCCTTAGCAAATGCAAGAGAAAGAAATTGTGCCATCAGGAGGAATTTTTAAAGTATTTTATTGTTTTTTTAATTTCTTATGTATTTCATTGTTTTTTCGATGAAATTTGTCCGTGACATTGTTTCAAACAAGAAAATGTGCTATTAATTGATTTTTATCAATAAAACCCCAAAATAATCATGCTTTTATGAAATTTGCCTGTAAGCACAGTTTGCATTGAAATTGTACACGAATTCACGTTTTTGAGCAATATTTGGTCTGACATGCACGTACATATTCGTGCGCAACTTCAGAACCGCGCGCCCGGGAATCGCAAATTTGGTGTCAAAAGATGCTGGAGACTCGAAAGAAAAAAGTCATGAAACATCGCGCGATAACTTTTCGTGATAGCGATACATCACGCGGAACGTCGAGGGGGGGGGGCCTCGGAGCCCCCCCCCCCCCCCCCCCGGCCTAGTTAGGGTTAACATATGGCTCAACGAAAGGGAATATTTTCTTCTTCCAGTGTGAACGCTATCATAATGACATGATACAGCTATACACCAAAGAAATGTGATTTAAATTCTGGGACTTGTACAACGTAAATGCTTAAAAGCGAGCTTGAAAATTTGGTTTCAGAGCAGCTGGGGATAACATTTTAAAACTCTTCATACCAAACAGGGATGTGTTAGCATATTAAACGAATGTGAGTTACAAAAGGCCATAAGTACAATCAGTGAATTCGATAAAGTAAATCCTTCCACTTCAATAACCCTAAGCCACGACAAACTCATTGGCATCCATATCTTGTGGTTTTGCAAGAATATGCAATATTAGTATTAAACATAGCTTTGAGAGGAACTGTAGGCTGAACTACTACTATAATGTCTGCAGCCCTCTATGGACAACACTGACTACATTTTTTGTTTTCCCAGTAACCACCTCGGTATTGCCCAGTCAGTCACAAGCTGTTTGAACAGGCAGTCAAAGTTGAAGATCTTGTAGCTGATGTCGACACGCTCTCGTGGGAGAGCAACAAACAGGTAGAAGTGAATCTTGTTGATCACAGCAACCAGCGGAGGGAGAAAGGTACTAGGGGAGGAATAAAAACAGAAAAGTGTGAAAAAAGAAGATTCAATGCCTTGATTGTAGAAAGTCTTAAGATTGAGGTTGAACAAAATGTTTAATACCACTGACTCTAATTTACCTTATGGACACCCATATATTTGACTTGGTATTACATGGCAGGCTGCCTTCAAAAGAATTGGAATTATTATTATTTTTTTGTTTTGTTATCACAAAAGTCTGCAAATGCTTTCAAGCACGCAACCAAGAAACTGAAGGTCTTGAGCTAATTTTGCTATGACATGCATTTTTCCACAGACACCTACCCAAGAATACTCAGGACTAGTTTTCACAAGGATGTGGACTAGGCATTAGGGGAAAAAAGGCACAATTGCTGCAGAAAGGGGTCTGGAACTATTAGGACCAAAAGATTGTAATTTATGGTCTTATCCTTTCAGCTACTACATTTCATGATACAAATATGTGACACAGCTCACCAAACAACAAACAGAGAATGTGAGTACAAAAGCAGACAAACAAACATACAAACAACCACCCAAATACTTTTCAGGGCCAACCCCATTCAGCACTGATGAGTAATCAAGTTTTCCTATATAAACTAAAGCTCCTCTAAATACTTCCTGATATATTCTGTCTTTTGCATGGTGATTGCAATTATTCACTTATAATAACTTCCTTTTACAATAACTGACCATGATATTAAGGCACGTACAGGTGTAAGCATTCTGCAGGATATTCAGAATCTGGATATTTACAACTAAGCAAGAATCCACTAGTCCATGGAAAACTTCTAGACTCAAAGATGCTACCCTACTCATGTATTGGTAACACTCTCATTTGCAAGATACCACATATTTCTGGCAAGCACTGAGTATATGCATATTTCGTATGGGGAAAAGACATGAATACCCCTTTCAAGAACTCATGCATTTTTGACTAACTCCTGGCCTGAGCTTAATTGGCTCGAGCCAGGCTTAAAGAAATGTGACCCGCTACAACAAAAGGATCTTTAAGTCGCGGAAGTACAATTTTCTGAAAATGGCATGACATTCTTCCTTTACTCTTCTACTTTAATTTCATATATAGCACAACTCATAAAAGTACTCGGTTGCAGAGATATCGATGATTTCATTAGCGCATGTCAAGTGGCTGAGGAAATCAGAGTTTCGAGAAAAATGCCTTCAAAGTTTTCCTTCCAACGCTATCAAGATCAAGGGGAGGCGAGACAGTTTTCACCGCTTGACAACAAAAGGCATGCTCCTAGAGACCTCCGCGATGTTCATTCAAGCTTAGCGCCAGCAGTCTACGCACGACCAATCAGTAATCAGGATGCCTAGCACTGACCAATAAGATCACTCCGTCGTTGCTAGGGGCGGAGTCCAGCTGCGGTGTTAAATCCAAATCTTTGGACACGTTTCTGTTACACAGAAAGTCGGAAAATCATGGCCCAGAAGAACGCTAATTTCTTGCCTTTCCTTTGATCATTTAGCTTCGAAATTTCGGCAGATGATAGACAAAACATTAGACTACAAAATTATGATGTGACTTCAAACTCGATCTTCTCGGCTCAGCCATCAGCGACTTTAGAATCCTTTTGTTGTAGCGGGTCACAAATACATTCCTCTTCCAAAAAGAAAATCAATGTTCTCCACACCTCAACCAGTAGAAAAACTCCAGCAGGTAGAATCCGACCAATGTATCCCAGAACCACGACGACTTCACCTCTGTCCTCTTCTTCTCTGTTCGGTTGACCTTTGACATCATGACAAAGTCGGTGTGAGGGTACCAGAAGAACCTGAAGTGCTCGCTGCCGGTCACGTACTGGTCAAGATTGTCCAGAACCTGTAATGTGGTCAAAGTGTCCACAAATTCCCCCTTTAAGTTTGAGAAACTACATTTCCATGGTTTGTTGGTATTTTTGTTTTCATAAATGTTATCATTCATTGTAAAGAGTTTCAGAAGGTACAGTGAGTGAAGGGAAGGGACTCTGTACCAGAGCATTTTTGTACACATTTACATACATATAAATCGTTCATATCAGTTACAAAAAAAAAATTGTATGAACCTCATAGTAGGTTAATTCATAACTGCTTCTTACTGTGAGGGGTATTTAAACCCAGACACATGCAGCTCTAGTTATGTGAAATTGTTAAAAATAGAAGAACATATTAGTATATCTTTCACATGTATTACACAACAACAACAACAACAAAGAACAAAAGTGGACAATCAGTTCCCAAGTTTAAAAATCTTTTCAATTAAGTTTGAACATATTCATGTCCTATCATTGCCAAAAGAAGACTATTTGTGACCGTGCACCTCAAAACGAACATAAAGTCGCACACACTGATTTTGCGTGAGGACTGAAAATAAGTGAAATGGGTCAACCTAGCCGAACTTGACTTTTTCATATTTTCTGAAAGAGCGGGTCTTCTTTTCAATCATACTAAAATTTGGTATCATAAAACGGGCAGGAGAGTGTGTTTTTTTAGCAGTTTATCTCGAACATTTTTGGTAGAATAGTGTGATTAGGTGTGTCTTTAGAATCCCTTTTCCATTTCTGAAAAACCTTGTCCACACTCTTCACTTTCAACTCTAATAACTTTCGAAAGAATAGTGCTATTGCTTTGAAAGTTGGCATTGGTTATGGACAGAATGTGTTAATGAGGCATGCTTAATTTCAGTTTAATCTGATAATCCCTTCATTGTTGTTACTCTGGTGGTTTACTTCCTGTTTTTTGTCCCATTCATCGCACAGCCAGCACGGTTTGGTAAAGATTAAGCGCTTGAATAGACACTGTACTTCAGAGCCTCTTTTCTCAGTTCACACTTTTCCTGAGTTTGTGCTTTCTTTCCAATACTTAGATAGTTTAGGAGAGTCCATTTGATTTGAGTTATACATCATTTTAAAGCTTAAAGTCTGTTCTTTCAGAATATGGTCTTAACTAAAAATTCATGTCAGGCGACTTTTTGTTTGTTTTGAGGTGCAGGGTCACATTTGTGTTGTCAACTCTGAGGATTGATAAAAAGGAAAAAACGAAGAGATTTCAACATACTTTCTTATGTCCAGCACAAAAAAAAAAAAAGAAAGAGCACTTTCAAACACTTTGCTCTCTCATACAACAGGGTGCATAATACTACTCTACAAAAAAAAAAAAAAGAAAAAAAAAGTAAAAACTAAAAAAATGAGTGTGTACATGCACCTGTCCTTCAAACAGTTATCATGGAATTCTCTTCCTGGCTTCTTTATAATATTGTTCCAATTCTATGACAGCTGGATTCTGTTTCATAAAGACTGAGCGTAAGTATGTTGCAATCAATCACAAATTGCATTTCATAAAAAACTTTGTGATTGATCGCAAATACCACTACATCCACTGAAAGTTATTCTTGATTTTTCTTGAAATCAAGCACAAGTATCTTTATGTAACAGAACTTACGCTCAGTCCTGAACTTCTGCTCGATTCATCAAGTGCGTTCAATAACTTGGGCGTAAGACCAATCGCAACTTTTTATGAAACAGGCCCCTCATTTGTATTCCATCTTGGGATTGAACCTGTCCAGGACATTTTATATATATATATAGAGAGAGAGAGATATATAAAAAAAAAAAAAGAGAAAATGGGGAAAAAAGGCCAAGAGGGGAATCTCACATCATCAAGTGTGCTTGGGATGGTTAGATCGTGCAGCCAGTAGGTCCTCTCGCACTGTATCGTCACGGTAACGATGATGCCGAGCGCTCCCAGCCCGCAGAGGGCGGCGCTGAACAAATCCGGGTTCTCCTTCTCGGAGCAGTGGACGATCTCACCGGAGGACTTCATCAGATCCAGATCCAAAATCTGACCCCGGGAAAAAATGTCATGTGATCAGCCCTGAGGAGTTTGCATCTCAATTCAGTATACAAAACACATGTCTTTTGATATCAAATACAATGTATGTCATTGAAATAAAGTTAAACTTGTGTTTGTTTGATAAGTCAGAATGGAACATGTAAGAGGAAGCCCTTGAATAAAATAGCAACAAGACACAGGCTGGCCAAAAATTTCTTTCATCACATGAGTTCTGAATTACACATCACATGCACCCTTTGCATTGCTCACAAGATGGTTATACAACTTTTTTTGTCATTTAAAATGTAATATAAACACTCATGCAAGGGAACAATGTATCCAAGTTTCAGTTTCTTTATCTCCAACAATATTGGACCAGAACGTCCATACGGGTGTACATGAAACACAATTCAAAGCTCTGGTAGAACATGTACATTAGCAAGTTGTTGGTAAGAAAAGATAGCCAAAGTCTGAGGCTGCCATACACACAGTTAATCATTACTATTTAAGACAGAGCTTCCAGGCAACCTTTGTACACGTACAGCACAACATCAAAACTGATGCATGAAAAAAAGGAATGACATTTACAGGGCAAAACTCCTATTTCCCTGATAAGAAAACAATAATAAGGAAATGTTTTTTTTTTTTTTTCATTTGCTTACTTCAAACAAGATCTTTTGATCAATATTGAGGAATGAATAAGGGAGAGAGTGACCTCATTCAATGAAGGCTCCAGGCTAGACTTACATTAGTTGCAATGATACCATGTTTATAGCCTGTCCCATGGGTCCCTGTGGATATCGCACCAGCCACTGTCTGCTCAGATATGGCACCCAGGCTAGAATCAAGACCCATCAGAGAGAGAAAGAAACTTGTAGCAAATATCTCCACAAAACTGCCTTAAATGTAGCTGCTTACACATGTCCACTTCAATCTTCAAAAGCAGGGAGTTTTAATATAGAGCTACCACAGAGATACAGTACTGGTGTGTTACATGCTGCACAATACACTGAAAATAACACCCTATCTAAGGAGACTTCTCTAGTCTATTGCCAGGTCATGATGAAATCTTTTAGATTATCAGTGAGATTCCTGCAGAATTAGGGTCCAGGGAGACTTGTCCCTTTAGTAACTGAAGATTCCGTACATTATGGCCTTATGGTTCTAGAGAAAGTACAGCAACATTACTCGCATTTTGACAACTTCCTACTAAATTAAGCAAAATAGCTTGAAGCATGTTTATTTTTGTCTTTTATAAGTAATGTGTATTTGAAAGCCTATTAGGATTTTACTAAGAGACTGGTGTGTCACAGAAGTAAATCTGACATAACTTTTTTATCCTTTGACCTCTTTCAAACCATGCAATTATATTTTCTGTACGATCACAATAAAAATGGTAACGCATATAAAAAAAAAAAGGCGGATGGGCAGTTTGGGGTCTTTTAGGGAGTAATGAGACGAGGGGGGGGGGGGGTTCAGGGCTGTTCAGTAACTAATGGGATATACAGCTCTGAATCATGTGCATTTTATGAAATTAATGTGCAGATGCTTATTTGCCTGCATACACGGTCCTTGTTATATTTTGCGAAGGGTCAAGAACCACCGACTCACAGACTCAGTGCCATCTCATGCTTGGGGAGGATCTCCTCGTTAAGGGTTTCTAGCTTCACACCCGCCTCCACCGTAATGCGGCATCGCTCCTTGTCCACCTGTGCACAGGGGTCAGAGGTCAAAGGGGTCAGTGGTCAAAGAATCAAGTATCTTCATGAACATCAGTACTCCAAGCTCTATCAAAAACAGAATGCATAACAGTGAGGTGCACAGGGTTAAGGAGTTTACAGGTCCCATCTTCTCCTTCTTTTTTTTTTTCTTTTTTTTTTCCTCTTGTGAGCAGAGCTGCAGGACTGCAAGAAATCATTTTTAACAGGTTTTGAATGTACTTAAATCTGTACTACCTGACCTCCAAACAAACAACATATTATCTCGAAATGAAATCTGTGGTAAAATCTAGATCACAGACAAAACAAATAATGGAGCATGTGTAAAAGTCAACATGAGTTCATCATTATTGGACAGCTGCTAACCTTGGCAATGCTGCATCTTACACTACTCATGCAGCCAAACTTCAGAATCGTAATCGACAGACTATATTTAGATGACCACCATCCCCCTGACTGAAAAATGGTTGAAAATATGATTATTTCTCTACCAAGGATTTTGGACAATGTGTTGATTATGTACAATATTTAGCATTTTCTGTGCCAATAAACTCTCAAGACACAAACAGGTGAAATAACTGAACAGAAAGAAGGATCAGTTTCCTTTCAAAGTTCTGTCTCTTCTTACGCTTATCACTCTGCTGATATTCTTCATGTTGATCATGAACCCTGTGGTGCAGGCAATGTCGGACGGCGAGTGCCGACTTCCGCAAACCTTGACTCGCTTGCCTTCCTCTCTTGCCCTCGCGAGTATCTGTGGAGAAAGAGGGTAAAGAATAGATCATGATGGGCAAATACCTCGCTTTTGAGTTTGAGTGCCAAAGTGTCATCGATAACAAAGCGCTGCTGACTGTCACGCAATTAGCGGGAGACTCAAGCAAGTCACCTAATATCAACTGTCTTTACTCTGATGAGAGAATTCAGATCCTAAACCCGCAAAACAGTAAGTACGAAAAGAAATGTTCTCCAAATTCACATCTTGCTACTTTGCTACTTTGAGATATTTGTCATTAAAAATGCAACCCCCCCAAAAAAAAAAAACAACAACAACAACCAACCAAACATACAAACAAACAAACAGCAACAACACTGAAAGAATTAGAAACTAATTAAAAGAAAAAAAAACAACTACTAAAAAAGTAATTCCTTGTTCTGTGACAAATATAAAAAGTGAGACATCACCGGAAACTTTTTATTTTACTTTATCAATTGATAGCCGTTGAGGACAAGTCTGGAATATACACTGTACTCAGGCAAGTGCCTATAGGACATGCATGTTGTAGCAAGTCAGCCTATCAGAATATTGCTAAAGATCATAATATGAATACACTTGTAAAAAGCGAAAAATAGTTTAGAAATCAAATTCTTCAGTTGAAGATCACAAATCACTATGGGTTCTGTCTACCTGTTTCAATTCTTCAACGTTGTCCGGTTCAAAGTACAACTCTGGCTGACAGCTGAAGGTTTGTGCCCAGTTCTGAAATGTGTAGCCCTCCATGGTGTACCTGTGGTTGAGAATGAAAACAGGTCAAACTGATCAGAAAGGCAAAGACACAGACAAAAAAAGGGGGAAACAAGAGCAGAATGATAGAAGCCGTTCTCCATTCCACTTATACACAAAAAGTACCGGAAGTGAAAAAAAATTGTCACAAGATAAATTTTCTTGTGATCATTTTTTGCCTGTTCTCCTCAGAGCTGGTAAATTTTTCCTAGATGCCAAAATACTCTGAGAAAAATAAATTAGTGTACAAAAGAAATAGAGAGCTTATTGCAACAGATTGACAAATCGCCTTGAAGACATAAATAAGCGCAGTTAGTTCAGTAAATTGTATCTGGCAGTAACAATCAATTCGATAAAAAGCAGGTCAGGTCAAAGACGGCGATTCAGCACTGCGGAAAAGTATAACCTTTGCCTTCAGTAGAAATCTTAAAAACACACTGCTGCCACCAGTTGTTCTGTGGCTAAATTAGGTGGTTTGCTGACCAGCATGGCACAGCGTTCAACTTGAGAAGCCTGTTTATAGTGTCTTTTCAGTGTCTGCTCTATAATCAGGAGACACATCAAGGTTTATTGCACAAGTTCATGGAATTGCCACATCTAAACAATGGAAGGCATTCACATAGAACCTACCATTTGACATGGATGGTGGATTGTGAAACACAGTAGGCTATAATGAAGTACCGTGTGTGGGTATGAGGTTTTAATGCATGTTAATACCTATAACTTATGTGCATATTGTATGACATCTTTCTTTATGATATGTTTGTACGAATGTTGTGTGCATCCTGGGCATGTGTACAAGTACGTAGGCCTATGTGTGTACTGGGTACTTTATGCTTGTTTCTTTTAACAGTATGACAGAATACAGGGGAATTTAATATCAAACCCAAAGAGGGGGGGGGGGCAGAATTAATGTGTTATGCATGGATAACAAGTTTGAATTTGTCTGGTAATCTTTTATTCATCCCACTATTTAACAATACGTGCAGAGCAGGGGTGGATCCAGGAATTCTGTAAAGGAGGGGGCGGGGGGGGGGGGGGGAGGTTGTGCAAACAATATTTCTGGTGCACCTTCTGGGTTTCATCTATTGTTTTTTCCAGTACTCTTTGTTTCTTTTGTTTGAGCAAAAAAATAAAGAGGGGGCACCCCCTCTGGATCCGCCACTGCAAAGCAACCCAGTTCTGTACAATTGAATATTCATTGTACAATGCACATGTACAGTGTACAGACAGCAAAAATCAGTTCCATGAAAAGCAGGTCAGGTCACAAACTGCAATTCAGCTGAGGAATTTATATCATCATTTTTTTTTTTTTTTCAGAGTAGAAAAGCAAAACTGCATGCTTTTTCTCTCTCTCAGAGCCTGTGATCAATGATCAAATGACTACCATTTAATAACAGCAGATCAATATCAATGCAATGTATGAGTATAGGCCAATAGATTGGTTATTTTTGCAACTCCTGAGCCCCGTTTTATGAAGAGTTAAAATTGATTAAAAAAGTTGATTTCTATCATTACGTCTATGGCAGCCTGTGTGTTAAGGAAATTCAAAATCAATTCATATCTTTTGATAAAAAACAGGGCCCAGATATATTGAAAAGAGGTTGCAAACATTTACAATGTAGCTCTACACATCCATCAGTGTATAAAGGCCTACTCCTGTTTGTTGTTGTTGTTGTTGTTGGAACTGGTGGGTTTTCTTTCGGCATGACGAAATCTTGTTACAGGGAATAGTACAGTATAGAACAGTTCCAGTACAGATAATTTGGGGATCTGAATTTTGATAGTAATCATTGTAAAGAGAATTTCATTCTAAATGTGTTCATTATAATGGGAGCACACTGCACCAAAATTATGGAGTAATCTCCCTTCGTTTGTAAGACAAGCAGTTACAATTAATGAGTTTAAGGCCAGGTTAAAAAGTCATCTTTTCAAGTAATGTATTTTCTCTTTGAATTTCTTGTATGCATGTCATTTTGTGATGCGCAGTAGAGTATATTATTATAGTAGCTGCGCAATATAAATGTCCTTTATTTATTATTCTGCTGAGTTTACAGTGCCAGAGTAAAATTCCTAGTTGCTGCATTTTGGGGATGACCCAGTCTGCTTCTTAAAAGTAACAAATTGTGCAAACTTACGATACTTGGCTGCACATATTGATCAGCACAGGTCTACCAATTCTATGCATCACATTGTCTGCCCAGTTTGCCACATTTTACACGTTGAAATATTTGGTAGGCCCTAGGGTGTATCACAAAAGAGAAGGACCAATACAAATAAAGGCCCATGTACGGTACAACAAAACAACACAGGTCAAATTTTAAACAGAAAGGGTGCACAAGCGTAGAATGTTATACTTGACTTCCAGCAGAGCGTAGCCTGCAAACCCAGTGAAGTGTGGTTCGTTACACACTCTAGAAAGTATGAATATAGAATATGATGATACTTGGTTGTGTGCATGGCATCACTCTGCATGAACATTTTATGGTGGCAGTCAGCCAAAGAGATGTGCTGGCTCAGTGAAAAAAGACCAAGGACTAGTACAGGTACCGTATCACAACTACGATAGTACTGGTATCACTCATCAGCTACCGAGCCCCTTGCAAACAAAGTTTAGACCAGAAGCAAGGCACTTTATTCTCCTCAATGCTTTATATTCTATTTTAAGTCATTTGGAAGGAACCTGGACCTCTCAGAATAGGTGCATTTTTGTACCCTGCAATTAATTGTAATTTTATGGGAACACGAATGTCCACTGCATTTGAGGATGAAGGGGGAAAGAAATTTAAATGACAATTAATTGCATCCCCAAATCAGATAAAATAAAAAACAAAACAAAACAAAACAAAGGGTTAAACATTTTTCTCGCGCCACTGCCGAGGTTAATCGCATGGCAAGCAAAATAAACAAAAACAAAACAAAACAAAACAAAACAAAACATCCAAAAACAGCATCGGCTGCTGTTCAATAGACAGTCAAACCCTAGATACTTTCTGAAAAAAAAAAAGTGTGGGGGGGAGGGCTGTAAAACTTAAGAATTCAGAATTTTTATTAACAGCATACGGTACAGGCAGAATGTTTCTCAGACTATCGAAATTAAAACACACCGTAGTGCAGTGCAACATCCTACACACACTCGCAATTGATTGTTTGTGTCCTTGGTGTTAAAAAAAAAAAAAAAAAAAAAAAAAAAAAAAAAAAAAAAAAACCTTCAATAGAAAGAGGGGCACAGCAATGAACACTAATGAAAAAAAAGTGAGAATATTTACTGACACTGATAACATTTTTTTTTTCTTAGCCAGCCCAAAGGGAAGTCCTACAGTTATTCTCCAGCACTACATTGAACTCTTAACCCGTTGAGGACGAGTCCCGAGTATACTCGGGCAGGGGTCTATGGGAAATGCGTGTTGTAGCAAAATCAGTCCGTCCTCAACGGGTTAAGTACATACCGGGTACGGGTTAAGTACATACCGGGTACGGGTTAAGTACATACCGGGTACTTGATTATTACAGAGGAAAAAGGGGTAATAAAGTGACCGTGCATGACAAACCAACAAGAAGTTGCACCAAGTAGTACCTCCTTGGTTGCACGCACTGATGTTGTGTGAAGACTCACAATTGCCCCGAGGTGTGCCTCCTCCTTTCCATTCCTTCAAAAACCCTTGCCATTTTCTTTACTTTCAACTCTTCAACGTTTGAAAGAATGGTGCATCTGCTTTGAAAGTTGGGGCTAGTCATGGATAGAATTGTTTGATAGAGTATAAAGGGTTTAATTTAAGCTTAAACTGATAATCCCTTCATTGCTGTTGGTATCAAATTTTACCTTTTAAGCCCTGTTAAACTGGACAAACTAAAGAAGACATTTCAGAGATGTGCAATTCTATGCACATCACTCTGTTTTGACAAGAATATGCGCCTTCCCGGGCCCTCACCACTAGGGATTTTAGGGGAAGCTGCCTCACCTCAGACTTGGTCAGTCAGGAATGAGTGTCTCCTATCAGTATATCACGTTGAGCACCTATCTCAAAATGTGAAGAGCAATCTATACTTACTATAAGATCAAAGATCTTCAGTAAAAACAGACAGGATATCTGCAAAGCGACCCCTGAAATCTACTATCACCTATGTATGCAGAGCTACCATGTCTCACGCATTCCGCGTGAGACTCGAGCATTTTAGGGTCTGTCTCACGACCTCACGCATGGCACCCATTTTTCTCACGCATCTGGTGAAGTCTGCAATTTGGGCCAAAAATAAGGAGCATTGCTCAAAGGATTAAAGTGATAGTTGCAATTGAAGGTATATTTCCTTTTTGCCTTTCAAAATTAGTAAAAAATAGTCACGTAAGTATGCACCAGATCGCATCATTAAGAGCTAGTAATTAAAAAAGCTCCCTACCATTGCCCATGGAAGGGGGTCACCCTCCTCGTTCGCGTGCGCATATGGCGAGCGCCAAGACTCCGAGTCATAAAAATCTCACTCATAAAATATTTTTGAATTTGGCATCTCTGCACATGTACGATGTAGCATAGTATTGTGTAGATGTCTTCTGTGTAGATCGACTACTACTGCCTACATTGTAGTATCTTGTGTTGCATGTTTTCTGTGAGGAGAGGTGTGGAGTGTTTGCTGTTGAACAGGTTGTATGGTTACATTCGAGCGAACTTATCATTTCGCATCATGTGATCTTTCTCGTAGGGGCAACATGTTGCTAGCTCTATCAGTATGAGTCATGACCACATCGTCAGATCGTACGATTACTAAAAGTACATCATAGTTCATACGAGCACTGATCTCTATGCAACAGAGATTAGTGTGCGATGCATGTACGGCCTGATACCAGCCTCGTTCGTGCATGTCTGTTTTTATTTGCACAGTCTTTTTTGTATGCTTCCATAGAAAGTGTACTGTGGTCTTGTCACTGCCACCCTCGTTCGCAATCTGCCTTAGTTAACGTTAAGTATAATTCTCAGCATTGCTCAGTTACCCTCAATTATCAAGATATCTGCTGATCTCTACACAACTACGAATGTGCCTTCTGTAAAGAGTATAGAGTCTATTCAAACAATTTTATTACTATACTTTCTTTTACGCCGTTTGGTGGGGCCTATTTCACGAGTATGCCCTTTCTAAATGTGACCATGCTTCACAAAACCAACAAAAAGTACATATTATGATATCTTTACAGGAGCAGGAGCGCGAGCTCTAGTCCATCCAACCAGCCCAAGCCGCGCCGCCCCTGCGGCGGCCCAGCCAGGGACTGGTCTATCTTTACATACCTAGCCGATGAGCCGTAACGACGTTGAGGCGAAAGTCTTGTAAATTTGCGTATTTTCTCACAGTCACAGTGATGCGCCTTCTCGATCGACTTGCCTAAAATAGGCTTTATAGTCTCTCTAAAATATTGCGATTCATGTGGAGTGAAAACAGTGTTGAAATCTTGACATTCCGTGCATTTAAACACAGCCTTTCACAACAGAAGTCCAATGTTTACAGCCCAGCATCATCCTATGCTGCTCGCTCACCCGGCCGTAGGTTCACGTTCCTGAGCACTCACTGCGGCCATGCGCCACAAGCATTGCCTTACTTCTGCCGCGCGCCTTGTTGCATGCCTAGCACATCACAAGACACAACTACACACCCGGGTACCCCAGAAACACTTGCATTTACAGTGTATTACTAGTACTCGAGTACGTTGAGTCAGCCAATGAGAAAACACGTGGTACGTGTACTCACCTCTGGAACATGGTTAGTCTCTTCCTATACACTTTATTTCTAAATTAACTTTCACTACTTACATTGGTATCAAGAAAAGCTCGATGACAGCTGGCACAGTGACGTTGTACTAGTAAATATCAATGAATCATACATGACGAAGTACAAAGGAATTGAATGATTTCACATGTTTACAACAAAGTGAGCATCTGCATTCTTGGATAAAGCGTATATTTTTAAAGACTAACTTTCGCAGAATTGCGTAAGGCAAGAGTTCCACGTGTTTACACAATGCAGGTATTATCCAATCACTGTGGTTTCGCAACTGTTATAACAGACAAGAGCATAGGTGACCCTGCACCTCAAAACAAACAAAAAGTCGCCAGACATGAATTTTTAGTTAAGACCATATTCTGAAAGAGCAGACTTTAAGCTTTAAAATGATGTATAACTCAAATCAAATGGACTCTCCTAAGCTATCTATACATTCAGTGGCGTAACTACGGGGGGGCATGGGGGGGCACGTGCCCCCCCCCCCCCCAATCCGCTGGTAAAAAAAAAAAAAAAAAAAAAAAAAAAGAAGAAAAAAAGAAAAAAAAAAACTACCAAAATGGTAATTTAAGTGTTAGTAAACTGCTTTTGAAATCGACATGAAAGGATGATCAAGAAAAAAGATATTTTTCTAAGATTTCTTTTAACCATAAAGAGGTATTATAGTGAAACATTGTTCAAAAAGCCCGGAGACGATAAAAGATTGTGATTCAGTGTGATTCCTGGTTGGCATTTTGAACACAAGCAGGATGTGCGCAGTGTACTCAGAACATCGGAATGGCAAAAAGAGTCGCTGCAATGTTGCGCAATGTGATGTTTGATTGTACACATTTTGCTATCAAAGCTTGATCATTGATTTTTGCAGTGTTGCTTTACATACTAGTCTATATTAAAATGCCTTGCATTGCCAATAATAAGACTTGACCTTAGCTATTTCCTAACTTTTCCATCTATATGAAACACACACACTCACAAACACAAACAAATTAGGGGATGCTCTATATAAAGTGCAGATTTTGGACATCCTTCTCCCGCTTGGTCACTTCGACGCCCCCTCGCTGGTCATACCTCCCCCAATCATGAACATAAACCGACACCCTTGACTACCAGTGGCGGATCCAGGGGGAGCACCGGGCGCCCCCTCCCTCCAAAGCGAAAAAAACATATATGTAACTACAAACGACAGTTTTTTGGACTGTAAAATGTCAAAATTTTCAAGCTCGCTCGCTTCGCTCGCTCGCATTTAATTGTTACGCAATTCTCCTGATGCTGCTGTCAGTAATTGCCAGCAGCTGCGCCCGGTGCGTCCCCTCCCCTTAATTTCCAAAGCGAAAAAATATACAATGTATACAAACGGCAGTTTGGGGACTGTAAAATGTCAAAATTTTCAAGCTCGCTCGCTCGCATTTAATCGTTATGCAATTCTCTTGATGTTGCTGTAAGTAATTGCCAGCAGTTGCGCCCGGTGCACCCCCTCCCCTTAATTTCCAAAGCGAAAAAAATATAGCTACAAACGGCAGTTTAGGGACTGTAAAATGTCAAAATTTTCAAGCTCGCTCGCTTCGCTCGCTCGCATTTAACCGTTATGCAATTCTCCTGATGTTGCTGTCAGTAATTGCCAGCAGTTGTGCCCGGTGCGCCCAGGCCCTCTCCTTAATTTCCAACGCGAAAAAATATAGCTAAAAACGGCAGTTTTGGGACTGTAAAATGTCAAAATTTTCAAGCTCACTCGCTTCGCTCGCTCGCATTTAATCGCTATGCAATTCTCCTGATGTTGCTGTCAGTAATTGCCAGCAGTTGCGCCCTTTGCGTAGGCTCTCCTTAATTTCCAAAGCGAAAAAATATAGCTAAAAACGGCAGTTTTGGGACTGTAAAATGTCAAAATTTTCAAGCTCGCTCGCTTCGCTCGCTCGCATTTAATCGTTATGCAATTCTCCTGATGTTGCTGTCAGTAATTGCCAGCAGTTGCGCCTGGTGCGCCCCCTCTCCTTAATTTCCAAAGCGAAAAAATATAGCTACAAACGGCAGTTTTGGGACTGTAAAATGTCAAAATTTTCAAGCTCGCTCGCTTCGCTCGCTCGCATTTAATCGCTATGCAATTTTCCTGATGTTGCTGTCAGTAATTGCCAGCAGTTGCGCCCGATGCGCCCCCTCCCCTTAATTTCCAAAGCGAAAAAATATAGCTACAAACGGCAGTTTTGGGAACATGAAATGTCAAAATTTTCAAGCTCGCTCGCTTCGCTCGCTCGCATTTAACCGGTATATGCCATTCTCCTGATATTACTGCCAGTAATTGCCAGCAGTTGCACTCGGTGCGCCCCCCCCCCCCCCCCTGAATTTCCAAAGCGAAAAATATAGCTAGGCCTACAAACGGCAGTTTGGGGACTGTAAAATGTCAAAATTTTCAAGCTCGCTCGCTTCGCTCGCTCGCATTTAATCGTTATGCCATTCTCGTGATGTTACTGCCAGCAACTGCCAGTAGTTGCGCCCGGTGCAACCCCCTTAATTTCCAAAGCAAATATATAAATATATATATATATATACATACATATAGCTACAAACGGTAGTTTGGGGACTGTAAAATGTCAAAATTTTCAAGCTCGCTCGCATTTAATTGTTACGTTATGCAATTCTGATGTTGCTGCCATGAGGTGCCCCCCCCCCCCCAATGTCTTGACCCACGGTACGCCACTGTATACATTGGAAAGAAAGCACAAACTCAGGAAAAGTGTGAACTGAGAAAAGAGGCTCTGAAGTACAGTGTCTATTCAAGCGCTTAATCTTTACCAAACCGTGCTGGCTGTGCGATGAATGGGACAAAAAAACAGGAAGTAAGCCAATAAAAACAATAATGAAGGGATTATCAAATTACACTGAAATTAAGCATGCCTCATTAACACATTCTGCCCATAATTAATGCCAACTTTCAAAGCAGTAGCACTATCCTTTCAAAAGTTATTAGAGTTGAAATTGAAGGGTGTGGACAAGGTTTTTCAGAAATGAAAAAAGGGATTCTAAAGACACACCTAATCACACTATTGTACCAAAAATGTTCGAGATAAACTGCTAAAAAACACATTTTCCTGCCCATTTTTTGACCCCAAATTTTAACGTAATGTAAAAGAAGACCCGCTCTTTCAGAAAATATGAAAAAGTTAAGTTCGGCTACGTGGACCCATTTCACTTATTTTCAGTCCTCACGCAAAATCAGTGTGTGCGACTTTATGTTCGTGTTGAGGTGCACGGTCACATTGTATTAGAACCCTGGCCAGTAGCCCTCGATCAAAGTTTATAATAACGGTCAACAGCTTCCTGATCCGGGCTGCGCCGCAGAGAGAAGGGAACTTGGAAACAAACAAACAAGCGTTTAGCCACAGTGACACCAACAAATAGAGCGCCCCTTGTATCCTAATTATTGGCGCAATATAAGTGCGTTTTGTTTTATCATTATGAATACTATTTATATCATCTTACGGAAGCAAACATTAATAGCAAATGATAATAACCTAGACAATTGAGTAAACAAACCGACAAGACGCATTGCTATCTTATTATAAGCCTATCATATAGACCCCCCCCCCCCGCTCATTTGTATGTCACAGTTTCCATGAAGTGAAATAGTTCCGGACGTGAAATGAAAATAGGAAAAAAAATGATAAGTGCACTAGTGGGTATAATTGGACAGTTTGTTCGCAAAAACCGATAAGTCCATATTTTTCAAATGGAGATATTTGCGATTAAAGGTCACGAAAAATAAAAACAATAATAAGAGTAATTTTGCTTCTTTTGATCATAACTTCAAAAAATTTACCTTTGTATGCAGTGACCAATCTATCATTTAAAGGTATTATTATTTACTTCATGACAGAGACCGTATACTTCAAAATCTTCATGGACTTATCGGTTTTTGCGAACAAACTCTTCAACCTATTTACAAAGACATGTTATCATCTATATCAATAATTGCATAACACAGCTCTTAGTTTAACTACACTCACGCATTGTTACAATCATATCAAAGAGCAGTGTAAGCCTACTGACAAGAGAGATGGAAAATGTATACCTGCAATTGGAAAAAAAAAGCAAGGCAAATAAGTGAAGATGGGTATTTAAAGCATTAATTTTTTATAGAAAAAAAAGTACACATTCACAGAAAAAAAAAATCCTTACAGAATAAAACCGGTAAATTGGGAATTCCACGATATGTCGAATTACTCAGATATATGAAAAGTTTGTTTGCAAAAACCGATAAGTACATTTTTGAAGATTTTGAAGTACGGTCTCTGTCATAAAGTACAAAATAATACCTTTTAAATTATATATTGGTCACTACATAAAGGTACATATTTGAAGTTATGGTCAAAGAGAAGCAAAAATTTTCTTATTATTCTCTTTATTTTTCTTGACCTTTAATCGCAAATATCTCCATTTGGCAAATGTGGACTTACCGGTTTTTGCAAACAAACTCTTCATATGTTATCATATATCTATATCAATTACAGCTCTCAGTTTTCACACTCACGTATTGTTACAATCATATTAAAGAACAGTGTATAAGCCTACTGACAAGAGAGATGGAAAATGTATGCCTGCGATGGCTGCGATAGGAAAAAAAGCAAGACAAATATAATTTATGTGAAGATGGGTATCCAAGCATTTATATAAAAAAAAAGTAGACATTCACGGAAAAAAAAAAAGATCCTTATACAGAATAAAACTGGTAAATGGGGAAATTCCGTGATATGTCGAATTACACAGATATATATGCCAAACGATTAAAATTTGGGCTTCTCAAAAACTGATCCCATATTAGGCCTATTAAAAATGTGGAACAGCTAAAAATTCCGCCATAATGGGACACTCCCTTGATACGACATGTAGTTTTCAGTGCAGAGATCCCCACTGTATAACTGCTGCCCTAAAATTTAAAAACACTTCATAAAACTATTCTGTTCGTTCTTTTTTTTTTTTACATCTCAATAAATCCTATATCACTGTACATTACGTTTATCTCTGATATTGGATATTTTTTTTTGTGACCCTGCATCACAAAACCAACATAAAGTTGCCAGACATGGATTTTAAGCCCTAGGGACAGATTCTGAAAGAGTATGAATCTATCAGCTTTAAAATGAAGAGTTTGTTCGCAAAAACCGATAAGTCCATATTTGCCAAATGGAGATATTTGCGATTAAAGGTCAAGAAAAATAAAGAGAATAATAAGAAAATTTTGGCTTCTTTTGACTATAACTTCAAAAATGTATACCTTTATATGTAGCGACCAATATATAATTTAAAAGGTATCATTTTGTACTCAATGACAGAGACCGTACTTCCAAATCTTAAAAAATTGACTTATATGTTGTTTTTTTTTTTTGCAAACAAACTCTTCAAATGATGTATAACTCCATTGAAATGGACTCTCCTAACCTATGAAAATATTGAAAAGAAAACACACACTTTGGAAATGTTCGAACCGAGAAAAGAGGCTCTGAAGTGCAGGATCTATCCAAGCGCCTCACCAAACGGCGCTATAAAAAAAAAAAAAAAAAAAAGATACACAAAGAAAAAAAACAACACACACACACAGGGTGGGAACCAAGGGAGGTCAACAACAATAAAGGGATTATCATGTCAGGCCGAAAGTAAACATGCTCCATTAACACATTCTGTCCATGATTAATGAAAACTTTCAAAGCAGCGTTATACCTTCAAAAATTACGAGATTTAAACTACAAGAGTGTGCAAAGGGTTATCAAGAAATGAAAAAGGGCCTCTAAGACATACCTGATCTCAATTTATGTACTCTCCCAAAAAGGTTGAAGCAAAACTGCTGAAAATGCCCTTTAACATGGATTTTCTGCTCCCAAACTTAAGAATAACAGAAGAAGGGTATAGCTCTTTTAGAAAAGAGTTGACGCATTTCACTTTATTTTTTCCTTAATAGTCCTCACGTAAAATCAAGGAGTGGGACTCTTTGTTCATTTTGCCATGCAAGGTCATTATTTGTTCGCCTTCACTGGATTATTTTTTGACATTACTTGTTAAAGAGTAAAGAGATGATAACATTATTGGTAGAGGTGAGCAATCAGCATATGACTTTTTCGCAAGATACTTAGAAATTAATTAATAGAATGAGCATATACAATTCTAAGTGGAAAAAAAAAGTTTCATTTGATAAAAATTGGTCAGTGAGTGCATGGCTGAGATATCAGAAATAAAGTAAAACGAAGAGATCCTGAAAATAGAAGGGTCCAACTTTTTATTTAGGATCGCTTTGCTTTGGATCTTGGCCAGTTTAGAAGCGATTTTTCTCAAATTATTAAACGTTTGATTTCTCCGAGAATTATGCGCTATTTTTTATTTCACATAATAAAATAGTTTCTGATATTATCTCGCAAATGCTAAAACTTTCATCCTCACCTCAACCAAACCTATACCATCCCTTTAAGCTCACTGATTTCTTTAAGGACCGGAATATTCCCCCTTGAAAAAAACAAACAAACAAACTACGAAAACAAAAAACAAAAAACAAAAACAGCAATATACGATGCTAAGGGATTCCAGCGATATGTAACATTGAATATGATGTTGTTTTAACTCGTGTTCTCTCACCTCCCCTTTAACATCTTTAACATCCTTTTTAACATCTTCGCACATTCTTGCAATATGTTGAATAGTTTTTTTTTGCTTGCTTGTTCTTAACCGTGATGTAATTTATGAAGAGAAATCACATGAAATTGAACTGAAGCTCCACTGAATAGATAAACTTGAGGCGTTAAGAACAATTAGCAGTCAATAATCATAATCAGAAACAAGCAAAAGATAAAAATAAAATGGACTCGTCATCAAGTTTTTCCAGACATTGAGGATATCTCCTGTTTTTGTATCTATATTGCAAATGAATCACGCAATAATGTTATTCTTTCATTAGGTGTATGATACAGAGAAAGAGATAGAGGGAGAGACAGGGAGGGAGGGAAGGGGGGGGGGAGGGAGACAGAGGAAAAAAAAGAAAAAGAGTAGGGCCACTAACCCAAATGTGTAATCTTTATTATACGGATGGAATACTTTGTAGTAAGTAATATGGCGCTGGGTAGTCTGACGCAAGAAAGAGAAATAATTTTGCGTTCCTGGGTAACTATACACAGCCCAGTCGCTGTACATGGTACGTCGCGACAGGGCTGTACGAGCGCGACCACCAACCACTAGGAGAGCGACGTAATCGTATCACGATAGCTTCGACTTTTGATACTTACGATCATTTTTGTCACCTCAAACTCATCGAGTATACTCTTCAATATTTACTCTACATCTGATGCTATCAGTATTCAAATGTACGTAATGAAACTTACCGAAATTGATCATCATATCCAGCATGTCCACACCGTACACAATCTTTCAATCTTTGTAGTTGTGTTGAGGTTCCTCACTTCGAGGCTGCATGCCGTGCTCGTCAGACGCTGTTTTCGCATAGCGTAACAGTGTCTGGTCGGGCTATTCCTGGGTAGACTGTTTTGACGCCAGAATCACTGTACAGGCAGTGAATGATTATGATTTCAAGTTGGTGTGATCTTATGGGAAGGGGGAGGGGGATCCATACAGTCTATGACTGTATTGTTGAGATGACTGAGGATCGATGATAATATTAAGAAAAAGCAAAAAGAGATAGCCTTCAAAACATTATAACGAGTAAACACTTACCCAATAATACTAGCCATGGAGCAGAGAGCTGCTGCAGCTGCACCAGGTTAGCTCGCAGGGTGCCGCCGCTGAGGACAGCGGCCTGCGGGCGGACCGGGACCGGACGGAACTAGCTGGAGGAGTTAGGAGAGCGCCATCTCACATTCGCTCGATCAATCAATCAATCTGTTCTCTGGAGTCGGTCTGTTGGCCTGCGCCTGGCCGACCGTCGTTCGGCCGTCAAAATGACTCTCAAAGATGATCCGGATGGTGATGAATACGAGGATAAAATGGAAATTGACAAGGAAGCACTTACTGCTCCCGTCAAAACAGTTCAGGTAAATAAACTGAATTATAATCGACATAAACTTGATTAGGCTGGCACGCTAACCATGTGCAGTCCCACGTACTTTATTTGGTGTCAGTCAAGACCATTATCGTACACTCGCGCTCGCTCAATGTTTGTCGCTCAACATTTATGTTTTAGATCTATATATTCTCAGAATAGTAATAACACCGAGAGGCAGAGTTTAAGTTTCTTGTAGGTAGGCCACAATCTACTTGTGTACCAACTTTCGCGATTGATAAGTCACTACTAGTACTAGTTCTGTAAAATGGTAAGAAAGACATTCTGAAAAAGAAGGAGTAAAACTTAATAGGTGGACGGTTTTGGGAGAAGCGAACCACACTTTGGCTGCTTATTGACAGACATGCCAATTTAAAGGGACTGTACAGTACTGGTTGAGGTGTGAATTCATGTTATGAACATTCCTAAGTGAGATAATGTGAAACCTTTTATGAAATATGAAAGAGCATGTAATTGTAATTTTAAGATGGATTCAACGTTTATTTGATGAAAATATTGGTTTTCGAATGGCTGAGATACACGGTATCCCCAAAAGTGATGATAATAAATGGCGACGGGCCATGCTTTTAATTAGGATCTCTTTGTTTCACCTTGTTTTTTGATATCTCAGCCATTTCAAAACTGATTTTTGCCAAATAAACTTTGGATGCCCCTTGAATTGTGTGCTATTTGACATTTCATAGAGTGGTTTCTGAGTATCTCGCAAAACGTTAAAAGCTAAAACCTCACCTCAACCAGAACTGTACACACCCTTTATCTAAATTCAATTAGCATCCCAATAACAAATATGTATGAGTTGGTTTGAGTATGGTATGACTATGAGATCCTTTGTTGGCTTCAGTCACTATGCATAGGTGTGTATACTAGTTTATTACTGGGAAAGGAATGTCATGAAAGCAGACGTCTCTGTGGAACAAATCCCTGATTAGATTGGATTATGTAGACTAGATATCTACAGCTGTAAATTTACAGGCTGATATTTTTATCAATGACAGTGAAACAGAACATAGAGTGTTCTACAATGCAGCTTGGTGGATTCGGGGGGGGGGGGGTGCACTGGACGCAAGCCCCCTCTTTATTTTTTGTTCAAACAAAGCAACAAAAAGGGGAAAAAATGAGGGGGGGATCGGAGCATGTATGCACCCCCCTTAATATTTTATATGAAGGCGCCTCCCCTTTACGGCACTCCTGGATCCTCCCCTGCAATGTACATTATTTGTATGATGAGGTAGGTTTCTTCATTCATTTCCAAATATTGTTCAGAAAGTGAAACAGCTATTAGATATTCTTGTAAAGGTTGATTAGTTGGAGAGGTCTATAGTTGCTTACTTGTTGTTTAAAAGGTATCTGAACTTTTCACTCTGTTCTACCTTTGTAAATATTGTGCACTGGTTTCCTGCAGGACAAATGGAAGCTGCTGCCAGCATTTCTCAAGGTTCGAGGACTCGTTGGACAGCACATCGACTCCTTCAACTACTTCATTAATGTGGAGGTAAACACAGACAAGTTAGGTCTTGTAGTAGATTTCATTCCTATCAGCATGCAGTTTGTAACTCTTTTTTTTTTTTCAATTAAGTGTGTCACCAGATTTCAGTGTATGTCAGATTCACCTCTGAAGAACATTGTAATTTTGAACATTCCACGGCCCCTTTAATTATTTGTTTCAGTTTGAATATTTAGTTATAATGATGAACACTGGTGAGTCTACGGGTATTTGGATCAGTGGTCTCCTGTTGAGGTTTGTATATCCACAATATGTGAATCCAAAGTGTTGCAGGCATTTCCCTGTATTTTATGGTTTGTAATATTATGAAAATCATGTGTACTTTATAATGAGGAAAGATTACTGTAAAACATGATATATTCGCGGCACGAAATTTTCACGAATTGGAGCCGACGGCCTTTTTCGTGGCAAGAAATGTTCACGAATTGCCACTTGCGTTCAATGCATATAGTGTAGATAAGAAATTTCGCGTGCATTTTAATTTCGCAAATCTTGGCGCTCGCGAAATTCGCGAAATTAAAGTGCACGCGAACATTCCTCGTTTTACAGTACAACTCTAAAATACATGTACTGATAAAACAACCTGTTGAATATCCATGGCTCTACTTTTTGGCAGACTTTCAATGAATGGATGGTCAAAACTTTTGTCTTCTCTCTCCCTCTCTCTCTCTCTCCTCTATCTATGTCTCTGTCTGTCAGTCTGTCTGTCTGTCTGTCTCTCTCGTAGTGGTTTATTTATGTCTACTTTTAGTTATTATTTTTTGTCTGTAGTCTCAGATCCATGTAGGGTTTTGTTATTGATAGTAATTTTTTGCCTTTCATAGCAGTCTATACACAAAAAACCCTGTCTCTCAGTATCATTGACCATGTAGAATAAGAACGCTGAAACACCAATACATCAAACATGTGAAATGAAGCTGTACCAGTCCTACTTCTGAGTAAATTATCTTGTATCACTTTTTCTCTAACCCGAACAGATCAAGAAGATCATGAAAGCCAATGAGAAAATCACATGTGACTCTGACCCAACCTTCTACATGAAGTGAGTAATTGTAGTACAATTATGTTTTACTGGTGTGTGTCTCTTGTCTGTAAATGTGTACTACTATTTATTCGACTTTGTGCATGGGCAGAAAAAGTTTATTTGTACCAACAGGCAATTTGGCTTGCTAATGCACTGAGATAAGCATCTGTGATGTGATGATTATTCATATGATCCTATCTAAATGGTGCATGCCAGCACATCCACCAGACAGCAAGCCTGGCATTTATCATTTCGTCAATATCAAAGGATAAAGGTTGTTATTGCATTTGATATTAGCATTGAATTGGATGCCTGCTTACATATCAACTGACAGGCTATTCTGGTCACTTAGTCTATTAAATTCAAGTTCATTCCTTGTTTGAACATGACTTCATAAATTGTTATGTCAGGCAAGCTTTGAATAGAGTAAATGCATTTTGCTGCTTTGAAAACGACTGAAGTACCTAACCAACTGAGAAAAGAGAAAAGTCATTTGTATCAATGTGCACATGAGCTATTTTACAAACTTCTTTATGAATTGGTACTGTTTATGTGTTGGAAGTATTAGACTCCAGGATGCCTGATGAAAAGTTAAAACCTTGTAATATAATAGTCAGACCTCATCAATTTGCTTTCATTTGCAGGTATCTCAACATCTACGTCGGAGCTCCGGACGTGGAAGAGAGCTTCAACATCACCAAGCCGACCTCACCCCACGAGTGTCGGCTGCGAGACATGACTTACTCCGCCCCCATCACCGTGGACATCGAGTACACCAGGGGTCAGCAGAGGGTCATCCGAAACAACCTCCCCATTGGCCGGTAGGATAATGTGACCACTCTCACTAATCTTCATTAATGTTTGGATGTTTGCATAACAGACGTTATTCATGTGTAAGATACAACATAGTATGTGCGAGTATGCATGCAGGTGATAAAATATCAAATCAGGGATATTCTGTGTTTTTCTTTTGTGAAAATGGTGCAAAGACTTATTTTGTTGCCCAGACCCATGTAGGGGTTTTTCCAGTGCTAGACTAGCTAGAAGACTCCGACGGGAATTGGCATGAGTACGCTGGAGGTGGAAACAAACTCTACATGTCTGTGTGCATCTGTGTTGTGAGCTTTTCAGTTGATAAGAAATACAAATGATTATGAAGTCTAATCACAAACATATTGTTAATATCATTTGTCCTTGATATCCTTATTTTCATTATGATTATTATTATAATAATCATCATCATCATTATTATCACTACTGCTGAAGTAAAATTAGACAAATTTTCAATGTTATCATTATTATCATTTACTTGTTAGTATTACTATTAATATCATTAACATTATCATTATCATTATCAATCATCATCATCATCATCATCATCATAACTTTTATACAAATAATAGTGACAGTAGTATTATTTTTAGGATGTAACTTTTCTCCCTATGTGTACTCACTTGCCAGTTATATTTTAACTGTTTGATGATAATGAGATGTGTTTTCCCATTACACCTTACAGAATGCCCATCATGCTGCGAAGCTCCAACTGCATCTTGACTGGCAAGTCTCCGGCCGAGCTGGCCAAGCTGAACGAGTGCCCGCTGGACCCTGGCGGCTACTTCATCGTCCGAGGGACGGAGAAGGTCATCCTCATCCAGGAACAGCTTTCCAAGAATCGGATGATCGTTGAGGTAGACCGGAAGGGGGTAGTCTCCTGCAATGTGACAAGGTACCAGTTCCTTTCTTTCTGCCTTGGAAAGTGTGTGGGGGTTTTACACAGGAGTGAAAATGATTGTTGGTCTGTTGGTCACTTATCTGTAAAAGTGGAAATTTTCGCGGTGTTGAAATTTTCGCGCATTTCGCGCAACCAAACACTAGCGCGAAAATAAAAGCCCGCAAATATTTTTGCTCACCATTTGTTCCTGTGCGTGACGTCTTGATTCCGTGAAATTAAAAACACGCGAAACTCTTCTGACCCGGCCAAGCACGAAAAATTAGTCACACGAAAATATCCACTTTCACAGTAATCACCTGGTTGTTTGGTCTGTGCATGACAATTAGTATGATACACATACTTCCACAGGATTTAATATTGAAGAAACTTTGCACATACTCATGACCTTAATATGCAAATAGGTTGCATTTCTTTTGTTTACAATTGATTCAGCAAGACATTGTTATGGCAACGATGAGTGTGGCTTGAAAAAAAATTGAGACCATGCTATGGAAATGTTATTTCTTTTTCTCATATTTTATTGTTATTGTTTTTTTTCCTAGCTGTACCAACATGGAATTGGCATAATTCTATTCAATAAGATACTGTGGCCTTCAGAATCTTATGTGAATATGTCATTGATTTGTCCTATGGTACTGCTCTGATACACATGATGATACAGAAAATGACAAAGTTTATACATTGGGTGTTGAGATTGTTGCATTGCGAATTTAACTGCACTTTTTGTATAGTGATTATTAGTGAATTATAAATGTCCATGGCTAAATCCACTTGAATGAAATATTATGTTTTTGAACTGAAACAAGCCGTTGCCAAAATCAATTTGCTTACAGAATCAAAACATTGTTGTACAAAGAAGCTGAAAAAAGGACAAAAAAAATGTGTATATTCAGGGCTCGACCTTAACTTTTTTTTCTAGGAAGCCAGCCGGGCTCCTCAGGGACCTTTTTAGGGAGCCAAATTGAGTTTGAGGGAGCCACGTTTCCCTCGGTCACAATCAGCAGTAGAGGTCTATTAGTGGTATCAACCTGGTGGAGAAGATTTCATTTAGATATAACATGCATTTCTCCACAGACACAAGCCTGAGATACCTTGTTCTTAGTCTATAACACACAGTGTGTGTGTGTGTGTGTGTGTGTGTGTGTGTGTGCGCGCGTGCGAGCTGGTCACCAGCACATTTCTCTCAATGCCTGTGTACAAGACTACAAGTGCATAAGTTCCTCCAGAAACTTGCTGGGCTGGTTATGGAAGCTTCCACTATCTAGCAGGGGAGGGGGAATGCTTTCATCTTCTCAAGAAAGCTTCTGTGTGAATGAATGCAAAACTCTGTTCGGTGTTTCCAACTATTGTTTACTATAAAACATAATCATGCGTTGTTTTCAGGCTTTTTAATTTTACTGGATTTTAAACATCAGTATTTTCCGAAAGTACCGGTATTCCAATTTCTTTTACCCTGACTGGAATCGGAAAGTCTGCTATAACGATGATCGCAAAATGCCGCGCTGTGTGTGGTTGCGCCAATGTGCAAACACGTGGTTGTACTAAAAAGGAATGCGCTTTTTAAAGGAATGCGCCATGTGCTCCTGCCTGAGGTTACTGCAAGTTCGATGGATCGAATGCGCCATAGCTGAGCTGATGGCTTGTTTATGGTAAACATGCAGTTTACATTCGATACGAAGAAGTCATTACGTCTTTCACGAGAAAAAAACATACAAAACAAACAAAAAACACCTACGAACGAATGTTAATAGCCAAAACTTTGAAAAGTAATAAGCAGTTATGATGAGCATGAACTGAAATTAATTGTCATATTTTGCTATCTAACCAGGTGATGACTACATCTCATTGGACCTACTCATAGTGACTTTGTCTGGGCATACGAGACCTTTTAAGTATTTCTGTGATTGCCTTTTTAATTGACTGATTAATCGATCTTTTTTTATTGTTCAGGGAACATAAGATATTCGATTAAGTACACTATATTCGACTGTTTTATGTTTCCTGCTATGCGCCAAAAGAAAGGCTATAGAATCACAATATCTTTGCAATGATTCCTTTAATTCAACTAATGAGCTGGTTCTTCGATCGATATTTCCAGGATATTTACACGCTGTTTATTCCAGTGCGCGCATTCTTTCGTCTGGCATGCACCTGGGTGTGGCACCTGCTTTTGTGGAAATTTCCACAAGGGGAGAGGGGTGGGTGTCAAGTTTCTTCGAGCCGAAGAGACTGTGCGCATGTATTCAGTTTCACAATCTCTTCGTTCTAATTTATTGTAATTCATGCTTTCCCCTTATTCTTTGCTGATATTTAACATTTAGATTTAACTTTACCAGGGTTGGTAGATCGTGGATGTTTTCGTTGTGAGGTGTATGTAATTTCTTTTTTTATCATTCTTTGGAGGGGAAAGAAGAGTCAGAGGGAAAGAAGAATAAGAGGGAAAGTGAAATAAAACGAACGGCACGTACACTCAGCATGCAGTAAGCTGTCTTTTTACCAGCATAGTTTTCATCATCACTACATATCAGACATCACTCAGATCATTTTAGTCTGCGAGACACTTGAAAGAATTACGTTTGAATATTTCTAAGTATAAAGGGAACGGATAAAGTGATATAAAATGGAAGAAATCGAAGAAATAGAACGATAAGTTTAGTAGTAAGTAGGATTAGGCCCCAGCAAAAGTTTGCAGCACCGAAAGCTACGCAAAAATTAGTACACATTGGAAACTCTGTATTGCGACGAGATCCTTGGGATCGTCAATAAACGATACAAAACAAAGGAAATTAATTCATTTTGACCGGAAAATAGTTTGTTATAAGTATTTTGTTATATGAGATCTCCTTTAACAATAGGCCTAGAAATACATCGAGTTTCCACGATACTCGGGAAGGAAAGTTCGAACGCTTTTCACCTGCACATATACTGCAGTGCACATCAATACACGAACAGAAACTCACCTCTTCCTTGCAGAAAAATGATGCAATAACGTTACAAAAAAAAAAAAACCACACACAACACTCTAAAATCATTTCGTACTTGGGAGGCAAGGGAAAAGCGGAAGAAGTAGAGAAAAAGAAGCAGACATTGCACAACGGAGTGCTTCTACCCCGACTCAAAACGAAACAGGGTACTGTTTATAGTGGCAGCTGGCTACAGTGTGTAGCTTAGCTACTATTATACAACGTCCAAGTAGATCCTTGTAATTTGATTAGAGGATTGTTGGTGACGTGATATTAAATAAGCACTCCATTCAACGCGCCGTGCAATTTTGGTTCTATTTTTGCGTGCAACTTGGTTCGATTTTTTCGTTCTATTCCACGGTTCGAGAAATAATGTACGGTACTGCGTGTACTGTGTGTTGCATATTGAGGATCGCATGCAGCTAGCGCAGGTATGTGTGCGGTACATGCATGCGCGTACGTAGGCCTACGTAGTGCTAGTGTACGTGTATTCATCAGCGCTAGTATAGCTGTGACCTGTATCTACACTGATTGCACAAGCCAGAAAGAGAATCGCAGTGGATCCACATGTAAGTATGGCTATATTTTTCATACATATAGGCCCTATAGACTTCTAGGTCTAACTTAGACCAAAAAGATCTACTTGGACGTTGTATAAATCAAATAGTGTATGGTCTTTACTCGTGCAATGGAACGAGATTTCGCACTCGGTGAAAGATGAGGCGCACTATTCAACTCAGCTTCGCCTCGTTGAATAGAGCGCCTCTATCTTTCACCTCGTGCGAAATCTCGTACCATTGCACTCGTGACCATTCACTATTTGTATACTAGTATACTCACGCTCCCCAGCCGGCCATACATGGGGATACCACGGCGATCGATGTAGACATCAGGGTCCGTAGGCGACAGAGATTCAGGCGCGCGAAGTTCCGTTCGGTGTACACAGTACGCAAGCATCGAATTGCATGTGCGCACACTATTCTACAATAGAAGATACGAACACACACACCTCGGGTACACACAGACACACACACACATGCGGGCAACGTGGGCCGGCTGGAAAATGAAACATGTACTGTGTGTAGTTTATATTGCAATTGCAGGGATAATAACTTCGAGCGTCAGGGCTCGCTGCGCGCGCCGGGGCCGCTCGTGCTCGTCAATATTGTGAGTGTGTACATAAACTATGATTCTGTCTTGCAACGTGAGGCTATACGGCAAAAAAACTTAAGGAGCCAGCCGGGCTTTTTTCATACATTTCTGGGGAGCCCGTAGCGATTCTGGGGAGCCAATGGTCCCCAGGCTCCCGCTAAGGTCGAGCCCTGATATTGACTATGTTATGGTTTCTTAGTTTTGAAGTCCCTGTAAAATGAATCATAATGCATGTGAGCCCATGGCAATTTACAAACTGTTGAGGAAGCATGATTTAAAGTGTTGCAAAAACCTCCAGTAGATGTTGGCAACCAAAATAGATATGATATATTTTTGTCCCCGCCGAACGAGTTCGAGCAGGGGACTATGAAACGGGCTCCGTACGTGTGTGTGTCCGTCCGTGTGTCCGTCCGTGTGTGCGTCGGTGTGTGATCAAAATGTTCAAAATGCTACTCCTTCGCCATTTCTTACCCGATTTTGATTCTGTTTGCTTTATATGATAGCACTACATGGGAGCTTTGAAACTTATATACAGAATTTCAATTGTGACCTTTGACCTTGACCTTTGACCTATATTGTACATTTTGCTTCAAAATGCTACTCCTTCGCCATTTCTAACCCGATTTTGATTCCGTTTGCTTTATATGATGGCACTAGGTGAGGGCTTCAAAACTTCTACACAGAATTTTGACCTTTGACTTCTTTGACCTTTGACCTTCATTTTTGACCTATATTGTACATTTTGCTACAAAATGCTACTCCTTTGCCATTTGTAACCCGATTTCACTTCCGTTTGCTTTAAGTGATGGCACTAGGTGAGGGCTTCAAAACTTCTACACAGAATTTTGACCTTTGACTTCTTTGACCTTTGACCTTCATTTTTGACCTATATTGTACATTGCCTACAAAATGCTACTCCTTCGCCATTTCTAACCCGATTTTGATTTCCGTTTGCTTTATGTGATGGCACTAGGTGAGGGCTTCAAAACTTCTACACAGAATTTTGACCTTTGACTTCTTTGACCTTTGACCTTCATCTTTTTTACCTATATTGTACATTTTGCTACTAAATGCTACTTCCGGCGGGGACATATATTATGCACCACGTAATTTCTACTTTTCCTTGTTGTATTTTGTAATAGTTCCACTCATGAGAGGAAGAGTCGCAGCGTGGTTCTTGTGAAGAAGGGCAAGCACTACTTGAAGCACAACACATTTACAGAGGTGAGATAAAAACTATCCAAACTACATGTATCTCTCTCTCTGCATATCTCACCCTCTCTCTTGAATGTCTGTAATTTTGTTTTTGTTTTTGTTGGAGTTTTTTTGTTTTTCTTTCTCTATATCTGTATCTCTTTCTCTCTCACAGATGTTTGTTACTTTCATGAATCTTTAGCTCTCTGTGAAATTTGTTAAAGTTTCATAAACATGAACATTCTGGTGAAGAGTAAATATCGTCCGTTTCTCTTCATTTTTATGCCTCTGCCTGATGGGTGTCAGAGGCGTTATGCTTTCAGGTTTTCCATCCGTTTGTAGGTACGTACGTCCATACGTCTGTCCCCATTTGTGCAAGCAATGAGTAATGCTGAGTGGATTTTTGCTTTGTTTATTTTTTTTCCTGTGGTGTGTGTGTATTATGATATTCCCATCTTCCCCATTTGTGTACCCAATAACACAAGTAATATTGAATGGATTTTTTTCCCTTTGGTGTGTGTGTTTTAGGATATTCCCATAGTGGCGGTCTTTAAGGCCATGGGAATGGAGAGTGACCAGGAAGTCGTCCAGACCATCGGGACAGAGGAGTCCACTATGATCCACTTTGCCTCAGACCTGGAGGAGTGCCACCGACTGCAGGTCTACACACAGCTACAGGTGGGTGGGTCCGCAGGTTTGGGGTTCAATACCACGGGAGGTGAAGGTGCACCGTGGTGAAAAGGGGGTCAAGTGATGTCCCATTTTTGCTGTCATTCTTGGATGAGTTCTAGTCCAGAAGGGGACTCATCAGTCAGTCTTGAGACCAGGTTTTGTTCTGATTCTTATATGGTTGACTCGGAAATGCACCACTTTTTAAACCTACACGTACATGTACATATATTATGTGAAACAGTGTAATAACAGGATTTTATTCACAATTAAGGTCTTTACGTCTTATTGTTGTGTTTTTTATTCTTCTTTTTGAGGCAGGGCAGTGTCAAACAATGTTTTAAACAGGATATTGCCACATTGTGGGCTGAAATATTTTACTTTTACACACCACTGTGTGAGACAGTGTCCTAACCCGTTGATGACTAGTCATGAGTATACTTGGGCAGGTGTCTTTGGGAAGTGCATGTTGTAGCCAAATCATCCCAGCCTCAACAGGTAATACTGTATCATTTGAATAATCACCCATCATGGGAAAACAGTGTCAACAACAGAATCTTGTTACAGTATTGACCCTTTGCTGTTAGTAAATGTATCCATCGACAGTTTGAAACAAACATTGTTTTGTAAAGGGTCAGTATGTCACACAGTGTAAGCTCCTATTTTCAGAATGAGGAATCACAGTGTGAAAGCAGTGTCTCTAACCTTGTTTCTTGACAGGCCCTGCGGTTCATAGGAAGCAAGGTCCGGCAGCGGAGGATGTGGGGAACTGGCGGTCCGAAGAAGTCCAAGGTGGATGAGGCTCGAGAGCTCCTGGCCACCACCATCTTGGCCCATGTACCGGTCAGTTCTAATCTTTCTGCAATAACAGCCTTTGTGCAAGTGCCCTCATGATGCAATACTGAAAGTCATGCGGAAATACTCATTGCTACTTATTTTTACCAAACTTGTACTGTCTTCTTATGTTGCTGTTTCTAAAAAATACTGCCAGCTTTTGTGAAAATATTGTCTTTTTCATTCCCAAATGGTACTGCTACAAATATCTATTGCAAAAAAATGTTTAAAGTGCTGTTTTTCCACCAAAAAAAATAATACACATTTTCAGCCCTGAGAATGCTGCAGTGCTATTTTATTAACTTTAAATTTTATTAACATTAATGTGCCAGACCCAAAACCCCTAATGTGCCAGACGTTTTTACCTAACGCCAGAAAGTTTGTGAACTGGATTGACAATGTAATTTAAAACTGCCATATCTTTGCAACTATTGTCTGTTCTGAATTGGGTTCTTCACAACAAATATCAAGAAATGATTGTTTTTTCGTGTCATGTAGTCAGTTTGCTGTAATATCTATCTGAACCTGAAATATTGAAGAAATAATCGATATAAAAAAAATTATTACAATTTTTTTGTGTAGTATGGAAAGAAAGAGTCAGTCATGATTTTTCTTCAATAGAACGCTCCCTTAACTCTGTGAGAAAGTTTTAGTGCTACATTTCCTTTTTCAAATGATAACAAATTTGTCTTCTAGAGTTGTATAATTCCAAAGATATTGGCAGTTCAATTTGTCTTTTCAATTTCATTTTCTGCCTCGGTAATTCATTCCCAAATCTGTGTCCTTTAGTCCCAGATCCTGTATTTGAAACTCAAGTAAATCCCGGGTCGAGTCCTGGAAGAGTGTCTTTTGTCCACTTGAGAAGGAAGCACCTACTAATCCTTCTTTTGTCTCTACTACGGCCGGGCGTACTCTATTGAAATCAGCAGGCCTTTGTACGCGAGGAGTTTGTGCTCATGCAATTCCTTGGTTTACAGGTCTACCTTCCGTCCACTGTACATGTACATAGACAAGAACAAAAGCGTGTTCTTCTTTTGTATAAGCTAGCGTGGGGACGATTAGTGAAGTTCACTGTCCAAGACAAAAGGATGAAAGACTTGACCGACGAACAAAAGCTTTACCCTCTTTTAGGGACAAAATGAAAGCCGCTCCCGCAGGAAAGCACCCAAGCAGAACAATGCGAGTGGAAACGCATAGACAACACAGGCAGATTCATTAGCATACACACGCGTGGTTTATCAATGAGATATTTGATCTATACACATCTCGCAGAGGGTGCGCTCTCTGCGGATTTTCCCCGACGCGAAAAAAATACATCTAGCTGAAAAATCACGCATTTACTCAAAATTTTCCAATGTAAGCATACTCATATTTTTAGTGGAAACGATGAAATGCTAATCAGCTACCAGTACATGTAAGTGGCAGTTTCTTGTTGTAACGCATTTTGGTACCACAAGCACTTAAATGACCAATGTTTTTCGCGCTCTTCTTAGTCGCCGATCGGCGACCATGGCACGTTAAAAGTTAATACACAGTTGGCATTTATGGTCATGAGCGAAGAGGGCCCAAGCCAAGTGTCTCAGCATAAGGACTTTTTGAAATCTGATAATGTGATGATGTTATGAGTTGGTAGATTGTCTGCCCCATACACCCCACCCACTCAATGGGTCAATACTGAAAAACTCAGTCGGTTGCCTTGAGCAATGGAATAGCTAGGATTGCCGCACCAGCTGCCAGTGCGAAATGTATCATACAGGAGTCTTTTTGGTTGTGATTTTGTGCCCTGCAGCCCTGACATTGGTTTTTTTTTTTTTTCTACAAATATTTGCCCCAGAATGCTTTGGACTTAGTGGTTATGATATTACTCTTGCATTTGATTTCCATTTTCTCACATTCTTGAAATTCCTTTACCCCACTTCACTGTTGGTTGCAGACTTCTTTTTGTTTTGTTTGCTATGATTTGTTTTCTGTTTACATTTTCTGCTCCTCCTTGATGATAATGCATCTGTTTCCATGACAACAACAGGTGGTCCAGTTCAACTTTCGTCCCAAGTGTCTCTACCTAGCCCTCATGGTCCGCCGTGTGATTGAGGCCCAGGGTGATGCGGTCAAGGTGGATGACAGGGATTACTATGGCAACAAGAGACTGGAGCTAGCAGGGCAGGTGAGTCCCGCTCCTCCTGGATGCACTTCAAAGTTTAAAACTCTTAGTGTGCCACTGTGTAAGCTCCCTTTCGCTACATTATTCTGACACGGCAACACATGCATGATTTTGAAAAAAAAAATACTATGTGTTTCTATCGTGTAAATTCTTACAGAAGGAATTTTGCACTAGAAATGCATTACAGGAAAAGTGTAGAGAAAATTGCAGGCTTTGCTGTAATCAAGATATTCAGCAAAGCTGTGCCTATGACCCTTTTAACCCGTTCCTTACGGGAACCTGGTTTACCAGATTCCCGTGGGAGCAACTAATATACGGGAACCTGGTTTACCAGGTTCCCGTGGGAGCAACTAATATACGGGAACCTGGTTTACCAGGTTCCCGTGGGAGCAACTAATATACGGGAACCTGGTTTACCAGGTTCCCGTGGGAGCAACTAATAAACGGGAACCTGGTTTACCAGGTTCCCGTGGGAGCAACTAATATACGGGAACCTGGTTTACCAGGTTCCCGTGGGAGCAACTAATATACGGGAACCTGGTTTACCAGGTTCCCGTGGGAGCAACTAATATACGGGAACCTGGTTTACCAGGTTCCCGTGGGAGCAACTAATATACGGGAACCTGGTTTACCAGGTTCCCGTGGGAGCAACTAATATACGGGAACCTGGTTTACCAGGTTCCCGTGGGAGCAACTAATATACGGGAACCTGGTTTACCAGGTTCCCGTGGGAGCAACTAATATACGGGAACCTGGTAAACCAGGTTCCCGTGGGAGCAACTAATATACGGGAACCTGGTTTACCAGGTTCCCGTGGGAGCAACTAATATACGGGAACCTGGTTTACCAGGTTCCCGTGGGAGCAACTAATATACGGGAACCTGGTTTACCAGGTTCCCGTGGGAGCAACTAATATACGGGAACCTGGTTTACCAGGTTCCCGTGGGAGCAACTAATATACGGGAACCTGGTTTACCAGGTTCCCAAAATGAAGACAAGGGTGCCTGCTTCAGTGACCTAAATTCATGTTTCTTTGGGTTAAAATGCTCAGAAAAGTGGATTTGATAAAAAGACCAGAGTTTATTCTATCAGGATTTGTTCTCCTGTAAACTTGTACGAACACGTACATAATGATCAAGGCTGAGATCAGTTTAGAAATGCGGGTTCGCTGACCCCAGTCACCTCATTCAGGTAAATGGTTTTGTGTAGAACAAAAGATTCTGAGAGCTCATCAGCGCACGCTCTATTCATAACTCGCACCCGATCGATATTTCCATTGTTCATGGGCACATGTAGTTGACCGTAGAAAGAGGGACACAATGAACCGCTTGACTGCCTTCACACAGCTGGATTACCAACCTGTGTGCCTCTCTGTCGACGGGCGAAAAGAATCTCGTTTGGGGGCATTAAAGGCACTCAGAGAATTGCGGAATGAACGGGTTAATATACACAGTGTGTGCTTCTTGTCTGACAAGATAACTTTCTCTCTCTCTCTCTTGCAGCTGATTGCCTTACTCTTTGAGGACCTGTTCAAAAAGTTCAATGCCGAGCTGAAGAAGTACGCTGACCAGAATATCCCGCGGCCGAGGGCGGCTCAGTTTGACATCGTCAAATACATTCGCCAGGACCAGATCACGAACGGACTCGTGACGGCCATTTCTACGGTGAGCCCTCCCAGCAGTAAACGTCTGCATCCATATTGATGTGCCCCATTCTGTATTGTAAAAGATGAGTGGGCTTAAAGGCACAACTTACCATTTGCAGATGACACAAAAACCCATCATTTAATAGTGCATTAAAATAGTTCTAGAATGTGAGTTAGGGATGGAAACAACCACTGTAAAATCTGAATTGGTACAATTGATGTTAAGTATTGTTAAAGCCAAAACATAGTTCTGGTACGCCTGCAAAAGTTGTCAAATTTTGCTCCCAAATGTGAATGTATGCCTAAGAAATGTGCAGAATAACGCTGTAATAACAAGATATGCGATGGGTAATGATGAAAATGGGAAATATTAACAAAAAAGGTTCAGTCTCAGAACTTACCTGAATGGGGTCAGGCTAAACTCGGACTCAGAGACAACTCGGCCTTGCTTTGACGGCGGGCTGAGTTGTCTTGGTTGTCCCTCTGGATTGTACAGTGTTTTACTAGGGGAGCGGCCTGTATAGCGCTTTGCTTTCTGGCTACTCGCAGTAATGGTCCGAACTGATACAACGCGCGCATCAAAAAAAAAAAACCTTTGGCACGCATGCAAAATTAGTGTGGGCCTATCAAGCACCTCTAAAAACAATCAAAGACGCTTGATAAACAACAACAACTTCAAAGACAGCGCGTCTCAGCAACTCAGGTGATGTGCGTAATGCGCTTGAGGACCTTGCGCTGTCCATTTGTTTTGTACAGGATTAGCATGCACTTCCCTGTCTGTTCAATTTACAGTAGAATATGGCAATCGTGAACTGCGTGTAAATTGTCTGAAATAGGGCCGAGTTTTCCCCCGAGACCGAGACCTTCTGGAATAAAAGTTGGTTTACCGACTTTTATTTTTTATCTCAAAATACTCCAAAACGACTCATCATCCCGGCAAATCGAGTCAGCAAGGTAAGTTTCTTGGTAGACTCTTTCGATATATTGCAAGCAAATATGAAATGGTGCCAGACGAGTTCTCAAACCCTGACCAAAACTATGTTTACACTTTAACCAATCAGCTCTCAAAGCACACAAAGGGTTAGATAGTGGGATGCGGAAGTGGTGTTGTCCAAAAGGAACTTTAACCTTGTGCTCTTGGGCAGAGATGGGCAGAGATTGGGCAGAGATTGTCTGATGAAAAAGACTTCATTTAACCAATTATTTTTGTTAGTGAATTCTGCTCAAGTCATGGACATGGAAACCATTTTTGGCCTCTTAACTAGCATCTGGCCATTGCTTGTCTTCCCTTTGAAGTCCACAGTCAAATGACTTGATTATTTTGAGGTGAGGAGATGAGGTCTGTGCGTACTCTCCAAGCTGCAACTCCCATAACATGGTTGAATGTCTACATCTCTTCTGTTTGTTTGTTTATTTATTATGTTTTTTACTATGATGGTGAATTTTTTTTTTAATGTCTGATGTTGGGGCTTGACGTTTTGAGGTGTATCTTCCATCCGTTTCCAGGGCAACTGGTCGGTGAAGCGTTTCAAGATGGAGCGAGCTGGTGTGACCCAGGTCCTCTCTCGTCTCTCCTACATTTCGGCTCTTGGGATGATGACCAGAATCTCTAGTCAGGTGAGGAAAATAGCCTGTCTGCTGCCCTCTGTTGTCCACAGGCAGATATGATTTTATATATAATATTTTTTTTTTTTTTTTGAATTCAAGTGCTCTTCATCCATCACCCATTGTTTGTTGTACAGTGTGTGATGTTCATTGTTTTCCACTTACTCGTTATCAATCATCACATTGTATTAGCTACATGTACAACACGTGGGTTTTCATGCATTTTAAACGATCTTGAACCTTTTACGGTGTAGTAGGTTTAGTAGCAGAGATGCCCACGAGTATGGTGTGGAAGTATTGTATAACTGACTGACGTGCTCTTGGGAGCATAGACAGTGCAGAATGAGAACCTCTCTTGGAGTTCCACCTATAGTCAGATGAGCAATTATTTTGTCACATCGTTGCCAAGACCTCGTATCTACAAAATGTCCAATGTTCAGGAGAGCCAAAAAACATGGCGGCTAAAGCACAGTGGCGATGGGACAGCCTTTAATTTGACATGCCATGGTGGCTTCATTTTTGAAGTAAGACAGTTGGGATTTGGACAGGACATCACTCAATGCATTATGTGACCATTAATCCAAAAAAGTCATTTTCACCAAGATTGCAGATACAAGGTCTTGTCAACACCCCAGCGACAATGTTCTGTCTTGCACTACTTGGAGTGAGTGTTTGTTTGCTAAGTTGCTAGTTTGTGTGTTTGTTTTGTTTTGTTTTGTTTTTTATACTCGTGCTAACTCTCTCTCTCTCTCTGTTATCCCTTGTAGTTTGAGAAGACGAGGAAAGTGAGTGGTCCCCGTTCCCTGCAGCCATCACAGTGGGGCATGCTGTGTCCCTCAGATACCCCAGAAGGAGAGGTGAGAAAGGAGTACCAGTCTGTATACTAGTACTGTAAAAGTGGTTTCTTTCGCGTACAGAAACTTTAAGTTCGCGGTTTCCATCGGTGCCGACTTTTTCGCGTGTGTTTAAATTCGTGGTCGGTAATGATAGCATTGTAACAAGCCACGAGTTCAAAACATTTTTGCGTGATGTTAAATTCGCTGTTCAACCTCAAAGCGCGAAAATAAAACCACCGCAAAAGAAACCACTTTTATATACAGTATGTTGTACACGTGGGGGGAATTGTATGTGTGTACATGTGGCTGTCTATCTGTGAGGACCTGCAAGTGTATTTGTACTTATGTGTGTGTGTCTGTTTACAGTTATGCAAAACATTTGAGTGTTATCATAAAGTATCCTATTGGAGACTTTATTTTCCAGTTCCTTAAAAAAAGGAAAAAAAGAAGGAAAATATTGATAAAAGAAGATATTTTTGATGCAATATCAAACTGGATAAATATGCTTCATAGCTTTTGAAATCCATGATCCTTGTCTAAAATGTGATTTATTTTGAGTGTCACCTTGTCCATGTCCACAGGGGTGCGGTCTGATTAAGAACCTGGCCCTCATGACGCACATCACCACCGACATGGAGGAGGCCCCCATTGTCCGCCTGGCCTTCAACCTCGGCGTCGAGCCGGTCAACCTCCTCTCGGGCGAGGAACTGAGCATGCCGGACGTCTATGTCGTCTTCCTCAACGGTCAGTCCAGTCTTGATTATGACTAATTCTTAGGCTGCGTTTACACCGAGCACAGTACAGGCAATGGGCTTGGCTTTTGCTATGGTGGGCCAAAAGGAGTCATGTCTGGTTTAGTTAAAAAGAATCAGTAAATCGGTACAATATCACCAAAAATGTTATTCATACAACTGCATATCAAAATCAAAGCAATGAAATACACAGTGGAAGATTAATTTTGTAACAAAGTTACTGTATACGCTATTATTACGCGAGTCTAAATTTCGCGAAACGGGATTCCCGACAATTTCGCGAGTGGTTAAATTCGCGATCATGGAGTGTTGTACTGAACGGAGAAATGTATACATGTAGGTCACATTCATATTGGCAGTCACATTCGTTATTTTCGTGTGTTTTGTTGACTCGCGAAATTCGCCAAAATAAAAACCTCACGAAATATTTGGTGTATACAGTATTAACAGAGAAGTGATATTGTAACAGAACCAGACATGGTTCCTTTTGGCCCACCATAGCCAAAACATGGCCCATTGCCCGCACCGTGCTCGGAGTAAATGCGCCTTTACTTTGCTCTGTTTGCTGATTGTCAACATTGGCTTGAGTGGTGGACTGGCACAGATATCAGGAAAACTATTTTTCCATGAGTAGACACAATAGGGAGCTTTAGGATTACGGTGTGGACATTTAGACAACACTTACGTTAGCCGCTCTCCTCTTTCTATGTGTAGCGTTGCAAAGTAGCTTTGGATGACACGGAGATGCAGCCTTGATACAAATTTAAAAGATTTAAAGGGCAACGCAGAAACCATTTTTTTTTTTTTTCATCTGTGTGAACATAGTAAGTTTGTAACTTGTGAGATTTTTAATTGCAGATATGATGCTCTCAAGTAAAATGTGTGACCTTTCCAAAATGGTCACAATTTTGTACTGGATAGTTGCAATGCAACCGGGGGATTGGAATCCAAGGACCTCATGATTGGTAGTCTGTGGTCTTATCCGTTAGGTCAAAATGGGTCCGTGCATGATTTCTTCCATGGGAAGTTTATATACTACTTAGTGAAGCTAAAGCGGGATAAAGCAGGCTTTTGTGGACATGAGACCTCTGAGACAAATTTGACAGGATGGGACTTCGATGGAAATCCTAAAATCGATGAATAATCAATATGAATATCACTATCAAGTTTAGTTAACCCGAGTCTCTCTGGCCATACTAGGAAACATTTTGGGCGTCATCAGGGAGCACGAGCGACTCATGAGGACGTTTCGTCTGGTGAGGCGGGCGGGCTACATCAGTGAGTTTGTCTCCATCTGCCCCAACCACGCCCAGCGGTGTGTCTACATCGCCTCGGATGGTGGACGGATTTGCAGGTGAGCCAACTGTCTCTGAAAGAATAATCATCTTTTGCTATGATTTTCATCAATTGTCTCCCTCTGTGCAAAAAACAAAGACGAAAACAAAATCAAAAAACTAAAATGTGTTTGTTTAGGCAGGGCTGCACACTAACCCATTTTTTCTGCCGGTCCGACATGTCTCTGTCGGACCGGTAGATGCCCCGTTTTACCATTTTTTACCGGTCCGAACAGAAAACTTACCGGTCAACAACGGCAACCTAAAAAAACCCCATTAAATTACTTGCAAACTTATTTTCTTGTTTTTATGGACGTACCCCCCCCCCCCATGTACATTTTACTGATTAATGTCTTTTTAAACTTGAATTATTTATTGCACAAGAAATAAAAAAAATAGAATGTTTGTTCGTGAATTACAGTGTAAAATGATAATGAAAAAAAAAAAATCAGATTGTATCATGCGTTTGTGACTTTTTCTAAACATCGGCGCACGAACTTGCTGCATAACCGTGATTTAATGAATTATTTTAGCTGTGATATTTTCTGATGCACGAGCTACAAGGGGTTCTTTATTTTTCTTTCGACACTCTCTTCGCATTTGTGCATGCGTTCTGAAAGGTACACGACATGCAGGGCCGAATTCGCAATCCTCTTTGCGCCCATTTCTACCTCAAATATCAGCGGGATTGTAACGATTTCATGAATTACTTCGGCTGTAATCTTTTATGATTCACGCGCCAAAAGGGGTTGAAAATGTGTCCTTTTATTTTTTCCTGATAAACTCTTCGAATTTCGTAAGTGCGTTCTTAAAAGATGTTCCACACCGCCGAATTCATGATACTTTTTGCGCCTATATTTCTACCTCAAATATCAGCGGGATTGTGACGATTTCATGAATTACTTCGGGTGTAATCTTTTATGATTCACGCGCCAAAAGGGGTTGAAAATGTGTCCTTTTATTTTTTCCCGATAAACTCTTCGAATTTCGTAAGTGCGTTCTTAAAAGATGTTCCACACCGCCGAATTCATGATACTTTTTGCGCCTATATTTCTACCTCAAATATCAGCGGGATTGTGACGATTTCATGAATTACTTCGGCTGTAATCTTTTATGATTCACGCGCCAAAAGGGGTTGAAAATGTGTCCTTTTATTTTTTCCCGATAAACTCTTCGAATTTCGTAAGTGCGTTCTTAAAAGATGTTCCACACCGCCGAATTCATGATACTTTTTGCGCCTATTTCTACCTCAAATATCAGCGGGATTGCGATGATTTCATGAATAACTTCGGCTGTATTCTTTCATGATGAACGCGCCAAAAGGGGTTGAAAATGTGTCCTTTATTTTTTCCCGATAAACTGTTCGAATTTCGTATGTGCGTTCTTCAAAGATGTATGTGTACCACACAGCCGAATTCATGATACTTTTTGCGCCTATTTCTACCTCAAATATCAGCGGGATTGTGACGATTTCATGAATTACTTCGGCTGTAATCTTTTATGATTCACGCGCCAAAAGGGGTTGAAAATGTGTCCTTTTATTTTTTCCCGATAAACTCTTCGAATTTCGTAAGTGCGTTCTTAAAAGATGTTCCACACCGCCGAATTCATGATACTTTTTGCGCCTATTTCTACCTCAAATATCAGCGGAATTGTGACGATTTCATGAATTACTTCGGGTGTAATCTTTTGTGATCCACGCACCAGCTAGAATGGTTGAAAATGCGTTCTTTATTTTTCTCCCCATAATCTCTTCGCGTTTCGTATACATAAAGGTATACGACACGGCCGAATTCATGATCCTTTTTGCGTCTATTTCTACCTCAGATATCAGCGGGATTTCGATGATTTCATGAATTACTTCGGCTGTAATCTTTTATGATGAACGCGCCAATATGGGTTGAAAATGTGTCCTTTATTTTTTTCTCTTCGCATTTCGTAAATGCGTTCTTAAAAGATATACGCCACGACCAAAAATCATAATTCTTTTTGCGCCTATTGTCTCCTCAAACTTCAACGGGATTGCGATGATTTTATGAATTATTATTCGGCTATAATCTTTATGATGCACGCGCCAAAACGGGTTGAAAATGTGTCCTGTATTTTTCTCCCAATAATCTCTTCACATATCGTATACATGCGTTCTTAAAAGGTAGGCCTATACGACACGGCCGAATTCACGGTCCTTTTAGCGCCTATTTCTACATCAAATATCAGCGGGATTGCGATATTTCATTAATTATTTCGGCTGTAATCTTTTGTGATACACGCGACAGAAGGGTTGAAAATAAGTTCTTTATTTTTCTCCCGATAATCTCTTCACATTTGTGAATGCGTTTTCAAAATTATACACTGCACGCAGGGCCGAATTCGAGATTCTTTTGCGCCTATTATTGTTTACTCAAATTTCAACGGGATTGCGATAATTTCATGAATTACTCTTTGGCTGTAATCTATATGATGCAAGCGCCAAAAGGGGTTGAAAATGTGTACATTATTTTTATCCCGCTAATCTCCTACCATTTAGTACATGCGTTGTTAAAAGGTATACGACACGGCCGAATTCAAGATCCTTTTTGCGTCTATTTCTACCTCAAATATCAGCGGGATTGTGGCGAATTCATGAATTACTTCGGATGTAATCTTTTGTAATGCACGCACCAGAAGGGTAAAAATGTGTCCTTTATTTTTCTCCCGATAATCTCGTTGCATTTGTGCATGCGTTTTTGATAACCGACACGGCATGCAGGACTGGATTCAAGATCTTTTTTGCGCCTATTTATTTCCTCAAATTTCAATGGGTTTGCGTTGATTTCATGAATTGTTATTCGGCTGTAATCTTTTATGATGCACGCACCAAATTAATATGTCCTTATTTTATTTTTCTCCTCTATAATCTCTTCGCATTTCGTACTTTTATGAGCTTTTGAAAGGTGTACGACGCGGCCGAATTCATGATCCTTTTTGGGACGATTTCTACCTGAAATATGTAAGCGGGACTGCGATGATTTCATGATTTTTTTTTTTCTCCCTTGTATTATCTCTTTACATTTTTTTAAGGGCCGATTTCGTGATCCTTTTCGCGCCTATCTTCATTATGAGACCATTCTGAACGAATGAAAATATTCATTTACTGTATCGCTGAATATAGAATATGTTTTTACTTTTTCTAAAAATCGGCACAAGTAAAAAAGTTCTAACATGTCAACTGCCACGCAGCTGCGAAGCCGGGATCGGATCGATCTTGCGTTAAAAAAAAAAAAAAAAAATCATGAGTAAAATGACCCAGAAATGCGTGCGCTTCTATCAATGCTTCTTGTCTGGCATGACCGCCGATCGCAAGCAAACGAACAAACAGAACGGGATCGGGGAAACAATCCATGCATTTCAACAGTTACATTGTACCGTACATCCTTTGCATGTATTGCATAGCATGGCAGTGCGTGAGCAGCGCCAATGCGCAAGCGAGCGCGAATAACTGGTCGACTGCTAGTGCTCAAAACTAATATACAATTGTATGTTTACTTTACAAATTGCACCGGTAGACATATTCGAAAACTTGCGTAAAACGTGTTGAACAATGCGATATCTTGCATTCTGTTTCTCCCTGATCGGGGTTGATCTTTTTCTTTCTACTGACCCCGCCAATGCTTTTTTTTTTTACTGGTCATGTCGGACCGGTAACTTGTGGATTTCCTGAAAAGTTACCGGTCCGACAGTGACTTTTGCCGGTCTTGACCGTCGGACCGGCGCCAGTGTGCAGCCCTGGTTTAGGTTGCAATTGCTGATCAACATTTCTCAACCAACATGTCAGTAAAAGGAACCTGTGGGAATCAAACCTGTCATGTAAAGAGCCTGCGTGTTTTTTCCAAACTTGTCGTGTCACTGCCGGTATTACCAGGGAGAGCCTACGAATACATCAAGTTTAGTTGGAATGGGTTCTGATAAAACCAGTGCAGTGAGAAAGATGCCCTTATTAACAGTCAACACTGAGTGTGGTGGTTATCCACTATGACAATGACTGTAAATGGAGTGTCATTTAAAATGTTATCAGAGGGGAGAAAGGACGACTGTGCATTTTATTGTATTGCTTTGGTAAATGTGAACGTAAATTTTAGTAGAGGAGAACAAAATAGACATCTGTCAAGTCAACTAGAAGTGTGTTTTAGTTGATACTGTCTTTTTGCTGGTACGTCAGCAGGTTCAGGAATGGCAGTAGATAATTGTAGAATTTTGGTTAATTTAGTGGGAAAATACTTGAGCTGTTTTTAATTGGACAGAATATTTGATGAAGGGAATCAGGGAGGAATAGCTGTATCTTATGCTGTTCAGGAATTTAACAAATGAATAGACACCAGAATAAATCGCCTATAATGATAATAGAAAAAAAAAAAATTGGCTGAGTACAGATGGCTATGTGGATACAAATGAATTGACAATAAATGTTAACCCACAGACACAGGCAAACATCAAAGCACTTAAACATGAATGTCTCTTGTGTATTTTTATAATTTGGGACAAAGAAAAAAAAAACACCCTATATATGTATAAACAAGCAAAGACAACAAAGGGCTGGAAACATGTTCTCCCCATCACAATGACCAAACTTCCATTTCCTTCACAGGCCGTACATCATTGTTGAGAACGGTCAACCGAGAGTGACCGACAAGCACATGAAGGAGTTGTCCAAGGGATTCCGCAGCTTTGAGGACTTCTTACGGGAGGGTCTGGTGGAGTACCTCGACGTCAACGAGGAAAACGACTGCCAGGTCGCCCTCTATGAGAGTCTTATCACTAGGTGAGTGGCGCCCTCTAGGGTTTTGTTTTGATATTTTGTCATTGTCGTGGGTAATTTTTTAGGAGGTCACTTTGTATATAGGCAGTCAAGCGATTCAGTGCTTTGTGTTGGGACATGCAGAAGTCATCCCTTTCAGTAGGAGCTTTTACAACCCATGTTAATCCGTATTAAAGAAAAACCTTGTTTTCCGTAAAAAGTGAAAATATGTTTGTATGAGTAGTTTTTCACGCTTGGCTTCTTTAGAGTTAAAATTAGTCTCGTGTGTTTTTAATTCTGCAGAATCAAAACAGTAACTGCTGGAACATATGGCAAGCAAAAATATTCACAAGCTTTTATTTTCGCGCTAGTTTCTGGTTGCAGGAAATGAGGAAATGGGCGAAAATTTCAACACCGTAAAAATTTCCACTTTTACAATGATTCTTGGTATCCCTGATGTACAATGTATGGGGATTTCTGTTTGTTATGAATGACATGTGAGCCTGGTAAACTGATCTCTTCTTTATTGGGCTGTCTGCCTTCACTGCTGCAGTGAAACAACTCACCTGGAGATAGAGCCGTTCACCATTCTGGGTGTGTGTGCAGGCCTCATCCCATACCCACACCACAACCAGTCCCCCAGGAATACATACCAGTGTGCTATGGGCAAGCAGGCTATGGGTGAGTGGAGTAAAAAGGGCTCATTCACACACATCGAAAAGTGTGAGTTAAATTCAAATTGCGACCCAACACTGTAAACGCGACTGCTGGTGGCAGTGTAAGTGGGCATTCAGTATTAACATGTTGCTTTATATATTTCTGTGTTGCATCGTCCTTCGTGCTTGGTGGAATAAGATTCATTTCTTATACTTTAAATTGTATGGCCTGTCAAAAGGTAAACTCTACATTTCACAGGCAGCAACCCACATTTTGGGGAAGAAAAACTAGTAAAATACATGTCAAGCCATGGATTTAAAATGTGTTGGAATGTTAATTAGTGGAGCGGCATAGCCGAACAATTGTGCATTTTGTGATAAAAGCACCAAATTTCGTACACAGGTTGACAATCACGTTCAGATTAAATTTAGATATTGGGCCATCGTAAATAGCGCCCTCAACGTCCATGGCAGCCATTTTTCAAAATGGCTGCCATAAATGCCATGTTTTCGTAATATTTGCTAATTTTAGGAGAGAAAAGTCAATAAAATTTTAGTTACAAATGGGAAATTACATTCAAAAATAAATCTAGATATCGGGCCATCGGAAATAGCGCCCTCAACGGCCATGGCAGCCATTTTTCAAAATGGTCGCCATATGTCATTTTTTTCAAAATATTTGCTAACTTCAGAAGGGAAAGCCAGTAAGATTTTGCAAACAAGTGGGAAATTACATTCAAAATGAATTTGAATATTTGGCCATTGTTAATTGCGCCCTCAACGTCCATGACAGCCATTTTTCAAAATGGCTGTCTAATGTGCCACTTCTTCAATGATTCTGCAAATTTCAGAAGGGAAAAGTTGATAAGATTTTGCCCATGAATGTTAATTACATTCAAAATAAATATAGATATTGGACCGTCAGAAATTGCGCCCTCAACGGCCATGGTAGCCATTTTTTTCAAAATGGCCGCCATAAATGCCATTGTTTGTTAAAAAAATGCAAATTTTAGAAGGGAAAGCCATTTTTTCTTCTTTTTTGCAAACAAGCGGGAAATTACATCCAAAATAAATCCAAATAAGTGCGCTCTCGATGGCTATGGCAGCCATTTTCTTTCTTTCTTTTTTTTTAATGGGCACCATAAGTGCCACTTCTTCATTTTAAAAAAAATGCTAATTTCAAAAGGAAAAATCAATGAAATTTTGGTGATAAATGCAAAATGACATTTAAAATATATCTCGATATTGGGCCATCGGAAATTGCGCCCTCAACGGTCATGACAGCCATTTTTCAAAATGGCCGCCATAAATGCTATATTTTCGAAAAGACTTACTAAACTCACAAGGAAAAGCCAACGAGATTTTGCAAACAGGTGGGATATTACATTCAAAGGTAAACATATTGGGCCATTGCAAATTGCACCCTCAATGGCCATTCCAGCCATTTTTCAAAATAGCCACCATGAAGATCTTTTTTTTTCGTGAAGTGTTCTAGACGTCAATCAGAATTTTCACAAAGGTGGAAAATTACATTCAAATTGAATTTGATAATAGGCCGTCCAAAAGTGCACCCTCAACAGCAATAGCAGCCAAGTATCAAAACAGCTGCCATGGATGCCCCCCCCCTTTTTTTTTGCAAAAATTTGCTGATGTCAGAAGGAACAGTCAATAAGACTTTGCAAACAAGTTGAAAATTATGCTCAAAAATAGATTTAAGTATAAGGTCTTCATAGAAGGCGCCCTCAAGGGCCATGCTGACCGCCATGGATGTCTGCTTTTTTGTGTGAAAGATTTGCTAATTTCAGAGAGAAAATCAATTAAATTTGTACATATGTTGAAAATCATATTGATAAGAAAATAATATAGGTACCTCTGAGGTCATTAGAAATGGCACCATCAACGACCATGGCAGCCATTTTCCAAATGGCCACTTTAGATGCTATTAATTTTTTGAAAATATGATAATGCCAGAAGAAGACAATACAATTTCTTGTGCAAATTGACAAAAGATATTCGAATAAATTCAAGTTTGAATTTGAATTTAAATTTGAAATGAAGATATTGAGCCACTATTTAAACATCGTCCCCAACGGCTATGGCAACTCTTTGTCAAAAAGGCTTCCACACACTCCTTTATTTTTATTTGCTTATTCCAGAAGGAGAAAGCAATAGAATACTGCTAAACAGCCATTATATCTAATGCAATCTGGTGTTCAAAGAAATTTGAATTTTAAAAAAGGTTTCATTGATGGGTTAGTTCAAAATTCATGTTTTTAGTTTAGTTCTAATTGCAGTATTTCGCGTGTGACGGCTAACAGTATGGATATTAAAGGTATGTGTTTTTATGGAAGCATAGCAAGTAAATTAACTTTTTTCGAAAAATGAAAGGCCATTTTTTCGTATTATCTTAAGAATATTTAGGAAGTGACATTTTAGAATAGATACACGTCATATAGTCCCATATATTCAATGATATGGTGGTGTTACTGTCAAAGTTAATACATGGCGCCGTTATTCCTGGATATTCATGTTACTCTTTTTCGGAAATGTTTCATGTTTGCCACCTAAAATATGCATTCATCATTATTGAGATATAATCGCTAAGCATCTGCAGTGTTTATTTTAGTTGTTCCTCAAGCGATTTCTTTAACACCATATTTCAGATTATATAATGTCTCTGTGAGTATTCTACTGTCTTATCCTTCTGAAGTTAAGCTAATTTTCAAGACAAAAAAAGAAGAGTGTATTGTAGCCAGTTTGACAAATAGCTGAAATACCCATTGAGAACACAGCTTATGATGGCTTAATGTCTAAACTTCTTTGTATGTAATTGTCAACTTGTGCAAAAAGAAAAAAAAAATTGTTGTCTTCTTCCGGCATTAGGACATCTTCATAAAAAGAAAAATGGTATCTATGACAGCCATTCTGTAAAATGGCTGCAATAACCGTTGTTAGCAATTTTTTTTTCCTCTTGAAAATTTGTGAAGGACCAATTTCTAGAGTTAATGCAATCTAGATATATTGTTTGATTTTAAACATGATTTTCAATTTATGTACACATTTGTTGACTTTTCTTTTTGAAATTACCATTTTTTAAAACAAAATGATTATGACAATGGCAGTCATTTTGGAATATGGCGGCCATGGCCGTTGAGGGCAGTATTATAATAATCTAATACAAATATTTATTTCAAACATTATTTTCAAATAATGTGCAAAATCTTATTGACTTTTCCTTTTGTGATATCAGAAAATAAAAAATAATGGAATCAATGGTGGCCATTTTATAAAATGGCTGCAATGGCCATTGAGGGCGTTATTTACAATAATGTAATAAATAGGCGCAAGATATATTTCAACCGAAATTTTTAGATTGAGTGCAAGATCTTTTCCTTCTGGAATTAGTAAATTCAGAAAAAAAGGTGGTACTTATGGCAGCCAATTTTAGGCATGGACGCCTTTGGCGTTGAGGGCGCAATTTGCGCTGACCCAACATCTAAATTTATTTTGAATTGTATTTCCCACTCGTTTGCAAAATCTTATTGATTTTCCCTTCTGAAATTTGTAAAATTTTACGAAAACTGGCATTTATGGAGCCCATTTTGGAAAAAATGGCTGCCATGGCCGTTGAGGGCGCAATTTGCGATGGCCCACTATGTAGATTTATTTCGAATGTTATTTTCCACTCGTTTGCAAAATTTTATCGATTTTCCCTTCTATAATTTGTAAGATCTTACGAAAACTGGCATTCATGGCAGCCATTTTGAAAAATCCATGCCATCGCCGTTGAGGGCGCAATTTGCGATGGCCCAATATCTGAATTTATTTTGAATGCTATTTCCGACATGTTTGCAAAATCTTATTGATTTTTCCCTTCTGAAATTTTTATTTTTTGCGAAAAATGGCATTTATGGTGGCCATTTTGAAAAGTGGCTTCTATGGCCGTTGAGGGCGCTATTTACGAAAAACCCAATATCTGAATTTATTTTGAATGTTATTTCCCGCTCGTTTGCAAAATCTTCTTGATTTTCCCTTCTGAATTTTTTATTTTTTTGCGAAAAATGGCATTTATGGCGGCCATTTTGAAAAATGGCTGCCATGGCCGTTGAGGGCGCAATTTGCAGTGGCCCAATATCTAAATTTATTTTGAATGTTATTTCCAACTCGTTTGCAGAATCTTATTCATTTTCCCTTCTGATATTTGTAAATCTTCACGAAAAATGGCATTTATGGCGGCCATTTTGAAAAACGGCTGCCATGGCCGCTGAGGGCGCTATTTACGATGGCCCAATATCTGCATTTATTTCAAATGTCATTGTCAACATGTGTGCGAAATTTGGTGCTTTTATCATAAAATGCACAATTCCTCTAATTTTTCAAGCTATGCCGCTCCACTAAATATAAATTATATGTCCACAAAATCCACTGGAAGTAAAGGGTGCAGTCTGTACACTCTGTTGCCTGTGTGCTTGTGTGGATATTAGAAAATGAACTGAATATTTTTCTCTCTTTTGTGGAATGAAATGTTTGAATTTCATTCTTTCATGTATGTAGTATGTAGTATATAATATAGATTATGTAATATGTGTATAATAATGTGAGTATGATTGTGTGATTGTATGTAGGCCCTACAAAAGCAGTACTGGTATTTTGATACATGTATTGACATACAATGTACACATGTACATACACTTGTATGTATGGATTTGTACACAGTACACATGTTTGCACGCATATTTTTATCTTTGTGTATCTATGAATATGTACATCTGTGTCCCTTATCTATTTTCTCTTTGCAGGCACCATAGCATACAACCAAAGAAATCGCATTGACACCTTGATGTACCTCTTGGTCTATCCCATGGCTCCACTCGTCAAGTCAAAGGTTTGCGGCTTTCAAATGAAGTTTTATTCAATTACTGTATGTACAGTGCACGTCCGGTAATAACATTAACTCTACAATGCCATAGGCCCACTTTTGCCAACATTTGAAGACTAGCAGAGACAAAATGACAATAAATCAGGGGCCTAGAATGTAACTCTACATCTACCAGACTGCATCTGTACAGCATGACCAAATAGCGCAAACAAACAAGCTAAAAACAGCACATTGTATTTTGTCACACGATGCTCCCCTCCAGATTTTAAATTATTATTATTATTTTTTTTTTTTTTTTTTCAAAGCTAAGCAGGGAATTTAGAGGCCACGGCTTGCCATTTTCCAGCAGGGCATGTACCCTGTATTGCCTTAAACTTTGTGATATAACATTTCGCACATGTATACCCTGAATAAATATGCATATGTGTACGATCTGTGAAAAGCCCTGCAAAGTAACTTGGCCTTCCTCAACTATTTCAGTCATAGATTTATTTATTTTTTTTTTTTTTTTGGTTGTTGTTGTTGTCCTTCCCTCCTTTTTGGAACCAAATCATTTCGCAGACCATTGACCTGATCAACTTCGATAAGATCCCGGCCGGCCAGAACGCCGTGGTGGCGGTGATGAGTTACAGTGGCTACGATATAGAGGACGCCCTCATCCTCAACAAAGCCTCAGTGGACCGAGGTACAGCTGTAATGTGTTTGGTACTTCTATTAACTCATAGGCCTGAATTCACAAAGGTGGTACAAATAAAACCATGGTTTAAACCACAGACAAAAACCATGGAGCGCCAAGTGTTGCATGGAATATGTCGTTAGAAAATCAGTCATTTCGTCAATGAAATGATTATTTTGTAACTAAATGACAACATTTTGTAACTAAATAAACATTTTCGTCCATGTAACGATAATTTTGTAACCGAAACGGTAATTTTGTAAAATCAGGTCTTTATGTTCCACGTTTGCACATCTGACTCAGTTTGACGGCATGCCAAGTTTGCATATTCTGCTACTATGCGCAAACCCGCCCAAACGGCTCGATTATTCGCCAAATGCCACAGTACAATGAAAGCAATCCTAGCATTTCCGTTCCTCTAACATATGACTTGCATTTTATGTGGTGATTTGACCATCAAGCGGTGGTGCCAACCAGATTTGCGTGTTCTTAGTTTTTGTCACTGTTTTCGTGTGCAAAAGTATTATGCCTTTTCAGTAATGTAGTTGCTGGTCATTTGAAAGAGAAACAATCATGCAGATTTGCTGTACAAGTTACCTTGTGCTGTTGTAGATGATGTTTACTGCAGACAGCTGTAACTTTCTTGAGACCAGATGCTAGAGTTAGCAATATTCAGATGTACATTTGTTTTCTTACACGAAGAGTGTGAAAAAATTTCAGAGGCACAGCTTTTTTTTTTCTTTTCTTTTTTTTTGTTTGTTTTTGTTGTAGTAGATTGCAGTGACACATTCAGTGGACCTCTTTTTACTTGTTTGTTCAAAGTCGAGAAAATCCTTCCGCTGAGATTACTAGAAGAATGATACGCTGTATGTAGTGATTATTTAAGTTCTTTTTGCAATTTTTTTTTTAATGGTGTGTCAAAGGTCAGATGACTTCTAGTTCTTTCATGTTGATGTGAGATTATTCAAGATTTCTGTGATGATTGACAGGCTTTGGACGTTGCCTCGTGTACCGCAACACCAAGTGCACCCTGAAGCGCTACGCCAATCAGTCGTTTGACCGTCTGATGGGACCCAAGCTGGACGCGCTGACCAGGAAGCCGATCTGGAGACACCAGATCCTGGACGCTGATGGAGTCTGTGCACCAGGTTAGTCAAGCAGTTTGTCTGTTAAAACACCCAGCAACTTAGGGAGAGAAGGGTGACTTGATCGAAACAATGTCTTTATTAGCAGCCCATCAGGGTAGATTTGAAAACCATGGATATCGTAGCTCATGCCCGATGAAATATCATTGCCCATCGGGGAATTTGTGCACTGAAGCATACTGTACACTCTACAGTTTCGTTTGTGTCCAGTTTATAATATTTAGGGTACTTGCGTAGATATCAGAGATAAAGCTGTATGCAAATTTAGTCCTTGGTTTCGCGAATGTATGCGAGCCTGGCCATGTACATTGTAGTTGCCCATTAGGGGATTTGTGCATTGAAGCATGCACTCTAAGGTTTTGTTCGACTCCAGTTAAGATTTTGGGGGTACTTGCATAGAGATCAGAGATGAAGCTGTATGCAAATTCAGTCCTGGGTTTCCCAAATGATTTGGAGCCTGGCCATCTATCCCATTGTGTTGTATTACCATGCATAGGGATCATTATGGGGCCCTTTACTGGGTATTGCTTTTGATGAAATCAGAGAAATCATATTAAGTAGCTCTTTGTTTATTAATGCAATGAAATTATCAAATTGCTACTCCACTGTAGAAGTTCCTTGATAAGACCAACAATTGGAAAACAACCCAAGACCAAATAAACGTAAAAATGGTTACACTATTTTTGTCCTTGTTTCTTTCTAATGGACGGTACTGCCCTTCAGGGGAGAGAGTGACCAACAAGCAGGTCCTGCTGAACAAGTCGATGCCAGTGGTCAACATGAACCCCCTCCAGACTAGCCCCACCAATGAGAGCCAGGCCCAGGACTACAGAGAAGTCCCAATCACGTGAGTGAAAAAGGGGTCAAAGGTCACTGCCTTTAAAGGAGGATATCTGGTTAATGTTAACACTGATTGAGATATATACATTGTATTGCCAAAAAAAAAAAAAAGGAGGATTACTCAGTAAAGGCACCCAAAAGAAACTGTCAAACTTTGTTTGATATTGGTGCGGGATGAATCATGCAGTAATTCTGAAATCAGAAACTGTTCACATGCTTTCACACACATACACACACAAACACAGAAAAACAAATTCACTGGTGACTGTGATTTTTGCTTTGCTGGATGAGATAAGCATGCTCTTGCATTAAATGCGTTAAAATTTCCACTTTTTTCTGCACTGTACCAAAATAATCTTAGACCTCATTATTGAGTCATATTGCTGCAAAGCTAATACAAAGGTTGATGACGTCCCTGCCCTCTCTTCCCCTCTCCCTCATTGTAGGTACAAGGGAGCGGCGGACTCCTACATTGAGAAGGTCCTGGTGACGTCCAACCCCGAGGAGGCCTTCCTTTTCAAGGTCCTCCTCAGGCAGACCCGCCGGCCGGAGATCGGCGACAAGTTCAGCAGTCGGCATGGACAGAAGGGGTGAGCCGGATCTGTCCAACCCTGTTTCTCTCTAGGGGCGACCAGAAACCTTTCGTCTCTTCTAACAAACATGCAAAAAATAAATAAACAAAGAATTTAAGAAAACTTGTGATTTTCGGAGGGTTTGTCCCAAGATTCTGCCCATGTAAAGGAATGGTACCGTTTCGGGTGAGATGGGGCTTCAGGTTTCAAATGTTTTGTTTTTGTTTTTTTATGATGATTGTTAGAGCTATCTATGAGAATTCTGTAATGAAATGTGAAAAACTGTATAATTTTAAGAGGAATTCAAAGTCTATTTGATAAAATTGGGTTTTGAAATGAATGAAATATCCAAAACAAAGTGATCCTAATAAAAGTTGGGACCCATCTTTATTACCTGCGATTGCTTTGTATTACTTTGTTTTTGTATATCTCAGCCATTTCAAAAACAATTTTCATCAAATACATAAATTGTGAATTCTACAGCCCTTTCAAAAACAATTTTCATCAAATACATAAATTGTGAATTCTATTTACGGAATTACATGCTCTTTATTTAACATAAAAGGGTTTCTAAGTATCTCACAAAAAGTTTAAAGCTGAATCCTGACCACATCCAATACTATACCATCCCTTTAAAGGGCAAGGAGCATTTGTTCCTCTACTTGATCTCAAGCACTACCCATGATGCAACCCTCTGGGAGAATTAATCTCACACACCATAAATAGAAATTCAAAGGCTTGCCACTGTGTTCGGCCATCCTGGCAGATAGCATTGTAAATGATATTAGAATAATATTCAGTGTGCAAACTGGTATTAAGGCTGATTTGATTTGATTTGCACATAGTGTAGAACTCCAAGAGGATGTTTGGTCTGAATACAGGGTCATGTATACACCTTAAATTTTGCAGTGTTTCTATCTTTTTATATTTCAATCAAAGACAAATGCCAGGTATTGGCAAAATTGATGTGCCCAGAATATCGCCTCCAGGAGCAGATTGCTAACACTGCCTCTTGTAAAGTTTTGAAACTAAGTGGTTCATGACAGCAAATTCAGCCATTTTAGAAAATCACCTGACAAGTGTTCGTTTGTAAAATATCATAATGGCGAAAAAAAAACAACAACAACTGGACCCCATGGAAGACCAGCTTAACATAGCTGAATATGGGCTATCCAGCCATCTTCACAGATGGAAAATGAACAAACAAACAAACAAACAAACAAAAACACATGGCAATTTACAGCAATCAAATCCTACATTTTGAAAGTCATGCCCATGTCCTTCACTGAAAGTGTGAAAGTGTCACACAGTGGGCGTATTTCAAATCTATGGAAAAAAACCCCTGAGCATGGGTGGTGGCAAAGTTAATGAAGAGATGGTAATTGAAGATTTAGGTGGTCAGTCAACCTTTATTGATAGTCAGAGTTTAGCAAGCATTCTAAATGTGGAATATCTGTGGAGAAATCAAAATATGATTCTGACCTTTATTATTCTGATGTGAACTATGACAATTGCTGTTGCAAGGAGAGAGAAAAGCTGTCACTAATCTGCAAATCCAGGTTGATTTGCAAAAGTCAGTGCAAGATATGCTCTGTATACAGAAGGAATGTACATATCCACTCTACTACTGTACAATGTATGAGCTATTATTTTTGCGAGGGTTTAATTTTCCTGAATTTTGTGAATCACTGTTTTATCGCAAATTCAACAACACGCGAAAATATCTCAAACTGACAGACATTTGTGCACTTTAATATGATCGCCTCAGTGTCATAATCATGAAAAACAACATCTCATGAAAATGTCTGTGACCTCCTCATTCACGAAAATATCTGTATGCAAAAATAGTAGCTTATACACTGTGTGATAAATTGCACTGGATGTTTATAGGGAGCTTAACTCTGTATTACTGAGCACCTTTCTCCCTTGTTTTTCCAGGGTCTGCGGGCTGATAGTGCAACAGGAGGATATGCCCTTTGATGAGAGGGGAGTCTGCCCGGACATTGTGAGTTTGCACTGCTCTCAAACTGCTCATGAATCCGCTTTCACTCTTTGTTAAATGCACGGAAGGCACAGGACCCATTTATGAAGCCTCATTTTCTTCTAGTTTACGTGCAGAAGGACACTAGTTCAATTTTCTGTAAGGGGGTATATTGATCTACACTTTGTATGGCTGCATGGACTATTAAACAAAGTGTTGTTTTCTACTAATAACTGCTTTAACCCTAAAAAGACTGGGCTATTTTGACGCCTCGTAGGACTGGGGGGGGGGGGGGGGGGGGTGCTCATTGGGCCCCCCCTTAAGATCTCGACCGTTGACCGCGTGATCGCAAGGAAAATTAGCACGCGCGTCACCCTCAAGGTAATCTATAAAGCTGAATAGGTAATGATTTCACAATCAGTCAAATTTATTTTTAATAAATTAATTATGCTAATTTATGCATGAAATACAAACAATTGCTGTAAATCTGTAATTAAAGGTCCAAAACTTCTAATTTTTGGTCAAGGTACTCTTTGTAGGATTCTTATTGAATGTAAATAGAAAAACTGGCGGTATCAATTTTTTTTTTCTATGTATTTTTTTGTTTTTAAAGTTTCTTATGTATTTCTTTGTTTTTGACTCTTTTTTATTGTTTTTTTTCAATGGAAATCATCGGCGACATTATTCTGATCATAAACAACATGAAATTAATTGATTTTGATCCGTAAAAGTAAAAATAATGATACATTTATGAATTTTGGTCAGAAACAGAATTTGTATTAGATTTGTACATGTATCACGTTTTTTGAGCAATTTCGGGTTTGACATGCACATACAATATATTGCGTAACTTCAGAAATTGCGTAACTTCACGAATTTGGTCTCAAAAGTTGCGCAAGACTTAAAAGAAAAAAGTCATAAAACGTCGCGGCGCAAAACTTTTACGTTACAGATTTACCGCGAAAAATGTTGAGGGGGGGGGGGCCTAAAAAGCCCCCCCAGTCTTTTTAGGGTGAAGTTGAACTTGTCAATTACCAGTAAGAGTATTAATTTTACAGCATATCATCCAAGTTCTTTAATGCTCATCTCCAACCTATTCCAAATTGAATCAAAGGAAATATGCATTGATAAAGTGACATAAATACTTGCATTGAATGTGCAATACACAATTTAAAATATTAATTGGAAATACATGTAGCATACTGGCTAGGCAATCAGAATCAACTGATCTTTGACTCTTCATAATAATTAGATTGTCAGAAGGAGTGAACTCAAGTTAATACATGAAGTCAGTTTGTGGAGAGTAGTAAATAGTAATTATAGATTACTGTATTTGCCAAATATATCATGAGGTTTTTATTTTCACAAATTTCACCAGTTTGTTGCTATCCATGAATTTAAAAACATGCAATATGAATTTTGAGGGGCGCGCATACATTTTTCTTTTCAATGCTGTACTCACCAATCACGAATTTAACAGCTAGCGAAATTGTCGGGAACCTTCGATTCACGAAAAATTAGACTCGCTGATTATATGCCATATGCATTACATGGCAGACTGCAGAACTGTGTTTTCTATTTTACTGTCTCATTGCTGAATATGTATATATATTTTTGTTTTAACTGTAAAGAACAGATGAATTTAAACTTGAAAGATGTGATTTGATGTTTGAAGAGTGCAAAATGCATAGTGCAATATTGCAAAATGAGCTATGAAAGCATCTTTTTTTAACATTTCAAAGTAAGTCCATCAACAGATCCAACAGCAAAATTAGACCTTTCCATTAATACCTCACTTGTGAAATAATAAGTAATGTTCTAAAAGTTATGATTAAAGATATCATGTATTTTATTATTATTTTCTCTTTTTTTTTAGCAGCTTTAATCATAAATATCACAGCAAGAATGGAGTTAGCTCACTTTGCGATAAAACTCTTCATCTCATTGTTTCTCCCATTAGATTGATGTTGCAATTTTATTCTTATTTTTCTGTCTATTCATTTTTATTTTGTCCCTCAGATTATGAACCCCCACGGTTTCCCCTCTCGCATGACAGTGGGCAAGCTCATCGAGTTCCTTGCAGGCAAGGCGGGTGTGCTTGACGGGAAATTCCATTATGGCACAGGTATGTCAGCATGGGAGGGAGACTTCAGAAACTCTGACTTTATATATGACCGTGTGCCACAAAACAAACAAAAAGTTGCACCCCTTGATTTTACGTGAGGACTCAAAACAGGTGAAATGGGTCAACTAAGTCAATCTTTAGTTTTCATATTTTCTGAAGAGCTATCTGTCTTTTACATTATTCTAATAGTTTGGGATCATAACACAAATGGGAACGTGTTTTCCACAGTTTTTCTACAACCCCTTTTGGGGGGAGAGTAGAATGATCAGGTATGTCTTAGAGGCCCCTTTTCATTTCTTGAAATCCTTTGTACACTCCTCACTTTCAAGTCGGATAACTTTTGAAAGGATAATGCTACTGCTGTGAAAGTTAGCATTAATCATGGACAGAATGTGTTAATAGAACATGCTCAATTTCAGCTTAATCTGATAATCCCTTCATTGTTGTTGCTCCGGCTGTTGACATCCTGTGTTTTGTCCCTTTCATCACACGGCTAGCATGGCTTGGTGAAAGATTAAGGGCTTCAATAGACCCTGTACTTCAGAGCCTCTTTTCTCAGTTCACACTTTTCCAGAGTGTGTGCTTTTTCTTCTAGTGTTTAGGTAGGTTAAGGGAGTCCATTTGAATTGAGTTATACATCATTTTAAAGCTTAGAGTCTGTTCTTTCAGAATCTGCCCTTAACTAAAAATCCATGTCTGGTGACTTTTTGTTGGTTTTGTGATGCAGGGTCCCATATATGAAATGAGTAGGAAATACAGATATAACCCTGAAAAGGGATGAACCTCTTGCAGGCTGTTTATAAGGAAAAATACAACACCTTCTCATGAAGATCACACTTGTTATCCACAGCTTATACTTTAACCCTATTCTAACTGGGGGGGGGGGGGGGGGGGTCAAATTGACCCCCCCCTTGACGTTTCGCGCCATGTTTCCGCAACGCGCAAAGATTTTGCCGCGTCGTTTCATGACTTTTTTCATTCGAGTCTCCCGCATATTTTGAGACCAAATTTGGGATGTCCGGGTACACCGTTCTGAAGTTATGCAATGTTTTGCATATGCATGTCAACCCGAAAAACGCTCAAATTCATGATATCGTGTGCAAATCCAATGCAAACTGTGTTTTTTTGTTTAATTGATATAAATTAGATTATTTCAACTTTTAACCATTTTAATGTAGATAAGCTTGAAAAAGTGCCTCCAACAAATTTTGGCAAAAAAACAATAGAAAACAAAAGATTGAAAAAACAATAAAATACATAAGAAATTAACAAAACAATAAAAAACAAAAGAAAATGATTTTGATTGCGCTATTTTTTTACTAGAAAATTGTTTGATGTGTCTTGAGGAACTCTGACACAAAAATCTAATAATCCTTCAGTCTTTTTGATGGAGTTATAGGTGAAAATATGATTTCATGCATTAATTTGCATAATTAATTTATTAAAAAATATGAAATCAAAATTTTTCTATTGTATGACCATGTAATCTTGTAGTTGACATCCGGCTCTATGTTCAGGCAAAATTTTGCGGCGATCGCGCGATCGGCGGCCGAGATCTGAAGGGGGGGTCAAATTGACCCCCCCAGTAAAAACTTGGTCTCAAATAGCCCAGTTAGAATAGGGTTAATGCCACACTCTTCTAATTTCTGGGGGTGGAAACCAAGAGTAGCAATATTATACAATCACATGATGCTTTTGACCATTCTAAGATATCCAGCAGAATCGTAATAATATTGCTACTTTTGGTTTCCCACTGCACAAGAAATTACAAAAGAGTGATGCACTACACGTACAGCCTATTCTAAGTCCTTCAATACAAACACATGATGTTTATGAGCATTCTAAGAGAGCTAAGAAAGCTTCCACTTTTATATACTTTGTTCTGTTTGGTAACTTGCATTTGTTGGTTGACTCTCACTTTCATTTTGTTGCCTCTTCTTGGTACACCAGGTTTAGGGCTCGCTGCTTGCACCTCCACCCTATGCTGTTGCTACAATGTATTTCACTCTTTTCCTTTCTTTATCCCTCTATTGTTCCTTATCTTGTTTGATGTTGCCTTCCTATTCATCCTTATCCTTCACAGGTTGCCCCTATAGTGATCGAGATCATTACTGACCCTCCTCTGCCTTTTGTCTGTTCACCTCCTGCTCTAATCCCCCTCCCTTCAGACCTATTGGGCTCCTTTGCCCATGACCTCCTACCCTTCCCTTTTGTTTTCTTTGATCTGTGTCCCTAGCCCTCCCTTGACTGTTCCTGTTTTGCGTAGTCCTTGTTTGTGCTTACTTTCCCTTCGTGTTTGTCATTTTGCCTCTGACGAAGATTCTGGTTGTAGGATCAAAAGCTCAGGCCCCTTTTGACTACATTTTACTCCGTTGGCTTGCCACTATTGGATAAGCAGTTTTCAGCAGCTTGTTGTTGTTTTTTTTCTTCATTTTGGTTTGGTTATCTCATCCATTTAAAAACCAATTTACGTCAAATAAACTTCAAATTCCTGTTAGAATGATATGCTCTGTCATTTCATGAGAGGTTTCTCATTATCTCCAAAAAAAAAAAAAAAGCATCATCAAAAAATGCTGGATAGCTGGAGCCCCATCTCAACCAAAACTGTATCATCCCTTTAAAATAGAAAAGATGACCAAAAATGAAATCATGGCTTTATGGCTGTCTACCTGCCTTCACCATTGCTTCCCCCCCCCCCCCCCCCCCCGAATTGAATTTTGTACTCATAGTTACTTGCCCCATGGTATCCCTACTAATATTGACACTTTTAACACTCTGTGCATGAGGATTTAAGTTATAAAATAGAAGTTGTTGAAAGTTTTATGATTATTTTGCTGGTTCTGAATACGAGTGCGGGATTGAGCCTCAAATTTTCACGTTGCTCTTATTTCCAGCATTTGGTGGGGACAAAGTGGTTGACATCTGCGAGGATTTGCGACGACACGGCTTTAACTACCTGGGCAAAGACCTCTTGACTTCGGGCATCACAGGGTAAGATGAAATTCCAGTTCCATGTCATGGTCAAACTACCATTAAGGGAATTCCTGACGTGTTTAAAGTTACCCTGATAAGAAAGAGTAACATTTCGTCTGTTGAGAATGAGAAGGGCTTTAAGTCTTCTCGAACACTATGGGTTTTGTGGTCACTTAACGCCCTTATCATTCTCAACCGACGATTTTATGTTAACCCATTGAGATTTATTTTGCTACAACACTCATTTACCATAGATACTTGCCTGAGTAATTGAAATTGAATAAAACTTGTATAATTGTGAACATAAGTTATGAAAAAGTGAGATTTCAGTACAAAACAACTGTACAGTTGTAACCTACTATATATGTACCTACTATTAAACCCTGCCTACATTGTATAGTGACCACCGTCTACAGTGGCCACCTGCCGTATGCGGTTACTAAACACAATTCCCCCCAAGTGAAAAGCCATGTCAATGACCCTGTCTATTATAGCCGTGGCCACTTGTCTACAACAGACACTTTTTTCCTTTCCATTGGGATGGCTGCTATACAGGTTTAACTGTATCTTGAATTTGAGGGGACTTGCGTCAAGCTCATATTAAACTCTGACTAACTTACTGCTGAATTGAACACAAGAAGCAAAATGTGGTGGCTATGTCGCCCCTTTGAAAGTTCCATATAATTTCAGTGCGGTCAGCTACCACTGACCACCACATAAACTCCATCTTTGGGTTTTAATATGTATTTATCAGCTGCTATTCTCTCTGTTCAAGTTTCTACAGCTGCACCAAATGGTCCTTTTGTTTCTATTGGCAACTACTGACCCTTTTGTCTTGACAGCATGTGATGACTCTTTTCCTTTGTTCCAAGAAAATTGTCAACTAGGAGTTTAGGAAACCACAAGCAAACACACTTTATGCACTCATAAAATACTATTAAAGTGAATTGTTTGCATCTAGATATCTGACTACCCAGCTCAAAACCTACAGTTTCAGTTGAGATGAGGTTTCAGGGTTTCCAATGCGCTTCGATGATGAGCTTTTTTTTGATAATTAGAAACCTCTTATGAAATATGAAAGAGCATAATACTAATTCTAAGAGGAATTAAAAGTATATATTCAATAAAGCATGGGTTTGAAATGGCTGAGATATCCAAAACAAAGTGATCTTGGTGAAAGTTGGGACCCCTCTTTTATGAGGATTGCTCTGTTTTACTTTGTTTTTGGATATCTCAGTCATTTCAAAACTGATTTACATTAAATACACTTTGAATTCTTCTTGGAATTGTATGCTTTTTGACATTTCATGAGGTGGTTTCTCTAAAGTTTCTTGCTGAAAAGCGGAATCCCAACCTCAACTTATACTATACTTAACCTAGCTCTTCAGTGTAGGCCAAAATACATTTCCACTTTTCAACACAGTTTTAGAATACAAGAGTTACCAACTCTGAGTATTGAAATAATATGCGACCCTGCATCACAAAACCAACAAAAAGTCACCAGACATGGATTTTTAGTTAAGGGCAGATTCTGAAAAAGCAGATTCTAAGCTTTAAAATGATGTATAACTCAATGCAAGTGGACTCTCCTAACCTACATGTATCTAAATATTTGAAAGAAAGTACACACTCTGGAAAAGTGTGAACTGAGAAAAGAGGCTCTGAAGCCCAGGGTCTATTCAAGTGCTTGATCTTTACATCTAAGCCAGGCTAGCTGTGCAATAAATGGGACACAAAATAAAATGTAAACTGTGGAAGCAACAACAATGAAGGAATTCTCAGATTAGGCTGGAATTAAGCACGCTCTATTAACATATTCTGTCCATGATTAATGCCAACTCTCAAAGCACTAGCATTATCCTTCCAAAAGTTATTAGAGTTGAAAATGAGGAGTGTGCAGCGGGTTTTCAAGAAATGAAAAGGGGCCTTTGAGATAATTACAATTCATTCTCACAACTTAACAAAACAGGGTTAGAGAAAAACTGCTGAAAACACAATTTCCCATTCATTTTGTAATTCCAAACTTAGAAGTAATGTAGAAAAAGGGTATCCCTTTTGGAAAATATGAAAAACACAAGATTGACTTGGTTGACCAATCCTAATATTTCAATTTCTGTTTTCTTTTAAGCTGCCAAATTGTGAGTTTGGAAGAAAAAAAAAATACTCTCCCTGATATTAAAGACAAACTGAGTCTATCAACCCAGATGACATACTTTGTCCATTTACAGAGAATCCTAATCTACTGCTTTTTGTTTTGTGGGTTTTTAGCTGGACAGCCACATAATATGAAAAGAGAAGGCACGCGTTTGGAGTCTTCAGGACCAGTCCCGAGTGTACCCGGGCAGGGGTCTATGAGAAATGCGTGTTGTAGCAAATTCAACCTGTCCTCAATGGGTTAAAATACAGATATATTGACTATGTTGAAATGAAATTAGATGTCAACCTGTCTGTAACAGTCACCTGTGTATAAAGGCTATCATATTATTTTCTCCTTGAGTGGCCATTGTAATTAAGTATGCAGGTTTGTGCATGTACGTTTATGTACTCTCTTTTTTGTGTCATTTTATTTCTTGTTTCCCCCATGTTTCCTTATGTCAGTATACAATCTATTTGTCTTTTTTACGTATGCTAATTATATGACCATGCATAAAAAGTCGCATGACTCCATAAAGGAGTTATACAAAAAGATGAAATTAATCAACCTTGTCAGTTTGTAGTCATTTTTTGCAAGAGCAATATATACTTATTGCACATAATTCAAAATGTGGGATCATAAAAACGGAGAAATGATCTTTTTAACATTTTTTTCTTGAACACCTTTTCGTCTTTGATCTGATGTAGACTTGCTTGGATTTGTACAGACTCTGTTGAGCAAGAGAAACACTCCACAGCCTCTCCACTTTCAGTTTCTGGATTATACGGTACCCCTTGAAAGAAATGATTCTGATGCATCGAGGGTTGGTGTTAATCATGCATGAAATGTACATGAAGAGTGCAAGATTTCAGTCTAAACTAATAATCCCTTCATAGTTGTTGCGGTAAATCCCTTTTACATCTTGCTTTTTGGTCCCATTCATTGGACAGACCACTACTGGGTAAAACTGAGCACTTGAATAGACCCTGATTCCAAAACCTCAGAGGAGGTACTTTCTTTTATTATTTAGATGGATGAATAGAAACGGTCCAGTTGTATTAAATTTGTGTGTCATTTAACAGCTTAGAGCCTGCTCTTTCAGAATCTGCCGTACAGTTAAATCCTTGCCTAGCATCTTTGTGGTGATTTTGTAATGCAGGTCCTGTACATGTCCTGTACATGTCCTGTATAAACTACCCCTACACTTGTAACTTTACTGTTACTACCAACTGTACGTACCAGCACTGCCACTTTTTCATATCACAGTTTTGATGATAATTCATGTACGAAGGAATATGAGTTTTGTTTCTTCTGCCATATTCACTCCTCTGGTTACATCTTTCTTTATACTATTATGATATCATTCTTTCTATCTGTCTTTCCGTCTGTCTGTCTGTCTGTCTGTCTGTCTCTCTCTCTCCTTGTCTCTCCTCACACCTGTCTGCATGTTTCTCATTCGCGTCCATTGGTTACATTCCAGTTAACTTATACAAATTGAAATTCAATTGATTTTATTTTCTATCTCTATCTCTTTCTCTCTCATGCTCTCCATTTACACTTCCCACTATCTACATGTATCACTGTATCTATCAATTCTTATCATCTACCCATCCTCAATCTTTCTGTCAATCTGTTCAACATTATTTCATTATCTTTTCATGTCTTTCAATAGTCTAGTAAATGTATTCTACAGTGCATGTCCATCCATCTAACCATATATTAATCATCTATCATTCTATGTAATCCTATCTTTCTAGCCTTATCTACTTTTGTATCTATCTATCTATCTATCTATCTATCAATCTATCTATCAATCAATCTATCTATTAATCTATCTATCTATCTATCTAGAGATCAATCTATCTATCTCTCTGTCTATCCATCTATCCATTTCTTTGAATCTCTCCCATTGTGAATACGTAGGATTACTGATTCCCAATCCAGTCCAGTCCCCATGTCTCGGGACAAGATGTTTTTACCTGCAGCATATTCTTCTTGTCCAAGGTTAACCCGTTCCTTACGGGAACCTGGTTTACCAGGTTCCCGTGGGAGCAACTGATATACGGGAACCTGGTTTACCAGGTTCCCAAAATGAAGACAAGGGTGCCTGCTTCAGTGGCCTAAATTCATGTTTCTTTGTGTTAAAATGCTCAGAAAAGTGGGTTTGATAAAAAGATCAGAGTTTATTCTATTACGATTTGTTCTCCTGCTGTTTAGAAAAAAAGGGGTTTTACAGTATTATGTACCTTTTCCTGATTTAGTTTTTTGCTTGTTCTGCTGTAAACTCGTACAAACATGTACATAATGATCAAGGCTGAGATCAGTTAGAAATGCGGGTTCGCTGACCCCAGTCACCTCATTCAGGTACCTGGTTTTGTGTAGAACAAAAGATTCTGAGAGCTCATCAGTGCACGCTCTATTCATACCTCGCACCCGATCGATATTTCCATTGTTCAAGGGCACATGTAGTTGACCGTAGAAAGGGGGACACAATGAACCGCTTGACTGCCTTCACACAGCTGGATTACCAACCTGTGTGCTTCTCTGTCGATGGGCGAAAAGAATCTCGTTTGGGGGCATTAAAGGCACTCAGTGAATTGCGGAAGGACGGGTTAATTAATGGGTATCCAGCGATGCTAGGGTAGTAATACTGTAATGGCAGGGCTCTCAGCTGGAGCAGTATCCACACTGAAGAGGCTACCCTTCAACAGGAATAAAAGAGACTAGATTCACTATTGTTATGATGATGATGATGAAGATAGTGAGGTTGATGATCATCATTATTACCTTCGCCAAGGAAGGAGGAGTTTATTACAAGTGATCATCGATGTTGGTTTGTCTTTTTGCAGTATAATTCAAAAAGATGTGTACGAATTAAGATGAAACTTACATAAAAGGTAGATATTAGCATAAGGAACACTATATTCAAGTTTGGTAGTGATTCGAGAATTTTTATGGATTTTTATAAGGATTTTAAAAAATCTTTTGGCATACTTATTATAACATCAAGGAACTTGAGGTTCAAGCTGCGTGTACTGGAGGGTTTACATACGCGAGCTAAAGCGCGTGCTCTACTCGGATAATTGTAAGGCGCCGTGTAATGACGCAAAAAAAAAAGGCTTCTATTTTGGGAAGTTGCATGCCTGTCAGGGTGGACATGAGTTGCTGGCCTGGTGGATGTCTGTGCTTTCTGAGTGTTTTTCTAGTTATCATTATAATTTTCACTTATTTTGATATTATAGTTGATTGGTTATTTTTTCCACCACATTCCTTGCTGTGTCCAAACTTGCAGAGAGCCACTTACAGCCTACATCTACTTTGGACCGGTGTACTACCAGAAGCTGAAGCACATGGTACTGGACAAGATGCACGCCAGGGCCAAGGGACCACGGGCCGTGTTGACACGCCAACCAACTGAGGGTCGGTCCAGGTTAGTACAGTACTCCCCGCTTAATCGGGTATCAGTTAAACGGGTACTCCGTTTAATTGGGTAGTAATGTCAGAGTCAGTTCCAATGCACATTAAAATTACCTGATGATTGGGTTGCCTCTCCACATAAATGGGTAAATAATTTTCTTGTTATATAATTACTACCCAATTAAACAGGAGTACCCGATTATGCGGAGAGTACTGTAGTTCATGTTTCCCCTTTCCTCCCCAAACTCTCTGTTCCTTCGCATATATGTGTATATATGTGTGTGTGTGCTTGTCTGTGTTTGAATAAATCTTTGTGGTTGATGTAGTGTAATAATAAAAAACAAGAGGTTGGACTTGCCCAAACTCCCTGCCACCTGGAAAAAGCAATATCAGTAGCGATAATAAAGCATTCTGACATGGACCAAACAGAGTGGTAAAGGGAATACTGCCAAAAAAAGCCTTTGCTTTGTCTAAAGACTCTAATTGTTCAGCCCCAGTTGGAATGACTCTAGTGGTACCTGTAATCATGATAGTATCTGCTCCTTCATTATTCCAGACCATTCTAAGAACTTATTGAAGATGAGACCTGCTAAGGTTTGACATGGTGACAGGTCTCATAGTATGTTCTGAAAATCTTGGCAAATTCGCTGGAGGTACAGGTGATATTGTTCAACTCCAGTTGGAATGACTCTAATGATACCTGTAGTCATAATAGTATCTGCTCGTTCATTATTCTACACCATTCTAAGAAGTTAATGAAGATGAGACCTGCCGAAGTTTGGCATGATGACAGGTGTCATAAGTATGTTCTGAAAATCTTGGCAAAGGGCTCGAGCTACAAATGATATTGTTCAACTCTAGTTGGAATGACTCAAGTGATACCTGTAATCATACTAGTATCTGCTCCTACATTATTCTAGACCATTCTGAGAAGTAAATGAAGATGAGACTTGCGTAGGTTTGGCGTGGTGACAGGTCTCATATAATTGTCCCCGCCGAACGAGTTCGAGCAGGGGACTATGAAACGGGCTCCGTACGTGTGTGTGTCCGTGTGTCCGTCCGTCCGTGTGTCCGTGTGTCCGTGTGTGCGTCCGTGTGTGATCAAAATGTTCAAAATGCTACTCCTTCGCCATTTCTAACCCGATTTTGATTCTGTTTGCTTTATATGATAGCACTACATGGGAGCTTTGAAACTTCTATACAGAATTTCAGTTGTGACCTTTGACCTTGACCTTTGACCTATATTGTACATTTTGCTTCAAAATGCTACTCCTTCGCCATTTCTAACCCGATTTTGATTCCGTTTGCTTTATATGATGGCACTAGGTGAGGGCTTCAAAACTTCTACACAGAATTTTGACCTTTGACTTCTTTGACCTTTGACCTTGATTTTTGACCTATATTGTACATTGCCTACAAAATGCTACTCCTTCGCCATTTGTAACCCGATTACAATTCCGTTTGCTTTAAGTGATGGCACTAGGTGAGGGCTTCAAAACTTCTACACAGAATTTTGACCTTTGACTTCTTTGACCTTTGACCTTGATTTTTGACCTGTATTGTACATTTTGCTACCAAATGCTACTCCTTCGCCATTTCTAACCCGATTTCGATTCCGTTTGCTTTATGTGATGGCACTAGGTGAGGGCTTCAAAACTTCTACACAGAATTTTGACCTTTGACTTCTTTGACCTTTGACCTTGATTTTTTTTACCTATATTGTACATTGGCTACAAAATGCTACTCCTTCGCCATTTCTAACCCGATTTCGATTCCGTTAGCTTTATGTGATGGCACTAGGTGAGGGCTTCAAAACTTCTACATAGAATTTTGACCTTTGACTTCTTTGACCTTTGACCTTCATCTTTTTACCTATATTGTACATTTTGCTACTAAATGCTACTTCCGGCGGGGACATATATTACGCACCGCGTAATTTCTACTTTTCCTTGTTATGTTTTGAAAATCTTGGCAAATGACTCTAAGAATGGTATTGTTCAGCCCCACTGTCAATAGCCCCACTGTCAATAACTCCAGAATTAGATACCTTAATTATAACTGCTCCTTCATTATTCTGGATTATTCTGAGAAGTTAATAAAGATGAGACTCGCGTAAGTTTGGCATGGTGAAAGGCCTCACATAAACATGATATATTTGTGGCACAAAATTGCCGGGTATTGGACCTGACGGCTTTTTTCATGGCTATGCATATAGTGTAGATAAGAAATTTTGCATGCATTATATGATGACATAAATGGTACCCTGGGGTACCAGAAAAAAATCGGCCATTTTGTTGAATTATTTATTTTTTTTTTTAGGGCTGTACCCTGGGTTACCAAAAAGTGGGAAATTAATTTTTTTGTGTGTGATTAATTCTTCAACATTCAATTATGGCCATTGTTCTTGTAAAAAAAAAAACCCTCTTCATCCTGTAGTTTTCTCAATTAATCCCTTGTTAACATTATGAGTAACTATTTTACAGTGTATCATTGATATTGTTTCATGCTGTTATGATACTTGTACATCCTGTATTATTATTTATATTGATTCCCCATGAAATAGCTATCTTGTGTACTGATGCTATCTATGTTCAACAGTCATAATAATTTCATGTATATTGGAGAAAAAACAATCCAATTGAATAATAAAAAAGAACATTAAATAATCAAATGTTATTATCTTTTATGCATATTTTGTTCGGCACAAAGTGCACAAAGCTTACAAAATTACGGGATCGAAACTACATCTACGAGATCGTAACTTTGGCACAGCTAGCGGGCTATTATAATAGTGCGTGTAGTCAGTGCATGAAGCGCTATACTGAGTATCGCACCGTACCACGGGTCAGTACAGTGCGCATACGTAACGCAGTAACTCTGCGGTTGTACTCGAGTGAACGTGAGATGGCGCTACACAACGTGGTACCCCGGGTTACTACGATACCCCGGGGTAGCGCGTGGTGCATCATATATAATTTCGCAAATCGTGGCGCTCGTGAAATTCGCAAAATTGAAATGCACGCGAACATTCCTCATTTTACAGTATACGTGTATGTTTTTAAAATCTTGCGTGTAGCTGTTAATCTGTACCTACCATGTCACTGTTAATTTGTCTGTTTGTCTTCTCCGTGGACAGGGACGGAGGCCTGCGCCTTGGAGAGATGGAGAGAGATTGTCTAATTGGCTACGGAGCCAGCATGCTGCTCCTTGAGCGCCTCATGATATCCAGCGACCAGTTCCAGGTGGACGTCTGCGGGGACTGCGGTCTGATTGGCCACTCCGGATGGTGAGTGCAATCATGGGCAAGAGTGGGCTAAGTTTTGAGGAGCCCCTCCCCCCATAAAACAAATAGATAAGCAAACAAGACCATACCAAAAAACAACATTTCATGATTTCTACGATATGTTGGCTAGAGGTTTTAAAAGCCTTGTTGGTTCGGGAATAATTATCACATTTGGAAAGAAAAATGCAGGGACTGTGGTCTAATTTGTCCCTCCAGATGTTGTGTGTTATCAGGCAAGATGAATAAGCAAACAACAAAATGAAACAAAAACAAACAAAATGTAATAATTTCTACATACCCTGGCAAAAGGTTTTATAAGCCTTGTTGATTTTGGAATAGTCATCACATTTTGAAAACGTGTCTGGACTTTGGTCTGATTAGGCCCTCCGGTTGGTAGGAGCAATCACTAGGCAGGAGGGGGCTGAGTCTGCATGAGATGACCTCTCCCCCCATAAAATAAACTAGTAAACAAACAAAACCAAACAACAACAACAACAACAACAACAACAATAACAACAAAGACAATTCATGATTTCTACATACCCTGGCAAAAGATTTAAGAAGCCTTGTTGGTTCAGGAATAATTATCCAATTTTGAAAAACAAAATGAGGGGACTGCAATGTGATTTGTCACTCTGAATGGTAGGTTCAATCATGAGACAGAAGGGGGCTGAGTCTGCATGAGACTGCCTCTCCCCCATAAAACAAACAACCAGATAAACAAATAAACAGACTATCAAACAAAACAAAAATCAATCATGTTTACATACCTGTATCCTGGCAAGAGGTTTTAATAGGTTCATTGATTTGGGTACGATTATCACATGTTTACCTGGTAGAAACCTGTAACACCAAGATTAGGATGTTACATCTAGAGTCGTGGCTAATAGGTCTTTAATACAGCTTTGCTGGTACCCAGTCTATGTATGTTTAGCCTCTTTCACATACAGTACTGCATGATGATTGCTGTGGAAACATTAGAGCCAGAAGGCTACATATCATAGAAAGTACCATTCTTATGGCAGGTCCAGATATACTTGAAATTCTATGTGCTTCTACATTAGAGTTACCTACTCGTGTTTATACGGTATTTAGCATGTCGCTTTCTTGCTTGAGTGCACATCATAGCTTCCTTGGTAGTATACGAACTGAATTCATTTATTTAAAAGTCAACTCAACTCAGTCTCTCTCTCTCTCTCTCTCTGTCCATAATTATATATACCATTATATATATATATATATATATATGCAACAAATCTTGCACCAGAGACATATGTGTAACCCCATTATTAACAGCTTTTATCAAAAGCTATTATCAGCTTTCGGGCTGATTGCTTGTCGTCAGAAATCTATAATGACAAATATACAACAACAATATTTAGCCCAAATCAAACTTACTCAACTAACTGTAATTATATAAATTCTGTAGGCCTAAATTCCACAATGTGCTTAACCATAACGATATGTTTAAAAAACTGTCTATATACAATAATACAAAATATTTTGACAAATATCAGATAACATAGTTTAACCAAATTCAATTAAAAGTGGAACTTACTCTGTTGCAGCTGAGTGTGACTGTATATGTTGTCTGTGTGAGGATTATGACCGGGTGTATGTGTGTGGGGGATGGGGGATTGTTCTGTGGTTGGACTCGTTCCCATTACTGTATATGCCGAATATATGGCGACGTTTTTATTTTCGTGAATTTCGGGTGTCAGGTGCTATTCGCGAAATTAAAGACACGCGAAAGTATTGACTGTGATCCCGATGTGAATATGACGTACGCGTGTACACTTCTACCTTCAGTACAGGACTCCACAATTGCGAATTTAACCACTCGCGAAATCATCGGGACTCGTGAAATATATGGCGTATACAGTAGTATATCATAACTACAAATATTCAACCTTTTAAACATCCAATAATATTAAAGAAAAAACAAAGAAAGAAAGCTAAACAAAACATGACAAAACTTCAATATTTTGATATTTAACATTTTTTCTTATTTTTTTATTTTTTACAATTTCTACAAATTAAACAAAGAAAGCTAAACAAAACATGACAAAACTTCAATATTTTGATATTTAACATTTTTTCTTATTTTTTTATTTTTTACAGTTTCTGCAAATTAAACTCATTTCCTGTTCTACGTATACCTGGTATACATACACATGCTTATATTTACATACATGCCTACATTATGTACACCAGCATTTACTGTTCCGAATAACACAGATATATATTCACATTTGTACATTACATATGTATCTGCATACATCAACTTCAACAAAGACTCAGAGATCTCAATTATCTAACCAAAATATATGCACTGCATTTATCAGTTGTTTAAAGTAATGAAATAAGAATGAAAATTAAATACAAAATACAAAAATAGCTTACATGTATGATGTATTTAAGATATATTATAATTCTATATTCATTCCATACAAACCTTTAATTCACCTAATACCATATTCATATTCTGTATACACATACATGTACATACAACAACATCTACTTCAACATATATATCAAACAATCCCAACCATTTAATATACAGTGAATGTACATCTACTTTAACAATTGTTCAAATTTATAAATACCGCACATAATGTATTTTCTTTGCCTACTCTTTCAATCTCTTCTGTGTCATAAACACTCTTTCTCTATCTCCCTATATATGTCTCTCTCACACTTTCTGCATCTATCTCTCACATTTTCTTTGCTTTCTCTTTCAATCTCTCAATGTCATAAACACTCTTTCTCTATCTCTCTATATAATATGTTTCTCTCAAACTTTCTGCCTCTTGTCTCTCACATTTTCTTTGCTTTCTTTTTCAATCTCTCAATGTCATAAACACTCTTTCTCTATCTCTCTGTATATGTTTCTCTCAAACATTCTGCCTCTTGTCTCTCACATTTTCTTTGCTTTCTCTTTCAATCTCTCAATGTCATAAACACTCTTTCTCTATCTCTCTATATAATATGTTTCTCTCAAACTTTCTGCCTCTTGTCTCTCACATTTTCTTTGCTTTCTCTTTCAATCTCTCAATGTCATAAACACTCTTTCTCTATCTCTCTATATAATATGTTTCTCTCAAACTTTCTGCCTCTTGTCTCTCACATTTTCTTTGCTTTCTCTTTCAATCTCTCAATGTCATAAACACTCTTTCTCTATCTCTCTATATATATGTTTCTCTCACACTTTCTGCATCTATCACATTTTCTTTGCTTTCTCTTTCAATCTCTCTGTGTCATAAACACTCTTTCTCTGTCTCCAATATCTCTCTGTGTCATAAACACTCTTTCTCTATCTCCCCATATATATCTCTTCCTCTGGCTTGTCTATATAACTATCTTTCTCTCACTTTCTGATGGATGTTTCAGGTGCCACTTCTGCCGGTCCTCTCAGAACATCTCCTCGCTCCGCATCCCGTACGCCTGCAAGCTCCTCTTCCAAGAGCTGCAGTCGATGAACATTGTGCCCAGACTGCGGCTGAAAAAGTACACCGAGTGAGTGACCGAGCCACCCCTGAGCTGGGGTGGGATGGAGGGAGCGAGAGTAGAAGAGAAGAGAAAGGAGCAGGAAAGACGGCTACAGTATGCCAAAGGAGATACGCTATGATGATGATATGTTGGAGATGTTACCACCTGATACTTATCCTAAACCAGAGCAAGAAGGAAGTATGTGTCCTAAAATCAGAGCAAGAGGGAAGTCCCTGTCAGCAAGAACTTAGCGCAAGAATGAAGGAAATGCCAGAAGGGAAATGTGTGGGAAAATGCAGACGCAGGGAAGACACCTGCTTGTGTTGATCAACATGAGTATGACCACCTGTGAGTTATCATGGAGCTGGTTGTTAAAACGAAAGGAACCAGTGTAAGAAAGTAGCAAGTGCCATTTTAAAAATGAATGGGAAATGCACTTGTAGGCAATGTCGGGGACTTGGTAAACTGTGTGTGTCAGTAGCATGATTCATTACCATCATGGATGGGGCAAGTTAAAAGGATGCTGGGTGCAGATCAAATATGTGAGTTCAAGAATAGCTCATGAGGTACCCTAACTCCACAGAGAGCTCTAATGCTCCAAACGTGGCATAATAACATGCTTTGGCATAATTTACTTCGGTTCTGTTCTGTTTGTAGTGCTCCTACGTGGCCCAAGTCCGTTAGAACAATTGGGTGCACTAGTTATCGTTGCAATAGTCTAAAAACTATCAGAAGAGCAGCCGAGTGGCTTTTACGCTTGTTTCACAACTTAGTGAGTGCATTGAATGCCACCAATGTATGAAATATCCTTGAGCATCATGTGTTTTAAACAAACCTTCCCATCAAGTCTCTGGAAGCTCTGAATTGTGGATCCAGTCGGTGAAAAAAAAAAATGCTGGAAAAATTTGTGACGACTTCGCAATGCATGGATCCACACACAAATAGGGATACAGTGATGCATGGATATGCCGACGCATGGCTCAAATATTTCATACACATGATGTAACAGGACAATGGTGGGAAAGTTAATGAATGCAGACCCCTACTTGGTCGAATATTTTTAGGTGGCAATTGGCCCATCAAATTGCACATAGAGAACCTGAAACCCAGTTTATGAATAGGTTGTATACTTTTGACATGTCTTGCCTGAATATTTTAAACTTTCATTCAATTCTACTTCGTACTAGTTCAACAAAGCTAAACTTTGGCCAGACATTCTTTTGCATTCCTAGAAGTGTATATCAAACAATTTAGATCATGCACCTTTTAAATCACCGAACATGGGTATAAAAATCATCACACTCTTGCAAAGTATGCAATAAATTTTGATCGGTCTAAAACAATCTTGGGCGCAATATGATAAAGTATGCCATAAAAAACCTCTGATTGAAATGGAATAGTCTTGAATGATTTGAATATGACAGTATTCTATTAGAATCATTTTCACGTTAGTTCTGTTGCCTCTGATGGTCCTCCAGTTCTTGCCATTGGTATAATGTGGACAAATCAACAACTTGGTGGATAAATCAGAAACCAATAAATACTACCACTCTGATTTGGTCAGGATGAGGCCGTATTATTTCTTGCTTGTTTGTGAAGGTGCTCATTCAGGAGTACCAATGCAGATATTAAAGGACAAGTTCACCTTCATAAACATAAGGATTGAGAGAATGCAGCAATATTAGTAGAACACATCAGTGAAATTTTGAGGAAAATTGGACAATCGATGCAAAAGTTATGAATTTTTAAAATTTTTGTGTAGGAACCGCTGGATGAGAAGACTACTAAGGCCCGTGATGTCATATATGAGTACAACAGTATAAAGAAAATGTAAAGAAAATTCAACATATTTTCATTTTTTCGCATAATAAAAGAGTACTTGACTTGCCTCTTTCTAAAGGCAGTGGGAATAATATTACCCATAACATATGTCAGTAACGAGTCAAGGGAATGTGTATTTTTTTCAAAAGATGAAATTTTGTGAAATTCTCTTTATATTTTCCTTATATTGTTGTACGCATGTGACATCATACACTGCAGTAGTCTTCTCATCCAGCGGTGACTGCACAAAAACTTCAAAAATTCATAACTTTTGAACGGATTGTCCGATTTTCCTCAAACTTTCAATGATGTGTTCTACTAATGTTGCTACATTCTCTCAATCTTTATGTTAATGAAGGTGAACTTGTCCTTTAACCCATTCCATACAGGAAACTGGTGGCCTGTGTATTAACCCTAACCAGGCCAGGCTTTTTGGCCTGTTCTGTGACGTGGGGAGGGTTGATTCAACCCCACCCCACCCCAAGATCCCGGCCGTCGATCGTGCAATCGCCCAGAAAATTGGCACATTACTTGTCGCATAATCTACCAAACTATAAAAGAAAAAAATTGTTATGCTAAAATTAATTGATTTTAGCCATTGAAAGTGAAAATAATTATATCTTTTTGAATAAGAGAAAACTCTATATGCATAGACTTTGTACACAAAATCACATTTTTGAACCATTTTTCGTCTGACAGGCATGTATAAAAGATTGTGCAGCACGTAACGGTATGTCCGATTTTTGTGAAAAATGGTGTCGTAAGATGTGCGGGACTGGAAAGTAAAAAGTCAGTGAGCGGCGCGGTCAAAAAAATTTGCGCAGCAGAATGGTCGCGGAAAATGTCGAGGGATCAACCCCCTCCCGGTCCTTTTAGGGTTAAAGCTATGGGGAATCCAGAATTTGGTATGGAACGGGTTAATACTCGACCTTGCAGTGCGTGGGTGTGTCTGTATATGTGTAAAATAGAGGGAGAGAGAAAAGAGTGAGGAAGAGATGGCAAGAGAGAGAGAGAGGGGAGGGGGGAAATAATGTTAGTACATGTACAAGATGTGTATACATGTGTGTCTGAAATGCCCGAATTCATGAAGGTGGTACATTGAAACTGTGGTTTTGACTATAGACAATTTGTATGGAACGCCAAGTGTGGCATGGCCTAAGTATTTCATTACGAAATCAGTCAACAAAATGATCATTTCATTAATGAAATAAACATTTGGCTAATGAAATTGTCATTTCAGTCATTTCGTCAACAAAATGACTGATTTTGTAACGAAATGGGCCATGCGACAGTGGCATTCCATACAAATTGTCCATGGTTTAAACCATGGTTTCAATTGTACCACCTTTGTGAATTAGGGCCAAAGTGTGATGGACATACAGAACAGTTAAAACATGCCTATGTGTGTTTCTGTGTGTGACATTGTAGAGAGTGGGAGGGAGCAAGGGTTGGAGGAAGGGTGTGTGCGTGCCTCTGGCTGTTATGTATCCCGTCCGTGTGAATTTGTTTCATGTCCAGCAGGTTTTTACAGAGACGTTTGTAAGACGTGATCATCCCAAAGTCTTATGCTTACCTTTAAAATAGATGCTGAATCATGCATTCACAAAGGAATTTCCTACAGTTGTTAAGATATACAATATATCTTGACATAGTGGTTTCTAATAATCCTAACTCTCCATCTTTCTTATACCCCTCAAAACCAATTTACATAACTTGAATAACTAATCATTAAGTATCTATTATTGATGATGTATTTTGTGATATCAAACTCGTACCTCTTTCTGGAATGATTGTCTTAACCCTGATTAGGCCGGGCTTTTTTGGCTATGCTAAAACTGGAGGGGGGCAGTTACCCACTCCCCCCCCCCCCCCCCCCCCCCCCCCGTCCCGAGATCTCGGCCATCAGTGGTGCGATCACGAAATTTGGCAAGGTTGACACCCTCATCGTAATCTACAAGATTCGCTATAACCGTGTTCTTTAAAAACAAATTTGGTACCATCGATTTAATGTTTTTTTTTTTTTTAACGTGAAGTTTTACTTTTCTTGAAAGCAGCGTTCGTTCGTTGTAACGAATGTGCATTGCATAAACAAGAACTCAGCGTATTTCATGTGACGATTCATGGAGATGCCATACATTTAATTTATACTTTTACTCATGTTCTATTTTGTGAATCTTACATTCTTGAGTTCGATTGTTTTTGTTTCGTTTTGATTTGTTTTTCTTTGTTTCTACACAAACTTGTTTATTCATTTCCTACCCAGCAATCCTGTGAAATCAACTTGCCATTATGATAATTACTATAATATCCTTCCCATATTCTTTTTTGTTATCTTGAGAACATTGTTTTAGAGGCTTTTTGTTTCCTTACTTCTCTTATCTTTTTTTTTTTTTCGATTCTCTCATAGAAGAAGCAATATATTATCTTGAGCCCTCACTTCAATTCCTCGTTTTTCTCATTAAAATCTCCTCTCAAAGCCTCGGTTTTTTATTGTTAGCTCATGAAACCCAGAAGTGGGCCCCACTTTCGTAAAACGCTCCGCCGGCCCTGTGTAGGGGACCTACCTACTTGCAGTGACTATGTAGGGAATTTTGGGGCCATAGGGTCAAGGTTAATGCTCACAATTTCACTTTTCCCTCATATTTATGCAATGCCTGCAGGATTCTTCTTGAAAATTAATGTTTACATGTATCACACAATAGGGATTCTCTGGGAATTATTTGTTTTATTTTGTCTGGTTTTTGTTTTTGCCTTAAAGGTCAAAAGGTCAAAGGTAAAGTGCAAGTGCTAAATTTCAATTTCTTCCAAATCTAGAAAGTGGCTCAAGGTATCACCATAAAACTAACTAGTATTTATGCATGTTCTTTTTGATAGCGATTCTCTTGAGAATTTGAGGGTCATTGGGTCAAAGTTCAAGGTTAAGGGCCATGTTAAAATGCTAACAATTTAGGCCCTACTATATTTAGCTCTTTATGTAGGCCTACCATGGTTGAAACCCCTGTGCCTGTGCCACATTATTCTGAGACACCAATGTAGTCGTGCTTTATAAGAGAACGTTTTGTTTTTCAAATCTATGTAGCAACTATATACACGTATTTGTGTTAAGCTGGACATATAGTCAGCAAAATCGTAGAGAAAATGGCAAGCTTTGCTTTGATGTAAATTGTATGACAAATCTTTGACTGTTTTTCTTTCAAATGACCAGTAGCTACATTACCGTAAAGGCATGAATTTACAGACGGGAAAGCCGCTTGATAGTCAATCGCCACATAATATACAAGCTATTAATATGCGAGAGGAACGAAGACGCGAGAATTGATTTCATTGTTCCGCGGCATTTGGCGATTTATCGATCGGTTTGGGCGGGTTTGTCCGTTTTCTTTACGGAATTCCTAGGTCTGCACTCCTGCCAGTCGTGTATTATTTGCTGTATCGTGTTAATTGTAAGAAGACTTCAGATTGAACGCTCGAAATGTGATAACACATACGAAAGGCCTCGAAATACAGTTTATTTTCTTCACCAGAATATTACATGGCTGTATCTTTAATACAGCTATATACTTGTCTGAAGAAATAGTAATCTACAGAGGTCTCTAAAAATTCTGTCACAATGATATTGTAGACTCATTCACCCATAACCAAAATTCTGGCCAAGAAAAAAAAAAATCCTCAAATGATACCAGTTTTCAACTTCCATTTTTACAAGGAATAGGTGATACTGAGTAATTATTCAAGTAAAATTGCATTTCATTATTAAAAGTGGGCGCCGAATCGTAGAATTTATAATTTCAATTTATAATTCCAATATAAAAATTTGCCTGTTGAAAAGCTTGGCATCTCTTAAGGGTCCTGCCTTGGTGAAATACATAGTAGGCAAACGCCTTATCCAAGAGATTAAACACTGGGAAAGAGTTAAACTTCTGACTTATACAAATTGGGAGCTTTAGATTTGTGACGCGGACGTTTAGACGACGATCGCGTTGGCTGTACAGTTCTATCTTCATGTCTCGTGTTGCAAAGTAGCTTTAAGTGCCGCCAAGACGCAACCCACAAAAAGTGAAAATGGCGCCCCCATTTGATCAGTGTATCAAGTTAAATCCCTGCGTGGTGAATTGAGCGCACGTAAATATGGCCCAGAACGCGCAATGAAAAATCTTTGACGACGCAAGATCGATTTTGATAAGCGATTTTGCGCATGCGCAGAACAGGCTTTTACTTCTTCTTTTTGTATTTTTTTTTTTTTTACTCTGAACGTCCGAGTCGTAAAAGTTCCCTAGTAATGTCTCAAAGGAGAAAGGTGTATCTATTGTCTACGTAACTCCGACAGAAACACGTTACGAACGATGAATGAGGTTTCCTGCCTAACAAAAAGACCTACTTTGAAAGGTAGTCTTGGATCTTTATCAGTGGTGTTTAGTAAGGGGATTATTTGAATAAGTTTACATACTACCAAACATGTTGATAATTATCACTAGCTATGGAGGAACAAGTGGGTTAGAGTATCTGTTAACTGTCATGTATTTTGCTAGCTTTTCCCAGAAGTAGCACTGCCCGTCAGGGTCTCGCGGCCACATGAGGTACTCGCGATTATCACTGAGGAAGAGACGGACTAAAAATGGCAGGTTGGAGTCCGGTATTTTTTCCAGAAACACAAGCACAATCTTTTCCATCTGGACTTCATTAACATGGTCCAGGGCGATTCGGAACTTGAGAAGGAACATGTGGTTCTTGAGAGCTTTGGCGCTGATGAGAAAGACCACCTTGAAGCTGTTTTCCACAAGAAGGTTGACAGAATCCAGGTAGTACATCCCTAGCCTCAGGGCCTCATCTCCAATAGCAAGTCGGCTGAATTGAGGCAGATTCTCTTCTAGACCTCGTCGAAAGATCTCCTCCGTCCATGCCTCGTCCTCATCGTGGCTGACAACGCACATGTCATACTGGAAATCTTCCCGTTGCTGTCTTGGGACGATTTCCCGGTAACCTATGAAGTGGATCTTGCACAGAAAGATTCTGTACCTGATCTTCCAGCGATTCCAGTAAATCAGTACCAGACCGAGTGTAGTACACACAGCGATCGCTACCAATGAAAAGTAGAGTACATACTGTGGACCACACTCTCTAACTGGATCAAATTCAATCAAAAGTTTTCCTGCAGCGGATTTAAATGAGCCTTCGTATGAACATGTGGTTCCTACACTATATTCAAGTTCGATAGACCTCTTAGCGACCCACTTAGGTAACCATTCAAGAGAACAGTTGCAAACCCATGGATTTTGTCCCAAATCAAGTACTGAGAGAGTTTGTAGAATAGGCTCGAATGTTGTAAATTGTAGCGTGACTAGCTTATTGTATGAAAGATCTAATCGGGTTAGATTCACTTTTCGAAACAGATCGCCGTTCAAGAACCGTAGATTATTCTTAGCTAATGATAAATCACGCAATTGGATTGTATATTTTAGAAAATCGTGGGGAATGTGACTTATTTCATTATCACTTAGACTGAGAATTTGTAGAGTGGAAAACCCTTCAAGCAGCGAAGCTTTCAAAGACAACCTGCTTTCATGTAGGTATAACTCTCTCAAAGTGGTCAGGTTTTGGAAAAACCCATCGGGTACGAAGAACATGTTGGTACGACCAAGGTTCAATATACGTAAATCTTCCAACCCTTCGAAGGAGGATATACCTCGATTAAAATCCCAAAGATCGAGAACGTGTATATTAGTGTTTTCAAAGTTTATTGTCTGTAGTAGGGGCGTGTATCTTTGAAGTATTCCGGGGGATAGCATAGGTGGGGGAATTCCTTCTGTATCATGGAAGTCTAAGATTTTCAGCGAGTGCACGTTCAGCTGAAGTACACCTGTGATCGAGCAGTCAGCCAAACGCAGATGATTTAACGAATTTAGATCCGAAAGCGAAACGTGCGTCAGTGGGTCCAAATTGTTATGAGATAAATCTAATACTTCCAGATTCTTCAGACCGTTGAATGCGTGCGTCCCTATTCTCTCAAAGTTATTGAATGAGAGAAGAATTGTGGTGAGATTCGTGTGCCACATGCCGCTGTCATAATTTATGACTGAAATATTGTTGTTTACTAGGGACAACACTCGTAGCGAAGACATGCCCGAAAAGTGGACTGGTTCAATCGCTTCCAATTCGTTGCCCAAAAGGGACAGCTCAAAGACGTCGGTCAAATTTTCGAAACCTCTTGGGATGAGCTGTCGAAGTCTATTTACGCCAAGGTCTAGCAGACGAAGCTGTTTTCCCTGTAGTGCACCGAATAATCCAGGTCGTAAGGAGGTGAGGCCTATATCTCTCAAATACAGGGATGTTATTGTTGTCGACAACCTTACACCCTCGAAGAGGTGATGGAGCTCCTTTTCTGGTAGCAGTATTTCGCTCATATCAAGGCTTCGGACTTTAAGGGACGATATGGTGGCTGGACTAACGAGTCGTATCGGGTTCTCGGACAGATCGAGAGAATCTACGCTGCACCCCATTACAAACGACTGTTCTGAAATCTCCGCAAACTTGTTCCGTGAAAGCGACACGAAAAGAAATGCCACGTTGTGACAATCGGTCCAGCTAACGTTCTGCAAAACGTTCCTACGCAAACCCAATGCCGATGTTGTGGCCATTGCCCTGAAGATGTCATCTGAGACGTGTGCGAGGTTACTGCCATTTAGCTGAACGTTTGTAAGAGCAATGCTTGCAAACATGTCCCCACGTAGTGCCGGAAGGCGTTTGTTGTTGGATAGATCTAGACTCTGCAGAAATGACAGCATCAAGAACGTTCCGCTATCTATGAACGAAATGCTGTTAAACTCAATGGTCAGAACTTTTAGATGCCTGTAGGGGAAGAATGATGTGTTGTACAAGGTAGTGATCCTGTTGAAGCTCAAGTCGAGAATCTCAGTGTTGCCGGGAAGATCCCGTGGCACGGAAGATAGTCCCATCAAGCGGCAGTTCGCGCTGCGCTTGGCCCTGTGAAACTGACAGGCGTGATTCTCTGATGAGACCGTCTGCATTGTAGACAGCGGGATGAAGACGTGTATTCCAGTGAAAAGAACGAGAAGGGCGCTGTCCTTAAAATGCATGTTTAATGCTGTTGTCGCTGTGCTCTGTAAAAAGAAGAGGAAAGAAAAGAACAAAAGAAAATGTTACTACATGCGGAATCTAAATGACCTATTTCATCATGGAGGCATATATATAGGCATATGCCTATAACACCTAGATAGATCCTTGTCATTGATGTGATTGCTTGTTTGATACTAATCATTTGTTCCATTTCAATATTACGCCATCATTCGTGAAATGTGGTTCAAATTGATATCCTGCAATCTTGGATTCATTGCTCCATTGCAAGCACGCCAAGAGTCCGGCACACTACGTGTGTAAAACGCTTGCCATTATAGTAGGTATGCTATAGCGCTCTATATGCCAATTCGGTTTGGGTACTCTTTTCATGCCTCCGCCACTAAGTGGTGCCGGAGCCATTATGTTTTCGGGTTGTCCGTCCGTCCGTCCGTCCATAATAAATTTTTGTGGACAGGGTGACTAAAAAACTGTGTGAGCCATCCTAATAAAGCTTGGCATGTAGTACATATATGCATGAGTGGGGGAAGTTGTGCCTATCAACTTTTGGTACATGTGCTCAAGGTCAAAGGTCAAAAGGTCAATGTCAAATGCTCAAAATTCCACTATTTCCCCCATATCTATGTAATGCTTCAAGATGTATTCTTGAAACTTAGTGTATACATGAACTACCAAACAAAAATTTTTCCCGAGAGAGTTTTGACTTATGATGTCAAGGGTCAAAGGTCAAAGGTCAAGTGAAATTGTTAAAATATCACGTTTTTTCTCCATATATCGCAAATGGTTCGAGGTATCTTCATGGAACTTAGTGTATATACTTGTACCGACGGGCAGTGATTGTCTATGAAATTTCAGGGTCATGGGTCAAGGTCAACTCCGCAAAATTGCACCTCATATTTATGCAATGCCTGCAGCATTTTTGTTGAAACTTACTGTATTTATGAATTACCCAACAAAGATTCTCTCGGAAGTTTCTTGCCATAAGGTCAAAGGTCAAGTGAAAGTGCTATATTTCACTTCTTCCTCCATAATATCTCGAAAGTGACTCAAGGTCTCATCATAAGGTCTCATTAAAAAAAATATATATATAGTACATGCATGCTCTACCTGGCAGTGATTTTCCTTGGAATTATAACGAGTCATAGTGCCAAAAGGTCAAGTGTTAAAAGCCAGGTTAAAATGCTATTATTTTACAATTTGATACTGAAATTACACTTTTTTTTCTCTCCATAGCTTGAAAATTACTCAATGCACAAACTTGAAGAGTCAAAAGTTCATTAAAAATTCTCAAATCCCCAACTATCTTCACTCGTAGATAATAGCCATTCATCCAACACCGTCAAGCCGTACTAAGACCCTATTAGGAGAACCATGCATTATAGCAGAGGCATACCAGTCGCCAAAACGACATTTGTGTGTGTGTGTGTGTGTGTGTGTGTGTGTGTTTGTGATGGTAATATTAATATTTCTAACCTGGCACTTCCAAGTGATATGCCTAACAACCGATACTATATGCATTGACATAGCAATACACCTGGGTCATTGCTCACCCTATTGAAAGTGCTTCTACTCTTCTCTGGAAGTTTCTTCTTTTTTTTTTTCTGGAAGGTTTGCCCTAAAGTAGGTGAATTTTGATACACCACGTAGGCGGTATGGCGAACAAACAAACAAACTAACACACTCATAATACCCACATCATTCTTCTGAAGCATGGTCAGGGGACAATCTCCTGACAAACACAGATACTGAAAAAGAAATTACCCTCGCACTTGTTTCCCAAACGAGTACTAGTAATATATCAAATGACCGGAAAAACAAACAAACAAATCCTAAAATTTGTTTGGCAGTCTGTCGAATGTAATTGTTAAGGTTTTTTGTAGTTGTTTGCATGCTTTTTTGTACCTTCGTATACGCCCAAAACTAATGCTCCCTAGCAGTATCAGCACTGAAACCTTGAGATAAAAGCATTTGAGTAAGTCAGAGCGGGTTCACCGGACATTTATGGAGTAGGGGGAGGGGTGTGCCTTGTTCCCTTCCGTTTGATGTATTTGTTCTTTTCCCATTATCTTTTGCTTTTCCTCTTTTGATAATACACAAGTATTTTTTTTCTTTTTCATTCGTAATATTGACAACGTGGAATATTATGATGTCATAATGAAACTTGTATTATTTTGTTATAAACTGATTGTTTTAATGAAAAAGAAAGAAAAATAAAAGATTGCCCAAAAAGGAATATCGGAGTCAATTGGCTCTCATTCCATTAAGGTATGTTTCAAGGTAGAATGTATATCACTGGACAGCGTTTTTTTTTTTTTTTTTTTTTTTTTTTTTTTAAAGACCAAACCTCTTAAACTTTTTCGTTCGTCACTTATCTAGAAAATTCCGACATAGGAAAGTACCCGAGTTCGCCCACAAATTGACAATCTGAATAGAAATTCAACTTTCGCAAACCAACAAATACGCCTAAAATCAGACTTGACGAAACTAAAAATACTTTCTTCAGACCGTTTTCAACTATTTTTTTTTCCTAACTGTGGGAAGTGCACAGAAATTAGGTGACAAGAATACAAAATGTATTCCTTTTGGTCAGGTCTTCATATTTTTTTTTTTTGGGGGGGGGGTGGGGGCACTGGCCGTTGCCTCGGTGCCTCCACAACCAAAACATAATCCCCCTCCTGAATGAAAATAATAGTACCAATAATAATGATAGTAATAATGGTAATATTAATGATAATAATTATGATAATGATATCAATAAGAGTAATAACAATAATACAGAAATGAATAAACATAGGTTTACTCAAGGTTTCACCTCCACATTGCTGATAATTATTAATTTTGGGTCACATTTCAGTGATATTATTTGATGAGTTTTATCGCAAAATGCATGATCTTAAAGCCACTTTTAAACATTTCGAAGTAAGTCCACCATCAGATTGAGCAGAATTAGACCTTTCCAGTAACACTTCACTTGGAACATAGCAAGGAATATTCTAGAAGTTATGATTAAAAATATCCTGTATTTTCTTATCATTTTCTTTGTGTGTGTGTGTGTGTGTTTTAGCAGGTTTAATCACAAACATCTCAACTTAACAAGAATTGATATAGCACATTTTTGCGATAAAACTCTTTATTTACAGGTGTGGATCTTACAACGCTCAGCTGATATGACTAGGCCTAAAGGTTCTCAAATGTGAAGCCATATTATGCACTTACTTGATTCTTGAGCGAGGAAACAGAACACGGAAGTTGTCCAATGTTAGTAGCAGAACGAAGTCGTATCTTCTATCCACCACAGGAAGTCGAAGACTGTTTATATAAAACATATAGTGCCACCATTTGCATCTTAATGTTGTACAAGCTGCGGAAAAATAAAATGATCGCATACATCAATTTTCAAGATGGGACGAACGTCAAGCACAGCGATTGAACCTCTTCCCTTATAACAATCCGGATTACAAGTTGTAGAATCAGTGTTAAGAAATGAACGCGCTGCTTTAGCACACAACTAAATGCAGAGAGCACTCGTTTCAGTTTCCTTCATTCCATATCCCATCATTGTGTGGTGTATATTGTTATTTCACGGGGGACTGCACTCTATACAATGCATATTGAGACGTTTTAGGGATTTTTTTTTTTTATCATTCGTGCTACTGAGAAACTATTGTGCATAAGGTGATAAAAACCTTTACCTTCGGTGTGTTCTGCAGAGTAAATTCATGATATCTATATGATAGGACTGATGGAAGCACTGTTTTGTTCGTCGGTGCAGCATGCTGAAAAATAGTATGCACATGATGATTTTATTTCCTTAAAACAACTTGATAGACTCCAGATAGCATTATGTAAATGCAAATGGAGTGGCTGATAAGAATAATGATGGGGGATTTTTGTCTTTTGAATCATGATGATAAGTAGGCCTTGCCGGTGTGTAGTGCATTATTGTTATCGTTGATGGTTTTAAAGCTTAATCCTTCACATTAAATTTTCGATTTTTTTTTTCATTCCATTAGTGATCTATCAATTCTGTTGACTTACGAAAACAGAGGTAAAATACACAAGTTTCACAGGCCAGAATAGGTGATGCTATTTCATTGTTTTGTCCGTGTCTTCCGTCTGTGTGTAATAACTATTCATCAGCATCGTTTCTCTGTGTGCACGTCACGAGTCCGACATCCATTTGTAGGAGTCCTACAGTCCACGAGTGATATGGCAACAGCCCACATGCCATACTGTAACAGCCCAGGAGCTACACATTTTAGTGAATGAGGTCCATCACGTCATCAACACTAAGACCCATGAACCTGCCTCGGCAAAACAGGCCGATGAAACCGAAATAACATCACAGGGCTTAATGTATTATACGCAATGACGATCTCGAGGGCCTTCTTTTGCCCATAAATGTCGGACTCGTTATGGTGGGCCTTGATTGTCTGCCTAGTGTCAAGATCATATGTCTTATGCCGGTCTTATTGTGTCCGCACAAAGAGTTCGAAGGCTACTATGCATTTGGCCTCGTCACGCCCCTTTCGTCTCGTCAGTCTTCAAGGAGTTTTCGCTTCACGACGGGAAGATCGAAAAAACGCGGTTCCAAACAATCAGCTGTGACAGTCCCCGTACTCGGACTCCCGTCCCCAAAGCAGTTTCGCTTTCATGGCTTTCCTCTTAGCACGGAGGCGTGGAGACTAGATCGCTGATCGGCTGGCTGGCTGGTTGGCTGGCTGGCTTGCTTACTCCTGCCCAGCATCGGGACCGAACGCTATTTTGGCCGACTACCGTACTCGTTTTTCCCAGGAAGGGACGTTCCTCGGAATTGATTATGCGCAGAAGCAGATTTTGCACACGGGCACGCTCAACTCCCGGCCACGTCGTGCTTGCGAAAGTTCCCTGTTGTCACGTCCACCGCAGATAATTTCTTATGAGCGCTCTACCGGCTGCAGTGTTCTTCTCGAATCACCTTCATATTTGGCGTGAAGTTGTATTATGTTTAAAAAAAACACCTAATGTTTTTTGGTGATGACGCCCTCGCTTGTTCCGTCTTTACACACACACACTGACACACACACACACATACACACCCACACACACACACACACACACACACACAAATAAAAAAAGGTGCATTTTCTGTATTTGCTTGAGTGGGCCATACTGGCCATGTTTCTCAACCGATTTCTCCCCCACCCCCCTCAAATTTGATAGGGGAATGTATCACAGTCAAGAATAGACACCCATACCTACACCTTTTACAGGGTCAAAGATCATCATCAGGTTACCACTATTAAAAGACAAGCGATTTTTTTTTCTTTTGCTCAAGTATGTCTACTTCATATTCAGCTTGTTGTATTCTACAGCTTCTCTCCTTTGATTTTTTTTTTCTTCGAAAAATCAAATGCATTTTTCATTTTCATGTATAAAAACTCAAGAAACAAGATTCAGTATCAAAGTCCCTCAACCGCACCAGTTCAATATTTTTCTTTCTTCGTCCTTTCTCTGTAAAATTCCTTATCTAAACACAAGCCATTAAACATTGTCCAATATGACTTTCCATAATTTCATTCTTTCATTAAAATTGGGTTCCGTTTCCACCACATATCAATCCAGTTTATTTCCTTAAAAAACATCTCTAATTCATTACTAACAGTCGTTTTCAAATTAGTATTAACACTTGTATAATCTAAATCTGTATTCATTACTACATTAAAACCTCCCATATTAAATTCACACATAAAACCACCAAAAATACACAATTTGCACACGCACACAAACACGCACCCACACACAAACAAACACACACAGACACACACATAAGCACACGTCTATTTGTGCCCTATTAGTACATGTAGTCGCAGGTGCGTTCAGTTGTGCATATTCAAGAAAGAATCCAAGCTTTCCTTGTTCTATAATGAATATTCATGAGATAATCTCTCCTTTTATTACTTTTGAATGGTATATAAATGTGATCAGAATATGCGGGTACATTCACTTACTTTTGAACTGGATGCCAAGCTGTGCCAGTAATCAACGTCTACCTGGTTGACTTCGTGTGTCTCTGTGGAAGCCTGATTATTCAGTGGCACGTTATAACCCGTAAGTGTTAAATTCGTATTGGTCGATTTTAATTGAATTTAAAGTGAATTTATTCTGGTTTTCCCAGAGCCGACAATGCAAGACCATCTTTGAGTATTAATACTAATTCCTAATGTTGAATGCGTCTAATATTCATTTAAAATGCCACTTTAGACTCTAAAAGAGTATAATGGGCCAATAATATAGTGTCAAACTGAATCTCAGTTTGCCTAGACGCTAAAAAAAAAAGAAAGAATAACATTCTTGTCATTAAAGGGGCATTCGAGACGATTTTCATAATCTCACATCATGAACTCAGTGGCACATAAATCGACAGCTCTATGGATAGATTTGTGGAATTTATTGTGATCCCTAAACAGAGAAATCAATACTCTGTAAAATATTAAACAAATTACAGTGAACAGTGTTGATGACGTAGGAGTCTCACATATTTCATAAATGTAGCAGTTTGATTCCATTGCAATACCGCTTGCATAACAAGTCCCCCTGTGTGGAATTCATGCATGATTTCTTCTTTTGTTCCACTTCCTTTAGCCCCAACCTATGCATTCTTATGGCGAGGCTGCCATGGCATCATCCTGGTTCATTGTGATATGTTATATATTTTGAAAACATTCTTATCCCCCATTCCAATCGCTACAAATTCTGAAACCTTGTACTCTGTACAACTAATGTACAGCTGTTCAAATGTAAAAGTCCGAAAATCATCCGGAGGTCTCCTTTAATGTATAGTGGGTGAGACAGATTCATTATCATACCTTTCTTTTTTAGAACGTAAGGCTATAATGTGCTTTTAGATGTTGATAAAAACGAATGACTAACGATTGTATTATTTAGGGAGATCATTCCAGACATTAGAGGATGGAAGTTATCATTATTATCATTATTATTATTATTATTATTATTATTATTATTATTATTATTATTATTATTACTACTACTACTACTACTTTGGAAGTAAACTGTCCTTGTCACTGGCAAATGCATAAGACTGCTTTGCCGGTAGGATAAATGTTAAATTCATGTTTCTTCTTAACATTGTTAAACATGCACTGAGGAGATGAGCAAAAAACATACCAACATCATGCAAGGAAAAAAAAAAACAACAACTTACCGTTAATACTTTATTAAAATAATACAGATAATTCATTTCTATGAGCAAAAAAAAAAAATGTGTTTAAAATACTGTGATAGCACATTTCTGGATAGAAGACTCTTATCAAGGAGAAATGATGGACTATTCATCACGATAAGATACCATAATCAAATATGAATTATCAAAGTACGTTACAAAGTTTGTAAAATATCAGTGGGAAATGTATGATTTTCAATTTGTAAATAATTTTTTGATATTTCTTTCAAGCATTTGAGAAAGATAATAATTAGGGTTGGATATTTCCATGACAGGTCGCTTTTCAACATATAAGCCATAAGATTTGTTACAGTCAGCTCGTTGCAAATTAACATTATCAAACAAACAGCGTTTTCATCTCAATGAGAAATGAGATGTGATGATAATGGAAATCTCAATGTACAGCTGTATGTGAATTCACAATTTTTTCAAGTATTTTAGATATAGATCTTAAAAAGGATATTGGACTACAATTACTGAAGTCTTGTTTATTTCCCTCTTTTAATATAGGAATGACATTGGCTATTTTCAACTACCTGCAAGAATGCATTGAAATAAGGACATATTCAAAATGCATATAAAGGGAGCAATAATTTCATTAATAGTGTGCTTTTAAAGTTGTGACGTCTAAATTATTAGTCCTTTACTTGTTCTTCCACAGCTGTAACAAAATACATATCGGTGAAGAATTGCTTTAGTCTTAAAAAGAACAAAAATGTTCATTAGCTTGCAGCATGTTACTGGCAAGAGCTGGGCCTATCTTCACAAACGCACACACACAAACACACACACACACACACACACACACACACACATATGTATATGAGATTATACATATATATTGAAGGACTCTGATATTTGGTTTGGCCCCTGCAATTCAAGTCCATCAGTTCATAATTTTCCTGTGAATTGATCACATTTATTTTCCAAGTATTTTTAGCATCTCATTCATAAGTTTAAAACTGTTTTGCAAAATAATTCTTTGTAGCTGTTTGTACCGCATTGGTATAAGATTATTGCAATTTACAGTGTTTCTGCTTTAATTCAAAATTTCATTTTACTGATTACCAAGCAAAGAAACAGCGGCTGAGATACCATACAAGAGTGAAACGTATTATTTAAAAGAGAGGATTCTCATATTACTTGCAGATGTCACAAACATATTTTATTCAAACAATTGTATAAATTACTCTTTCTAACACTCTGAATACCGAACTATCAAATTTATCATTGTGGGTTCAAGTGCAACAAGTTTTGTTTGAACGTTGATGAGGCATGTTTTATGTACTTTCAGAACCCTTTATAGTGAAACCTTATCTATAGTGAACCTTTTAGTGAAGAACAAAATCCTACGAAATTATTAAGCGTTATTCTTGATTTAACTTCGACTGCATTCTATAATTTATAGGCCTACAGAACAAAAGTGGTGTATAGCAGCAACATCAGGAGTAGCGATAGGTAAATCAATCGAAACGAAAGAGGATGAACTAAGAATTTACCTTAACATACTATTTTTTTTGTATTCATGTTCCATATTCCACATTTTATACAAGTTTTATATTTCATTTGATTTTGAAAAAGAAATATTTCTAGCACGATGAGTTGAAACAAAATTGCACAAATGTATAAGGACGTATAATTGACGTGTAATATGAGGAACCCACTAAAAAGCAAAGCTTGTAGGTTGTGGGTTCCAGAAATATAGGCTTTTAGTACAGTATATCAATGTCAAAAGTGATGTAACATGCAAAAATACAAGATGTCGAGAATGTTATAAAGTTTACGGAAAGTACAAAGTATTGTATGATGTTTATGATTAAACTTAAGGTATCAATGCTAAGAAAAATAGCACGTTGATGAAACTAATGAAGTCATCCGAGCGAGGCATCATTTGAGTATGCAGAAAGTTTTCAAGTGATCACGGCAAAATAATTAAACGTAGGATTTTAGAAAATTGGCTTTAAGATTTTGTTTAAAGGAACTTAAAGAACTTGATTGCAACCGAACCGAATCTAGCTCATTCCAGAAAGAAGGGCCGGTCGATGTGATTGTCTTAAGGACTAAAACTGTACGAACAGGGGAAAAATGATAGGATTTACTGTGTCTTGTAGGGTAAGTATGGATATCACTGTTTTTGCACATAAAGAAAAGAATAGTTAAGTGGGTTTTCTGACTACTTGTTCGTTATCGATTTATATAATTTACAGATCCATCTACCTTACATAATACAAACATTGAAATGAAATCAGTATAACTCGCCTTCAAAATAACATTCATCTCAAAATAAAATTGTATGTCTATGTTAGTATTCAAAACTAGCTTGTTTGTATTTCCTCGCGCATTAAGTACTTGTATATGTGACATTATTGTGATGGTATGAGGTTATAATCTTGTTTATTGTTTGGCCGATTTGGCAGCAATCCATAACACTATAAAGCAAAACAAAATGAATTTATGACATAAGATCCTATTTTGAGGCGACTTGTACTGATTTCATTACAATGATTGTGTTATGTCGGGTTGACGGGTTTGTATACTACAAGTGTTCTTCGATAATGAACAAGAAGTCGGAAAAAATGCTTTGGCGAAGGCTACTCTTCATAACAGGTAATGAAGTATGCTACAGAGTAAATTCTTAGTGCATCTTCTTCCGTGTCTCTCGTTTACCATGTAGCTAACCCGATGCTACTGTGTGTTGTAGACCACCTTTGCTCTACATAACCTTGACAAAATGTTCGTTAGTCCCAAAACGTACCACATATGGGTCCGTTCTGAATTCAATGTTTATTGTATTGGTTTACTATATTTAAATCGCAGTTGATTCGTTTCCAGGAAAAAAGACGTATGCATCTAACCTAATTGACTGCCTATGCATCTAAAGGTAACCCAATTGACTGCCGGCGAAGCGGAACAACTCTTCATTCAGAACCTGTACAGACTAGTGTGTATTTTATATACGGAGAAGCAGAATATTGGCCTACCAGCATTTCTCATGTTTGTGCATAGGCCTACTCCCAAAATCAACCTCTAACGGTGCAAAGTGATTTGAAGCTGGATGAAAGGCAAACAAAAAAGTTGAGCAAATGAAGAGTTCGTTCGCAAAAACCGATAAGTCCATTTTTGAAGATTTTGAAGTACGGTCTCTGTCATAAAGTACAAAATAATACCTTTTAAATAGGTCACTACATATAAAGGTACATTTTTGAAGTTATGGTCAAAAGAAGCACAAATTTTCTTATTATTCTCTTTATTATTCTTGATCTTTAATCGCAAATATCTCCATTTGGCAAATATGGACTTACCGGTTTTTGCGAACAAACTCTTCAAATTTATACCACAATTGAAATGACCGTTATTAGAGGTTAATAGCAAATAAAAAGAACATTATCCTACTCATTGCGAGTCATGGTTGAAAGGAACTTGTTTCACTTTAACTTAACTATGGAAGGGGTTCCAAATCATATCAAGTAACTATAGACGCAACGACGAATGTTTTTTTCACCTACAAGGCTAGCATACCTCACCAATTGTATGAAAAACCTTATAGTTAATTTCATCTTTGTGTAACTTGTCTGTCGAAAACACATTAACGTATGATTGTAACTAATTCTCCCTGGTGAAAACTTACAATCAGAGTTTATACCTATGCAGAAATCTATGTCTTGAAAATAATATGACCTTTATTATACAACTATGTCAATATGTATAATTTATATACTAGGTGTTGCAAAAAAAAAAAATCCCACTTTTGATTCTTAATATTTCAAAAATTGTATATCAGACAAAACTGTCATTGATAGGAGTAAAAGCTGAATAGTGTACAATTTAGTCGGAGGGGATTTTAATATGAAATCCTGTATCAGTTTCATGAAATGTATGATTTATTTCAATGTTAGGTTTCAGATTTTGATCAAATTTTACCCCTCTGTACCAAACTTGAACTTTACACAGGAACCAATGATGTGTATGTGAGTGTGTGCTTACAATGTCCCTGAACAATGGACATGGCTACCACCTGTTCTGAGCTCTGCTGCAAGGCACATGAATACTTTATTACTTATCCTTGTGGATTGCCCTGAGCAATGCTACTCTCAATTCATGACACATGACACAGTGACAAGGACGTGAAATGCATGCACATAAAAAAAAAGTAAGCACATGTTTCCATGTGCTTGCATACACCACATTTCAGAATGAATAAAGACTAATATGTAATAGGGCATTCCAATCCTAGCCATTGTCCAGGAAATGTCGGCGTATCAACAACACACCAATAACCCCTGTGCAAAGTTGAAGTTTTGTACAGATGCTCGAAAATAGAGCAAAATCTGGAACCTTATTGAAAGATTAATAAGATAAAACTGAATCAAGCTTTCATTTTCAAATTACCTCCAACAAAATATTGTGCACTAATCAGCCGATTGCTCATATCAATGTTAGTGTTATCTGATATACAGTTTTTGAACTTTTACGGATCGAAAGTGGGATTTTTTTTTATAACACCTAGCATATACATTCACTCATTCATTCATTCAAATCGGTCAGTCAAGAGAAAACCCATTTCGCAATCTGTCAACCATTCCTCTACCCTCATCTATTGTTCTCGATGACACAATATTACGTAATACTAAATCCTCATCGATCTCGAGCATGATGGGAATCTTGCAGGGTACCTGCCGTTCCATCTGTTTTTATGCCTCCGCCACGAAGTGGTGCCGGAGGCATTATGCTTTCGGGTTGTCCGTCCGTCCGTCCGTAATGAATTTTGTGGACAAGGTAACTATCAAGACCTGTTGAGGTATCCTAATGAAACTTGGCATGTATGTGTATTAGGGGGTGAAGTTGTGCCTATCAACTTTTGGGTGCACATGCTCAAAGTCAAAGGTCAAAAGGTCAAGGTCAAATACATAAAATTTCACTATTTCCACCATATCTATTGAATGCCTGAAGATACTTTCTTGAAACTTAGTGTATACATGTATTACCCAATTAAGATTCTCTGGTAAAAAGTTTGGGTCATGAGGTCAAAGGTCAAAGGTCAAAAGGTCAAGTAAAAATATCAAAACTTCTTTTTTTCTCCGTGCCTTGGAAAATTGTTCAAGGTATCTTCATGGAACATAGTATATACATGTACTGACTGGAAGTGATTATCTAGAGAATGTAGGGTTCATGGGGTCAAAGGTCAGGGGTCAAAGGTCAAGTGCAACACTTCAAAATTTTACTATTTCCCTCATATTCATGCAATGCCAGCAGGGTTGTTATTTTTTTACACTTGGTGTATGCATGTGTAACCTAACAGAAATTCTCTGGAAAGCTTTTTTTTTCTTCTTTTTTTTTTGCCTCAAAGGTCAAAAGGTCAAAGATCATGTGAAAGTGCTGAACTAACTTTTTCCTCCATATCTCGAAGTGGCTCAAGTTATCTTGAAACTTAGTACATATTATGCATGTTCTGCCTGAAAGTGATTATCTTATGAATTTTAGGGTCAAGGGCCAGATGAAAATGGTAACAATTTACCATTCAATTCAGAAATTGCACTTTTTCTCCACACCTGTACCTTGAAAATTACTCAATGCCTAAATGTATGAATGGGTCAAAGTCAAGTTAAAGTCCTTAAATCCCTAGATACATGCTCTCCTATTCATCCAATTAAACCTAGGTCAAGGAAGGTGAACATTCAACACATTTGTGACAAACTTGTCATTTCAATATTTTGCCAATTTTGTGAAAATGTAATCACACATTGCCCACATGTACTATCTAGACCTATTGGGAAAATCATGCATTATGGCGAAGGCATACCAGTCGCCAAAGCGACATTTCTAGTTGTTTTTGTTTTTTTACCCTTTGCCAACTGTAATCGGCGGCGACAACAACATCATTCAATGGCAGTTTAGGGCATAAAGACAGAATAATATGGCATCGATATGTTCCTCATAGGAAATACATTTGGTTGTAAGTGCAGCCTCCCCAGATGCCAATATTTGCTTTGGAAAATCTTAAAGGGGAATTTTAGGCTAGCTCCAAGTTATTTTGAGAAGAAAGTGTATAATGCTACACATGCGTAGGGGAATGAAAATTTGCTTTAACTTGGATAAACAGAGAAAAAATTGTTCAATACTTTTTGCAGTTCTCAATTAGTTGATACGAATATGCAATGGATGAGCTTGTATCACAATTATCATATCACCTCACAATCTTTCATTTATCGTCCCCCTCCCAAATAAAAGAAAAAAGAAATAGAAAATATATAACTTTTGGCAATATAAGCGTAATACATGTATATCACGATAATTATATTATCATATTGTACTATTATGTTACTCTATCTCAGGCTAAATAACTTCAAACTACAAACACATTGGTGTTTTAGTGTAGACATTTGCTTTATATTTGTTGAAAACTCTGTTGCTATGGTAACCAAATATTATGAAAATACATCTGGACGAAATATTTGGATCAAACTATTTTACTTCCTCATGTTTTGTAGCAACGCTCATGCAATTCGGCAGACATGCTGTTCTTTGGATCAAGTGAAGCAGGACACCATGTTTCGAACATGTTCTCATTCTTCTTATTGATTTTGTCGACTCACTGTAGGAATTCTCCAATATGATGCTTCTTCTGGCTTCGATGCTGCTGTGTAGCGGACTCTCAAGCGGTGAGTCATCCCATCCAATCCCATCCAGTCTTAAAGGGGATGGCTACTAACTGATCAGTGGGATTCAGTGGAATTGCTGGGGGATGAATGTTCCAGTCCTTGTGGGATTCATTATATATCTATTGTTGTGTGAAAATTATTTCATTCGGAATGATCTCATATTCAAGTAATGTGCAGTTCATCGTTAAAGGACATGTCCACCTTCATATACATAAGGATTGAGAGAATGCAGCAATATTAGTAGAACACATCAGTGAATGTTTGAGGAAAATTGGACAATCCGTTCAAAAGTTACGAATATTTTAAGTATCTGCCCAGTCACTCCTGGAAGACTACTACAGTGTATGATGTCACATACGTACAACTATATAAGGAAAATAAAAAGAGAATTTCACAAAACTTTACTTTTTGAATAAAGTGCACATTTCTTCGACTTGCTACTGACATATGTTAAGGGTAATATTATTCCCCCTGCCTTCTGAAAGAGAAAAGTCGAGTGTTATTTTGTTATGCGAGAAAAATGGAAATATGTTGAATTTTCTTTATTCTTTCCGTGTATCGTTGTACTCATGTGACAAAACAAGCTATAGTAGTCTTTTCATCCAGCCGTGACTGAGCAGAAACTTCAAAAATTCATAACTTTATAACGGATTGTCCGGTTTTGCTCAAACTCTCACTGATGTGCTCTACTAATATTGCTGCATTCACTCAACCCACATGTCTATGAAGGTGAACTTGTCCTTAAACGATCGCCCCGTCACTGTACAGGCATGCTAACCTAGAAACATTAAACTGCACATTATTTGAATATGAAACCATTCAGAAGCAGATAACTTTCACACAACAATAGATATATAATGTACTCTTAAATGAATCCCACAAGGATTGAAACAATCATCCCCAAGCATTCCCACTGATTCCCACTGATCACTTACTAGCCATCCCCTTTAACCAAATACTGGGGAAGACAAACTCTGCCTGATATTGATATTATGTTTTTCCTTTCGATTTCGAAAACAAAAAATCATCATTAGTCATTCGTTTTCATAATAAGTTCATTCAAATTCATACGTTTCAATGGGTGTACTGACTTTGGGTAAACGATTTCACTTTTAATGCTTTCAGATCAGTTTTTAGGCACCCATATCAGCTTTTTATTCATTTCTTTATTTTGTTTCTGCATATATTTACTGTTCAACTATGAATACTTTCGAAAATGTACATCTTTGTTTTCATTAAGGTCATCATAGATTTTTACTTTGCATTATACTAAGTTCTTATATTTTCATGTGACATTTCTATCAATATTGCGATCATCATACTTCTTTATGATCTTCAATTTACCTACTTATTTGCATCATTTTGGTGTGATCCACATGTTTTTTTTTTAAACATTCAATTCAGTTGAAATATACAATTTAATAGACATTTTGCATAATACAGATTTAATTCGAATGATACTTTCATGTACTTGTTTGCCCATATGGGAATTTGAATGCTCGTAAAGAGATGTGACAGGTGGAGATGAAGTTGAATAACCATCCCAAATATGTATGGCCATTCGATGAATTGGAATGCGCAAAAGCGATACCGGTTGCAAACATATACAATTTCAACGAAGAAACACGGTTCTGAATGACGGTATTCACCTGAATGAATTAAACAAAAATCAATTCTTGTTGCATTTAATTGAATGACACAATAATGAAATTGACGGGGAAAATAAGAACAGAAAAGGTCAATATATTTTCAAACAAACAGACAAATTATATGATACACGTATATATATATATATATATATATATATATATTTATATGAAGAGTTTGTTTGCAAAAACCGATAAGTCCATATTTGCCAAATGGAGATATTTGCGATTAAACGTCAAGGAAAATAAAGAGAATAATAAGAACATTTTGGCTTCTTTTGACCATAACTTCTAAAATATACCTTTATATGTAGTGACCAATATATCATTTAAAAGGTACTATTTTGTACTTTATGACAGAGATCGTAATTCAAAATCTTCAAAAATGGACTTATTGGTTTTTGCAAACAAACTCTTCATATATATATATATATATATATATATATATATATACATATATATGATATACATATACATTTGTATACACTCAGCCAAAAAAAAAATGACTAAAGGCCAACATATTTTCACACTTATTTATCTTTTATAAAAATCAAAATGACAAATCTAATTCAAACTTTAGCAAGAGAGAACACACGCTTGTAGCTCTACAAATTGCAAAACTTAAAACCAAATAAAAAACAAAAACAAAAACTATATAATTCCATTTCAATGAATATAATATAGTAATTTGCAATGAATTAGCTTAAAAAGAAATAAGATCTATGACGTCTTTGGATAGACGCTTGCGTATTCCTGTGAATGCTTTTAAAGAGTTTCAAAACGGGCTTAACGCAAGTCTGTCGTCAGGTAAAGCCGTAACATAACATAACATAACCATAACAAGACATGTTCTTGAAGTGATGACAAAAATTTAACTTATTTTCTTATTATTTTAACCGCAAATATCTCAGCTGAAAAAAAGTATGGAGTTAGATCGCTTTGCGATATTGCAATAATCTGTTGACAATTTATGTTGTGTAGTTTTTTTTTTAAGTTTCAGGAGACTGCAGTATTTTGTGAAATCGATGCAGGACAACGATATAAACAGAATATTAACTCAATTCAACATTATTATTTTTATATTTTCTAGCAAAATGAAAGAGAACTTGACTTGCCACTACATAGCGAGAGAAAAAAAAATATTCCCCATAGAAGATGTATCAGACACAAAGCAATGGGAATTATGTATTTTTTTTTGTATTTCATAGGCAATTTATATACTATCGTCGGCATTATGCCAAAAGGGCACTAATAGTGTACAAAGTCTATAGCGTTAAGGGCCTTTTGGCATAACAGTGGATGTGGCTTAAGGCCCTTTTGCACAAGACCGACGTTATACTATACATATCATTATATATATCGATAAATATACATATATGGGTTGATATATGCATGTAATTGTATGTGAGGAGACAGACAGAAAAAAAAAGAAGGAACATTAAAGGATTTGAACAGAATCGTACAGACAAACGCAATCACAAGTTGTACAAGTCTACCTACAGACACATGTAAACTGACGCCAATAAAGATCATGCAAGGTCACAATCCTTTTGCTCATTGAGTACAACCTTATAGTAGTAGTAGTAGTAGTAGTAGTAGTAGTAGGCCCTATAGTAGTAGTAAAAGTAGTAGTAGTAGTAATAATAATGATGATAATAATAATAATAATAATAATAATAATAATAATAATAATAACGAGATATGAAACTCGTCACACTAAGGACGAGTTAGGTGATACGCCTGGGGTCATCAGATGTCGGTCATCCGTGATCGACAAAGAAAAGAATGTGATATAGGCACCTTGAAATTATTCAGCGTGCATGCAAATCCGTTTCTCTAACCACTCGGCCACGGGACATCCACGGAAATGGTTAGGCAAAAAAAAAAATGTATAGATATTACAGGGGGAAAAAGTCAATGCCCCCTCAACAAACGGGGCCGCGTGAACATGTATTGCATTGCTAGACGGAAATGCGGCCTTGTAACGACTGATGTCGCTATGCCATTTCTGGCGACTTGGGAAAAATACGTGCCGTAGACATAAAACCTATAATCGGCTGGTTTTGATACCTTGCCTTTAATCACAATTTTCAGTGTGATGACGTCATCAAAGTACGAAACAAGCCAGTTCGGGGTTCCACTTTGAGCATGAGCAGAAAAAGGTCATCTGTACCAGCAGAGCATGGTGGTTTTTAAATTCACTGAGATAAGCATCTGTAATGTAATGATTATTCAACTGATCCCTATAAGTGGTGCTTGCCAGCACATCCACATGACAGCAAAAGCGGTGTCTGACAATATCAATAGAAAGAGATTGTTAATACATTCAATGCAAAATAATGAAATGGATGCTTTCCAAAATGTCAATGGAAGGATCATTCTGGTCACCTGGTCTATGCAAGTTCATCCTTTGTTTGAACATGACTGATGAATTCCATAAATTGTTACGTTGGGCAAGCTCATGCCTTCTGTCGCTTGAAACTAGTGGAGTGCCTAATCAACTGAGAAAGAAGAAAGGTCATTTGTACCCATGTGCCCATGAGCTAACCCCGAACTGGCTTATTGACATGGTCTTGAAAGACAATTTTTCAAAGTACAACACCTCCGTCGTCGTCATTACATACTATGATCGGTTTGACAAAGTCAGCCTGCAAAAGTTTGCAGCAGTCGAAGCAATGTGGTCTCCAACACAAAAAAGAGGGATATTGTGTGTGTGTGTGTGTATAGGTGCGTTTATATACGAACTTGACTTCTACATGGACGAATATGTAATACACCATTGAAGAAAAAAAAGTAAAATAGCAAAGTATTTTGTTTCGTGATCTTGTGGGGTTCGAACCCGCACGTATGCAACCTCACTTCTCTGAGACGTCGCCTTTAATCACTCGGCCATACGTCTCGACGAGAAAATATGACGAACGTAAACTTATGTGTGTGAAAGATGAATCAGGAATCGTTTCGTCCACATTCCATTCTCATTTTCAGTTTTAAACTGCATAATTGTCAACCTGATGAGGAGATTTCAAAGAATAAAATGCATGATTACTGCAGCTTATTGTCTCAGCTACAACATACTTTAGTTTCAGAGGAAACGAAGCAAAATCAGCTGAGATAAAGGTGCTTAAACGTTGTCAAGTCAATGCATGGTTTAAAAGAAAAATCACCTCCCATAGACATAACACGTAAACTTGTCCGATTTTGCGTCTTTACCTCTAATCACAATTTTCAGTGTGATGACGTCATCAAAGTACAAAACAATGACATGGTCTTGAAAGACAATTGTTCAAAGTACAACACCTCCGTAGTCGTCATTACTTATACTATAATCGGTTTGATAAAGTCAGCCTGCAAAATTTTGCAGCAATCGAAGCAATGTGGTCTCCAACACAAGAAAGAGGGATATTGTGTGTGTGTGTGTGTATAGGTGCGTTTCTATACGAACGTGATTTCTACATGGACGAATATGTAATACACCACTGAAGAAAAAAAAAAGTAAAATGGCTAAGTATTTTGTTTCGTGATCTTGTGGGGTTCGAACCCGCATGTGTCATGGTATACCCTACTGTAAAGTCATGTAATGTCGTTGTGTTTCTACTGTCTTGTTCTCTCCTGTCTTTGTGAAAAAAAAAAAAAAAAAGTTTAATGTATTCACAAGAATCCTTTCGAGTGGTTCACAATTTACAAGCATGCTTTTCAGTGAACCTCTCAGTTCTTTCTTTTTTTTTTTATCCTCCAAACATAACTTTGTATTTTGCCGGTATGCATGTATAATTTCGTATTTGTTAACCATTATCTACCATGTAAAGTCGAATACATGCCTATGTTATATCTTCTGATACATTTCGTGTTATGTTTGACGAAAAAGAAAGAAGGAATGAAATAAATGAAATGAAAATGAAAATGAATGAATGAATGAATGTGTGCAACCTCACGTCTCTGAGACGTCGCCTTTAACCACTCGGCCATACGTCTCGACGAGAAAATATGAGGAACGTAAACTTATGTATGTGAAAGATGAATCAGGAATCGTTTCGTCCACCTTCCATTCTCATTTTCAGTTTTAAGCTGCAAAATTGTCAACCTGATGAGAAGATTTGAAAAAAAATAAAATGTATGATTACTGCAGCTTATTGTCTCAGCTACAACATACTTAAGTTTCAGAGGAAATGAAGCAAAATCAAGTGAGGTAAAAGTGCTTGAGCGTTATCGTCTATGCATGGTTAAAAAAAATCCCCCCATAGACATAACACATAATCTTCGCTGATTTTGATATCTTGCCTTTAATCACAACTTCTAGTATGATGACGTCATCAAATTAGAAAACATCGACATGGACTTGATAGACAATTGTTCAAAGTATAACATATTCAACGTATGTCGTCAGTTTGGTATTGACTGGACGATCAAACACAGGAACATGAGGCAGCGATTAGTAATCTTCGCTGATTTTGATATCTTGCCTTTAATCACAACTTCTAGTATGATGACGTCATCAAATTAGAAAACATCGACATGAACTTGATAGACAATTGAAGGGGTCGATGCAATATAGTGCTAACCCACACAATGTTCATTTTGAGATAATCGCTGTTGAATGTTTGGAAAGTCCATACATTGTATATTGATAAAACATGAATGCATGCATTTTTTACCATCTTATTGGTTGAATTCAAATATGATATTTTCACGGAGGTTAGAGTGAAGGATAAGGATTATGAAAATGCTTAATCGTGTCATTAATTCCCAATCAATGACATCCCTACTATAGGCATATCATAATTTCTCATCTAAAATCAATGGTCTATAGGATTCATGCACCATTACTTGTATAGTGCATAAACTTTGCTTTTTAAGCTTTGAGTGAAACGTGTCATAGCATAATTCTGTAATTCCATCAGCAGTGATTGACATAATGAAGAAGAAATATATATCACATTGAACGCTTGAACCTAACGGGGGGGGGGGGGGGGGTATTATAGCATGATACTCGGTTTTTTACTGCCCAGCTAGATGCCAACAACATCCATCACTCACGGCTACGCATAGAGAAACAGCCATGGCGAAAATAAAACTTTGCTTTCTCATAGGCACAATGACACAGAACCCCGTCAAACACACTTTTCTTGGCAGGGATGGACATGAAAAAGTTCATTACTAATACTAAACAGCGTATGCATTCCATTCATGTGGAGCTAGATACCTCTATAGCAACATAAAGCCTGTCTTCAACTCCGTTGATAGAACAATGACAACCTGAAATTTCAAAGAGATGAGCGAGACGCTATATACACCTGGCCTAGAGTTAATTTATTCAGTTCTCATTCCTACTTCAAGTTGGGTTATGTTATTGTAATCATTCCCATCTGCAGTATAACAAAACCAAAGTGAGGGAAAAGGGGAGAGAAAACCGAGAGGTGGCAAAAGGAAAACTGCATGCACAACTGCAATCCATAGCATTGCGTGTGACAAGTGAAACAAATGTTTTAGTTGTTATAGCAGTGTTTTATGAGCATAAACAGACAAATAGACAGACAATGTCAAATTTAAAAACCATCAATTTAATGTCAGAGAAGATGGTAAACAAGATGCATTGAAACCGTAACTAAATCGAACATATTCAGATATAACATTCTTGAATTAAAAACAAGATAAAGAAAAATAATGTCCACGTCAGGATTAAAAAAAAAAAAACGCCGCACGAACATGCATTATATTCTTGATGCAAAGTTCCAAGGATTGTCTCATTAATTTAAAAGCAATGATTCCCTTACCACCACCAGCACCACACCACAATGACGTCTCTAAAATCAATGGTAGCACATATCATTGTATCTTGCATTGAATTAGCTCCCTTTTCCTAAACTACCAGTGAAACGTGCCATATTATATGGTGTAATTCGATCAGTAGTGATTGACTTTAAAGAAGAAAGATAATGCAACAAATTGAATGCTTACCACATTGCTTATAGGGCTATTCCAGTTTGGTACTGATCTGTTCTATTCTCCCAGATGCCAACAACACATATCACCTATGGCTAAACTAGTGAAACAGCCATGACGAAAATAAACGACAGAGAACCCTGTCAAAATCACTACACTAATTGGAAAGGTATTGCCCGAAATTCCTCATATAATATGAAGCAATATCAAGTCACTTCCTTCCCTGCCTGTCTTTAACTCCGTTTTTGTCAAACAATAACAACCTGGAATTCTAAACAGATAAGCGAGACGCCATACACCTGGACTAGAGTTAATTAATTCAGTTCCCATTCCTGTTAGTTATGTAAACGTACACGTTCCTAAATATCCTGCTACAGTATAACAAGAACAAAATCTAAATGAAGAGAAAAGGAAAGAGAAAAAGAATGGTAGCAAGCGTGGCACTGTTTCAAGGGGCAATTTACAACATTACGCGTGACAAAATTAATGAAGCAAACCCAACCTCCAAACTCCAATACAAAACAAGGGAAACAGAGTAGCTGTGTTCATGACATCAGAGTAAAGCTGAACTGCTGAAAAAAAGAAAAGAAAAAAGCAATAAAAGGAAAAAGTCCTGCGGGACTCGATTAACTTCTCTCCTTCCGGTCGGGCATTATAAACACGCAGCGTGCTAAGCGATTCTGCCACACGGAAGATCCGAAGATCCTGTGCGAAACTTAAATCTATCTATGTATGCTATACACAACACAAATTTACATTGATATTCAGTTTTTTGGCGATATACGTCAAGTGACTGATAGCGCTGTTCAACTTCCCACGAGTGGCCGCGTGGATTCGATCAATATACAGTTACAAAGATAAATCGGGAATCGTTTCGACCAGATTCCATTCTCATTTTCAGTGATCGACAACGAAAATAATGTTAAGTAGCGACTTGAAGTATAATATAATATTGAGAAATATTCGTGAAGTCCAATTCTTTATGCAGTCCTACATAATTCAGATGAAATTGTTTCTGTCATGCAACCAATTGAAAATTTCGTGTGGTGTCGGCGTGTCCAAGTAAGTTGATTGGAAAGGATATGTGAATGAATATTTACCAATAGGTCTTTATATTGTAAAAAAAAAAAAAATCAAACATGGCCATGCGGTCTTTTAAGAGCCATCTTCACTTTAACATTTGTAATTTCAAGTCCAAGTTGCCAGTCAAAGCAATGTGGTCTCCAACACAAAACAAAGGGATATTGTGTGTGTGTGTGTGTGTGTGTGTGTGTGTGTACGTTTACATGAAAACGTGATTTCTACATGGACGAAGGTGAATACTCCATAAAAGAAAAAAAGCAAAAGATGTAAGTATTTTGTTTCGTGTTCTTATGGGGTTCGAACCCGTACGTGTGCAACCTCACGTATCTTGTGACGTCGCCTTTATCCTCTCGGCCATACGTCTCGACGAGAAAATATGAGGAATGTAAACTTATGTATGTGAAAGATGAATCAGGAATCGTTTCGTCCACATTCCATTCGCATTTTCAGTTTTTAGCTGCAAAATTATCAACCTGATGAGGAGATTTGAAAAAATAAAATGCATGATTACTGCAGCTTATTGTCTGAGCTACCACATACTTAAGTTTCAGAGGAAATGGAGCAAAATCAGCTGAAATAAAGGTGGTGAAACGTTGTCAAGTCAATGCATGGTTTAAAAAAAAAATCACCTCCCTTAGACATAACACGTCAACTTGTCTGATTTTGAGTCTTTACCTTTAATCACAATTTGAAGTATGATGGTAAGTCTTCTCGAACTAAGAGTGTGGAACGGAAGCTTCTACGTGAAAGATGAATCATGACGATCACCCGTGACCGACACATCTTTAAAGGGATCAGTTATTAGAGGTGGAAGACCTCGTGCCAAGATATTGTTTCAGCAATTCCAAAGCAATGATACCCTTACATTTAGGTATACCATAATTTCCCTCTGAAATCATTGGTATTATTCATGTACAATTGCTTGCCTTGTCCATAAACTTTGCTTTATAAACTTTCAGTGAAAGGTGTTATAACATAATTCTGTAACGCCATTAGCAGTGATTGACTACATAAATAAAGATATATCAAATTGAACGCTTAGCGCGTATAAAAGGGGGATTTTAGCCTGATGTTGTGTTATTCACTGCTCAGATACCAACAACACTCATCACCTACGGTTACGTATAGAGAAATAGCCATGGCGAAAATAAGGTTTTCCTTTTCTTTGGCAGATAGACACACAACCCCTTTGAACACACTATAATTGACATGGAGGGACATGAAAAAGTTCATTACTACTACTAAACAGTGATGCCTTCTACTCATGTGGCACAAGATACCTCTATAGCAGCATAAAACCTGTCTACAATTCCGTTATTGGGTCAAACAATAGCAACCTGGAATTTCAAAGAGACGAGCGAGACGCCATACACCTGTCCTAGAGTTAATTTATTCAGTTGCCATTCCTGCTCCAGTTGAGTTATGTAAATTATTTTCCAACCTGTCTTGTGCAGTGTAACAGGAACAAACGTAGAGAAAAGGAAAGAGAAAACGAAAGGTGGCAAGCGGGGCACTGTATATCAAGGGCAATTTACAACATTACGTATGATAAATGAAGCAAATCCAACCTCCAGCCTCCGACAAAAAAAAAAAAAGGGGAACTTGAGTGACTGTGTGTCGTGGGGTAATGACATCGGAATGAGGCTGAACTGCCAAAAGAAAAACAAAGAAAGAGAGAGAGAGAAAAAAAAAAATAATAGCGTCCTGCGGGTCCCGAACATCTCGTCCTAAGGTAGTGCATAATGACCATGCAGCGCGCTAAGCGACTATAAAGCCACACGGCTGTCCCGAAGATTGGATGTGAAATTCATATCTTTATATCATTTACAACATGAAAAAGTTCATTACTACTACTAAACAGTGATGCCTTCCATTCATGTGGCACAAGATACCTCTATAGCAACATAAAACCTGTCTACAACTCCGTTATTGGGTCAAACAATAACAACCTGGAATTTCAAAGAGATGAGCGAGACGCCATACACCTGGACTAGAGTTAATCAATTCAGCTCCCATTCCTGCCAGTTATCTAAACGTACATGTTCCTACCTATCCTGTTACAATATTACAAGAACCAATGAAGAGAAAAGGAAAGAGCAAACGAAAGGTGGCAAGCGGGACACTGTAACAAGGGGCAATTTACAACATTAAGTGTGACAAAATTAATGAAGCAAACCCAATCTCCAAACTCCAATACAAAACGAGGGAAATAGAGCAGCCGTGTTCACGGGTTACGTATACTTGGTAAAATAATACGATAAATGACATCGGAGTAAAGCTGAATTGCCGGAAAAAAAAAAAAGAAAGAGAAAACTTCCGCGGGAGTCGAACTTCTCGCCTTCCGGTATGGCGTTATGAACACCCAGCGCGCTAAGCGATTACGCCATATGGCTGTCCTGGAGATTCTATGCGAAACTTAAATGTATGATTATACTGTCGTGACAGTGCTGACTGAGATGGCGCTATTCAACTTCCCACAAGTGGCCGCGTGGATTCGACCAATATACAGTTGCAAAGAACAATCGGGAATCATTCCGTACAGATTGCATTCTCATTTTCAGTTTTTAACTACAAAATTGTCGACCTGATGAGGAGATTTGAAAATATAAAATGCATGATGACTGCAGCTTATTGTCTCAGCTACAACATATTTATGTTTCAGAGGAAATGGAGCAAAATCAGATGAGGTAAAGGTGCTTAAACGTTGTCAAGTCAATGCATGGTTTGAAAAAAAATCACCTCCCATAGACATAACACGTAAACTTGTCTGATTTTGAGTCTTTACCTTTAATCACAATTTCTAGTATGATGACGTCATCATATATCAAAACCATCACATGGACTTGAGAGGCAAATGTTCAAAGTACAACATATCTGAATTTGGGATAATATTGAGCTTAAACAACAGAGATACGAGCAAATGAATGTCAGAAACAGTACCTCAAAAAAATCAATTCCACTTTTTTTATATAAAATGACGATTTGATGACGTCATCGCGTTTCTCTGGCAATATTGATACTTGGAATGTTATTTACAATTCATATGCTTTTGTAATATGCAATAGAAATATAGGGTCAACGGACGATTTAAAGAGCTATGACGAAATAAACAAAGACATGTTTTTTCACTATATTTGCAGAAAGACGCGCGTGCGGAATTTCAACTTTGACGCCTGTGCATTCCTTTGTTATGGGTCGAAATCGATCGGAAATCAATGGATACTGTTACTCAAAGTATCAGGAATCCAAATCAGTCAAAAAAATTGCATTTCCATGTTTCTTAAGCGCTCTGCGCGCGAAATTGCGCGGACGGACGCGCACGCGAGAAAATGTTTGAAACGCTTATAATTGTCTGAAACTTCGAGATTTCCCATTGGGAAGTCATTTTGAGCCTTTTAAAATTTTGACGCGCGCTTACGCGCGCCTAATGATGACCTGGGTAACTAGCGTTAGAAAGTAAGATAGAGCGTGACCTGAACTTTATGTCCAGCGAAAATGATACAGAAATGACATCTAGTTATGAAGTTATGATTGATCATGTGACAAGGTCCGAAAATCACAAAATGGCGCCTAGATGACGTCATAGATATGTTACTGTCATGAAAACCTTATTGTGGCTAGATATTGTTATGAGACATGTTGACTGAAAATGTCATGTCATTCCGTGATGTCATTGTTGAGATATTGACGACACAAAATGTGGCAGAAAGAAAGAAGAATAAAAAACGAGATATGAAACTCGTCACACTAAGGACGAGTTAGGTGATACGCCTGGGGTCATCAGATGTCGGTCATCCGTGATCGACAAAGAAAAGAATGTGATATAGGCACCTTGAAATTATTCAGCGTGCATGCAAATCCGTTTCTCTAACCACTCGGCCACGGGACATCCACGGAAATGGTTAGGCAAAAAAAAAATGTATAGATATTACAGGGGGAAAAAGTCAATGCCCACTCAACAAACGGGGCCGCGTGAACATGTATTGCATTGCTAGACGGAAATGCGGCCTTGTAACGACTGATGTCGCTATGCCATTTCTGGCGACTTGGGAAAAATACGTGCCGTAGACATAAAACCTATAATCGGCTGGTTTTGATACCTTGCCTTTAATCACAATTTTCAGTGTGATGACGTCATCAAAGTACGAAACAAGCCAGTTCGGGGTTCCACTTTGAGCATGAGCAGAAAAAGGTCATCTGTACCAGCAGAGCATGGTGGTTTTTAAATTCACTGAGATAAGCATCTGTAATGTAATGATTATTCAACTGATCCCTATAAGTGGTGCTTGCCAGCACATCCACATGACAGCAAAAGCGGTGTCTGACAATATCAATAGAAAGAGATTGTTAATACATTCAATGCAAAATAATGAAATGGATGCTTTCCAAAATGTCAATGGAAGGATCATTCTGGTCACCTGGTCTATGCAAGTTCATCCTTTGTTTGAACATGACTGATGAATTCCATAAATTGTTACGTTGGGCAAGCTCATGCCTTCTGTCGCTTGAAACTAGTGGAGTGCCTAATCAACTGAGAAAGAAGAAAGGTCATTTGTACCCATGTGCCCATGAGCTAACCCCGAACTGGCTTATTGACATGGTCTTGAAAGACAATTTTTCAAAGTACAACACCTCCGTCGTCGTCATTACATACTATGATCGGTTTGACAAAGTCAGCCTGCAAAAGTTTGCAGCAGTCGAAGCAATGTGGTCTCCAACACAAAAAAGAGGGATATTGTGTGTGTGTGTGTGTATAGGTGCGTTTATATACGAACTTGACTTCTACATGGACGAATATGTAATACACCATTGAAGAAAAAAAAGTAAAATAGCAAAGTATTTTGTTTCGTGATCTTGTGGGGTTCGAACCCGCACGTATGCAACCTCACTTCTCTGAGACGTCGCCTTTAATCACTCGGCCATACGTCTCGACGAGAAAATATGACGAACGTAAACTTATGTGTGTGAAAGATGAATCAGGAATCGTTTCGTCCACATTCCATTCTCATTTTCAGTTTTAAACTGCATAATTGTCAACCTGATGAGGAGATTTCAAAGAATAAAATGCATGATTACTGCAGCTTATTGTCTCAGCTACAACATACTTTAGTTTCAGAGGAAACGAAGCAAAATCAGCTGAGATAAAGGTGCTTAAACGTTGTCAAGTCAATGCATGGTTTAAAAGAAAAATCACCTCCCATAGACATAACACGTAAACTTGTCCGATTTTGCGTCTTTACCTCTAATCACAATTTTCAGTGTGATGACGTCATCAAAGTACAAAACAATGACATGGTCTTGAAAGACAATTGTTCAAAGTACAACACCTCCGTAGTCGTCATTACTTATACTATAATCGGTTTGATAAAGTCAGCCTGCAAAATTTTGCAGCAATCGAAGCAATGTGGTCTCCAACACAAGAAAGAGGGATATTGTGTGTGTGTGTGTGTATAGGTGCGTTTCTATACGAACGTGATTTCTACATGGACGAATATGTAATACACCACTGAAGAAAAAAAAAAAGTAAAATGGCTAAGTATTTTGTTTCGTGATCTTGTGGGGTTCGAACCCGCATGTGTCATGGTATACCCTACTGTAAAGTCATGTAATGTCGTTGTGTTTCTACTGTCTTGTTCTCTCCTGTCTTTGTAAAAAAAAAAAAAAAAAAAAGTTTAATGTATTCACAAGAATCCTTTCGAGTGGTTCACAATTTACAAGCATGCTTTTCAGTGAACCTCTCAGTTCTTTCTTTTTTTTTATCCTCCAAACATAACTTTGTATTTTGCCGGTATGCATGTATAATTTCGTATTTGTTAACCATTATCTACCATGTAAAGTCGAATACATGCCTATGTTATATCTTCTGATACATTTCGTGTTATGTTTGACGAAAAAGAAAGAAGGAATGAAATAAATGAAATGAAAATGAAAATGAATGAATGAATGAATGTGTGCAACCTCACGTCTCTGAGACGTCGCCTTTAACCACTCGGCCATACGTCTCGACGAGAAAATATGAGGAACGTAAACTTATGTATGTGAAAGATGAATCAGGAATCGTTTCGTCCACCTTCCATTCTCATTTTCAGTTTTAAGCTGCAAAATTGTCAACCTGATGAGAAGATTTGAAAAAAAATAAAATGTATGATTACTGCAGCTTATTGTCTCAGCTACAACATACTTAAGTTTCAGAGGAAATGAAGCAAAATCAAGTGAGGTAAAAGTGCTTGAGCGTTATCGTCTATGCATGGTTAAAAAAAATCCCCCCATAGACATAACACATAATCTTCGCTGATTTTGATATCTTGCCTTTAATCACAACTTCTAGTATGATGACGTCATCAAATTAGAAAACATCGACATGGACTTGATAGACAATTGTTCAAAGTATAACATATTCAACGTATGTCGTCAGTTTGGTATTGACTGGACGATCAAACACAGGAACATGAGGCAGCGATTAGTAATCTTCGCTGATTTTGATATCTTGCCTTTAATCACAACTTCTAGTATGATGACGTCATCAAATTAGAAAACATCGACATGAACTTGATAGACAATTGAAGGGGTCGATGCAATATAGTGCTAACCCACACAATGTTCATTTTGAGATAATCGCTGTTGAATGTTTGGAAAGTCCATACATTGTATATTGATAAAACATGAATGCATGCATTTTTTACCATCTTATTGGTTGAATTCAAATATGATATTTTCACGGAGGTTAGAGTGAAGGATAAGGATTATGAAAATGCTTAATCGTGTCATTAATTCCCAATCAATGACATCCCTACTATAGGCATATCATAATTTCTCATCTAAAATCAATGGTCTATAGGATTCATGCACCATTACTTGTATAGTGCATAAACTTTGCTTTTTAAGCTTTGAGTGAAACGTGTCATAGCATAATTCTGTAATTCCATCAGCAGTGATTGACATAATGAAGAAGAAATATATATCACATTGAACGCTTGAACCTAACGGGGGGGGGGGGGGGGTATTATAGCATGATACTCGGTTTTTTACTGCCCAGCTAGATGCCAACAACATCCATCACTCACGGCTACGCATAGAGAAACAGCCATGGCGAAAATAAAACTTTGCTTTCTCATAGGCACAATGACACAGAACCCCGTCAAACACACTTTTCTTGGCAGGGATGGACATGAAAAAGTTCATTACTAATACTAAACAGCGTATGCATTCCATTCATGTGGAGCTAGATACCTCTATAGCAACATAAAGCCTGTCTTCAACTCCGTTGATAGAACAATGACAACCTGAAATTTCAAAGAGATGAGCGAGACGCTATATACACCTGGCCTAGAGTTAATTTATTCAGTTCTCATTCCTACTTCAAGTTGGGTTATGTTATTGTAATCATTCCCATCTGCAGTATAACAAAACCAAAGTGAGGGAAAAGGGGAGAGAAAACCGAGAGGTGGCAAAAGGAAAACTGCATGCACAACTGCAATCCATAGCATTGCGTGTGACAAGTGAAACAAATGTTTTAGTTGTTATAGCAGTGTTTTATGAGCATAAACAGACAAATAGACAGACAATGTCAAATTTAAAAACCATCAATTTAATGTCAGAGAAGATGGTAAACAAGATGCATTGAAACCGTAACTAAATCGAACATATTCAGATATAACATTCTTGAATTAAAAACAAGATAAAGAAAAATAATGTCCACGTCAGGATTAAAAAAAAAAAAAACGCCGCACGAACATGCATTATATTCTTGATGCAAAGTTCCAAGGATTGTCTCATTAATTTAAAAGCAATGATTCCCTTACCACCACCAGCACCACACCACAATGACGTCTCTAAAATCAATGGTAGCACATATCATTGTATCTTGCATTGAATTAGCTCCCTTTTCCTAAACTACCAGTGAAACGTGCCATATTATATGGTGTAATTCGATCAGTAGTGATTGACTTTAAAGAAGAAAGATAATGCAACAAATTGAATGCTTACCACATTGCTTATAGGGCTATTCCAGTTTGGTACTGATCTGTTCTATTCTCCCAGATGCCAACAACACATATCACCTATGGCTAAACTAGTGAAACAGCCATGACGAAAATAAACGACAGAGAACCCTGTCAAAATCACTACACTAATTGGAAAGGTATTGCCCGAAATTCCTCATATAATATGAAGCAATATCAAGTCACTTCCTTCCCTGCCTGTCTTTAACTCCGTTTTTGTCAAACAATAACAACCTGGAATTCTAAACAGATAAGCGAGACGCCATACACCTGGACTAGAGTTAATTAATTCAGTTCCCATTCCTGTTAGTTATGTAAACGTACACGTTCCTAAATATCCTGCTACAGTATAACAAGAACAAAATCTAAATGAAGAGAAAATGAAAGAGAAAAAGAATGGTAGCAAGCGTGGCACTGTTTCAAGGGGCAATTTACAACATTACGCGTGACAAAATTAATGAAGCAAACCCAACCTCCAAACTCCAATACAAAACAAGGGAAACAGAGTAGCTGTGTTCATGACATCAGAGTAAAGCTGAACTGCTGAAAAAAAGAAAAGAAAAAAGAAATAAAAGGAAAAAGTCCTGCGGGACTCGATTAACTTCTCTCCTTCCGGTCGGGCATTATAAACACGCAGCGTGCTAAGCGATTCTGCCACACGGAAGATCCGAAGATCCTGTGCGAAACTTAAATCTATCTATGTATGCTATACACAACACAAATTTACATTGATATTCAGTTTTTTGGCGATATACGTCAAGTGACTGATAGCGCTGTTCAACTTCCCACGAGTGGCCGCGTGGATTCGATCAATATACAGTTACAAAGATAAATCGGGAATCGTTTCGACCAGATTCCATTCTCATTTTCAGTGATCGACAACGAAAATAATGTTAAGTAGCGACTTGAAGTATAATATAATATTGAGAAATATTCGTGAAGTCCAATTCTTTATGCAGTCCTACATAATTCAGATGAAATTGTTTCTGTCATGCAACCAATTGAAAATTTCGTGTGGTGTCGGCGTGTCCAAGTAAGTTGATTGGAAAGGATATGTGAATGAATATTTACCAATAGGTCTTTATATTGTAAAAAAAAAAAAAATCAAACATGGCCATGCGGTCTTTTAAGAGCCATCTTCACTTTAACATTTGTAATTTCAAGTCCAAGTTGCCAGTCAAAGCAATGTGGTCTCCAACACAAAACAAAGGGATATTGTGTGTGTGTGTGTGTGTGTGTGTGTGTGTGTGTGTGTACGTTTACATGAAAACGTGATTTCTACATGGACGAAGGTGAATACTCCATAAAAGAAAAAAAGCAAAAGATGTAAGTATTTTGTTTCGTGTTCTTATGGGGTTCGAACCCGTACGTGTGCAACCTCACGTATCTTGTGACGTCGCCTTTATCCTCTCGGCCATACGTCTCGACGAGAAAATATGAGGAATGTAAACTTATGTATGTGAAAGATGAATCAGGAATCGTTTCGTCCACATTCCATTCGCATTTTCAGTTTTTAGCTGCAAAATTATCAACCTGATGAGGAGATTTGAAAAAATAAAATGCATGATTACTGCAGCTTATTGTCTGAGCTACCACATACTTAAGTTTCAGAGGAAATGGAGCAAAATCAGCTGAAATAAAGGTGGTGAAACGTTGTCAAGTCAATGCATGGTTTAAAAAAAAAATCACCTCCCTTAGACATAACACGTCAACTTGTCTGATTTTGAGTCTTTACCTTTAATCACAATTTGAAGTATGATGGTAAGTCTTCTCGAACTAAGAGTGTGGAACGGAAGCTTCTACGTGAAAGATGAATCATGACGATCACCCGTGACCGACACATCTTTAAAGGGATCAGTTATTAGAGGTGGAAGACCTCGTGCCAAGATATTGTTTCAGCAATTCCAAAGCAATGATACCCTTACATTTAGGTATACCATAATTTCCCTCTGAAATCATTGGTATTATTCATGTACAATTGCTTGCCTTGTCCATAAACTTTGCTTTATAAACTTTCAGTGAAAGGTGTTATAACATAATTCTGTAACGCCATTAGCAGTGATTGACTACATAAATAAAGATATATCAAATTGAACGCTTAGCGCGTATAAAAGGGGGATTTTAGCCTGATGTTGTGTTATTCACTGCTCAGATACCAACAACACTCATCACCTACGGTTACGTATAGAGAAATAGCCATGGCGAAAATAAGGTTTTCCTTTTCTTTGGCAGATAGACACACAACCCCTTTGAACACACTATAATTGACATGGAGGGACATGAAAAAGTTCATTACTACTACTAAACAGTGATGCCTTCTACTCATGTGGCACAAGATACCTCTATAGCAGCATAAAACCTGTCTACAATTCCGTTATTGGGTCAAACAATAGCAACCTGGAATTTCAAAGAGACGAGCGAGACGCCATACACCTGTCCTAGAGTTAATTTATTCAGTTGCCATTCCTGCTCCAGTTGAGTTATGTAAATTATTTTCCGACCTGTCTTGTGCAGTGTAACAGGAACAAACGTAGAGAAAAGGAAAGAGAAAACGAAAGGTGGCAAGCGGGGCACTGTATATCAAGGGCAATTTACAACATTACGTATGATAAATGAAGCAAATCCAACCTCCAGCCTCCGACAAAAAAAAAAGGGGGAACTTGAGTGACTGTGTGTCGTGGGGTAATGACATCGGAATGAGGCTGAACTGCCAAAAGAAAAACAAAGAAAGAGAGAGAGAGAAAAAAAAAAATAATAGCGTCCTGCGGGTCCCGAACATCTCGTCCTAAGGTAGTGCATAATGACCATGCAGCGCGCTAAGCGACTATAAAGCCACACGGCTGTCCCGAAGATTGGATGTGAAATTCATATCTTTATATCATTTACAACATGAAAAAGTTCATTACTACTACTAAACAGTGATGCCTTCCATTCATGTGGCACAAGATACCTCTATAGCAACATAAAACCTGTCTACAACTCCGTTATTGGGTCAAACAATAACAACCTGGAATTTCAAAGAGATGAGCGAGACGCCATACACCTGGACTAGAGTTAATCAATTCAGCTCCCATTCCTGCCAGTTATCTAAACGTACATGTTCCTACCTATCCTGTTACAATATTACAAGAACCAATGAAGAGAAAAGGAAAGAGCAAACGAAAGGTGGCAAGCGGGACACTGTAACAAGGGGCAATTTACAACATTAAGTGTGACAAAATTAATGAAGCAAACCCAATCTCCAAACTCCAATACAAAACGAGGAAAATAGAGCAGCCGTGTTCACGGGTTACGTATACTTGGTAAAATAATACGATAAATGACATCGGAGTAAAGCTGAATTGCCGGAAAAAAAAAAAAAAAGAAAGAGAAAACTTCCGCGGGAGTCGAACTTCTCGCCTTCCGGTATGGCGTTATGAACACCCAGCGCGCTAAGCGATTACGCCATATGGCTGTCCTGGAGATTCTATGCGAAACTTAAATGTATGATTATACTGTCGTGACAGTGCTGACTGAGATGGCGCTATTCAACTTCCCACAAGTGGCCGCGTGGATTCGACCAATATACAGTTGCAAAGAACAATCGGGAATCATTCCGTACAGATTGCATTCTCATTTTCAGTTTTTAACTACAAAATTGTCGACCTGATGAGGAGATTTGAAAATATAAAATGCATGATGACTGCAGCTTATTGTCTCAGCTACAACATATTTATGTTTCAGAGGAAATGGAGCAAAATCAGATGAGGTAAAGGTGCTTAAACGTTGTCAAGTCAATGCATGGTTTGAAAAAAAATCACCTCCCATAGACATAACACGTAAACTTGTCTGATTTTGAGTCTTTACCTTTAATCACAATTTCTAGTATGATGACGTCATCATATATCAAAACCATCACATGGACTTGAGAGGCAAATGTTCAAAGTACAACATATCTGAATTTGGGATAATATTGAGCTTAAACAACAGAGATACGAGCAAATGAATGTCAGAAACAGTACCTCAAAAAAATCAATTCCACTTTTTTTATATAAAATGACGATTTGGTGACGTCATCGCGTTTCTCTGGCAATATTGATACTTGGAATGTTATTTACAATTCATATGCTTTTGTAATATGCAATAGAAATATAGGGTCAACGGACGATTTAAAGAGCTATGACGAAATAAACAAAGACATGTTTTTTCACTATATTTGCAGAAAGACGCGCGTGCGGAATTTCAACTTTGACGCCTGTGCATTCCTTTGTTATGGGTCGAAATCGATTGGAAATCAATGGATACTGTTACTCAAAGTATCAGGAATCCAAATCAGTCAAAAAAATTGCATTTCCATGTTTCTTAAGCGCTCTGCGCGCGAAATTGCGCGGACGGACGCGCACGCGAGAAAATGTTTGAAACGCTTATAATTGTCTGAAACTTCGAGATTTCCCATTGGGAAGTCGTTTTGAGCCTTTTAAAATTTTGACGCGCGCTTACGCGCGCCTAATGATGACCTTGGTAACTAGCGTTAGAAAGTAAGATAGAGCGTGACCTGAACTTTATGTCCAGCGAAAATGATACAGAAATGACATCTAGTTATGAAGTTATGATTGATCATGTGACAAGGTCCGAAAATCACAAAATGGCGCCTAGATGACGTCATAGATATGTTACTGTCATGAAAACCTTATTGTGGCTAGATATTGTTATGAGACATGTTGACTGAAAATGTCATGTCATTCCGTGATGTCATTGTTGAGATATTGACGACACAAAATGTGGCAGAAAGAAAGAAGAACGAGATATGAAACTCGTCACACCGAAGACGAGTTAGGTGATACGCTTGGGGTCATCAGATGTCGGTCATCCGTGATCGACAAAGAAAAGAATGTAATACAGAACCTTGAAGTTCTAATGAGATACTTAGTTGAACTTTTTTGGGCCTACATTATTCAGATCACATTTGTTTTTCTGTCACACAAACTAAGTGGAAATTCTGTGCGTGTGCGACTAAGTCGATTTACGGACTTTTTGAGTACTTACAGTGCATAAACTTAGACCCCGTTTACGGTGCGGGGCTGGGCCGAGCCGCGGCCGAGCTGCAATCAAGGACAACCTCAATTGCGAGGCCGAGCCCCGCAATTTAGTCCGTTTACACTGCCGGGCTCGGCCGCGCTTTTGATTCGAACCTTTCAATATTTTGTCGTAGTGGCGCTCTACACTTTTAAACAAACGCAATTTGGTATTGTCTGGTTTTCAGATCCTTTGCCAACTGAATTCCGTGGCGACGAAGTCGCCGTTCGGGCAAAGGCCTTTGTCGAAGGAGAAAATCCTTTGCAGGACAAAACCACCTTAAACTATACTAGTTTTCGACGTTGAAGTGGTTAATATCCTGAATAGCGAAATAGTACAGGCGAGGGTTTGGAAGCCAGACTAAAATTGGCCGCGCATTTAGCCCAGTTTGCGCTTACACTGAGAAAAAGGCCGGGCGCGACCGCGGCTCGGCCGCGGCCGAGACCACCTCCAGAGCGTGGCCTAATGCGAGGCCAATTTTGGCCCCGCATTTGGCCTTTTGCGCGTTTACACCGAACGCGGCCGAGCCTCGCACTGTAAACGGGGTCCAAGTGATCCTCGGCACGTACAAATAAAACATGACAATTAAGTGTTTATAACCATCCTGGCTTTAACAGTGGCCTTTTAAAACATGACCTTTGACCATTATTTACATAACCAATATGACTCCCTCTATAATCTTGCTATCACAATGATCAGTTCAGAGAGCTCTTACAACTATATACAAGCCTGTGAGATTTACCAGCAGTAAAACCAATGAAGCCTCCGATACAAAACAGGGGATATAGAGCAAGTGAGTCTGTTTACATGAGAATGTGATTTATCCTGGACGAAAGTGATACCTCAATTAAAGAGAAAAGGGCAAAAGAAAAACGGGCCAAACGTACGGCTCTAGCGAAAGAGACATCACCTTTAACCATGTAACTATAGGTCTCCTCCAACTAAGAGTACACTTTGAACGTAAGCTTATACGTGAATGATAATTTATGACGATCTCACGTGATCGACACACATTCAAAGGGGACAGTTAGAAGTGGAAGGAGTGCTTAATCGTGTCATTAATTCCTAATCAATGACACCACTACTATAGGCATATCATAATTTCTCATCTAAAATCAATGGCCTATAGGACTCATGCACCATTACTTGTATCGTGCATAAACTTTGTTTTTTAAGCTTTGAGTGAAACGTGTCATAACACAATTCTGTAATTCCATCAGCAGTGATTGATATAATGAAGAAAGATATATCACCGTATTGAACGCTTAGAACCTAACGGGTGGGGGGGGGTATTATAGCATGATACTCGGTTCTTTACTGCCCAGATGCCAACAACACCCATCACCCACGGCTACGCATAGAGAAACAGCCATGGCGAAAATAAAACTTTGCTTTCTCGTAGGCAGAATGACACAGAACCCCGTCAAACACACTTTTATTGGCAGGGATGGGCATGAAAAAGTGTATTACTAATACTAAACAGCGTATGCATTCCATTCATGTGGCGCGAGATACCTCTATAGCAACATAAAGCCTGTCTTCAACTCCGTTGGTCGAACAATGACAACCTGAAATTTCAAAGATATGAGCGAGACGCTATATACACCTGGCCCAGAGTTAATTTATTCAGTTCTCATTCCTACTTCAAGTTGGGTTATGCTATTGTAATCATTCCCATCTGCAGTATAACAAAACCAAAGTGAGGGAAAAGGGGAGAGAAAAACGAGAGGTGGCAAAAGGAAAACTGCATGCACAACTGCAATCCATGTCATTGCGTGTGACAGGTGAAGCAAATGTATTAGTTGTTATAGCAGTGGTTTATGAGCATAAACTGGCAAATAGACAGACAATGTCAAATATAAAAACCATCAATTTAATGTCAGAGAAGATGGTAAACAAGATGCATTGAAACTGTAACTAAATCGCTGCTCTTCTACTCGATCACGGAACGTCTAACTTTATATTCAACAAAAAAAAAACAAATGTTAGGGGAAAGAAACAAATTTAGATATAACATTCTTAAATTAAAAACAAGAAAAAGAAAATGTCCACGTCAGGATTAAAAAAAAAACGCCGCACGAACATGCATTATATTCTAGATGGGAATACGGTCTTGATGCAAAGGTCCAATGATTGTCTCATTACTTTAAAAGCAATCTATGGTTCCCTTACCATCACCAGTACCACACCACAATGACGTCTCTAAAATCAATGGTAGCACATTTATCATTGCATCATGCATTAACTCCCTTTGCCTAAACTACCAGTGGAACGTGTCATATTATATTGCGTATTTCGATCAGTAGTGATTGACTTTAAAGAAGAAAGATGATACAAAAAATTGAACGCTTACCACATTGCTTATAGGGCTATTCCAGTTTGGTACTGATCTGTTCTTTTCTCCCAGATGCCAGCAACATATATCACCTATGGCTAACTAGTGAAACAGCCATGACGAAAATAAACGACAGAGAACCCCGTCATAATCACTACACTTGGAAAGGTGTTGCCCGAAATTCCTCATTATGAAGCAATATCAAGTCACTTCCTTCCCTGCCTGTCTTTAACTCCGTTATTTGGTCAAACAATAACCTGGAATTCCAAAGAGATAAGCGAGACGCCATGCACCTGGACTAGAGTTAATTAATTCAGTTCCCATTCATGTTAGTTATGTAAACGTACACGTTCCTAAATATCCTGCTACAGTATAACAAGAACAAATGAAGAGAAAAGGAAAGAGAAAACGAATGGTGGCAAGCGGGACACTGTAACAAGGGGCAATTTACAACATTAAGTGTGACAAAATTATTGAAGCAAACCCAATCTCCAAACTCCAATACAAAGCAAGGGAAATAGAGCAGCCGTGTTCACGGGTTACGTACACTTGATAAAATAATACGATAAATGACATCGGAGTAAAGCTGAACTGCCGAAAAAAAAGAGAAAAAAAGAAAGAACGGATAAAAGTCCTGCGGGGGTCGAACCTCTCACCTTCCGGTATGGCGTTATGAAGAACCAGCGCGCTAACCGATTATGCCACATGGCTGTCCTGAAGATCGAGTGCGAAACTTAAATCTAAATACTATTGTGACAGTGTCGACTTGTGATGGCGCTATTCAACTTCTCACAAGTGGCAGCGTGGATTCGATCAATATACAGTTGCAAAGAAAAATTGGGAATCGTTCCGTAGAGATTGCATTCTCATTTTCAGTTTTAAATTGCAAAATTGTCAACCTGATGAGGAGATTTGAAAACATAAAATGCATGATTACTAAAGCTTATTGTCTCAGCTACAACATATTTATGTTTCAGAGGAAATGGAGCAAAATCAGATGAGGTAAAGGTGCTTAAACGTTGTCAAGTCAATGCATGGTTTAAAAAAAAATCACCTCCCATAGACATAACACGTAAACTTGTCTGATTTTGAGTCTTTACCTTTAATCACAATTTCTAGTGTGATGACGTCATCATATTTCAAAACCATTACATGGACTTGAAAGGCAAATGTTCAAACTGCAACATATCTGAATTTGGGATAATATTGAGCTTAAACAACAGAGATACGAGCAAATGAATGTCAGAAACAGTACCTCAAAAAAATCAATTCCACTTTTTTCATCTAAAATGACGATATGATGACGTCATCGCGTTTTCCTGGCAATATTGATACCAGGAATGTTATTTACAATTCATATACTTTTGTAATATGCAATAGAAATATAGGGTCAACGGACGATTTAAAGAGCTATGGCGAAATAAACAAAGACATGTTTTTTCACTATATTTGCAGAAAGACGCGCACGTGGAATTTCAACTTTGACGCCAGTGCATTCCTTTGTTATAGGTCGAAATCGATCAGAAATCAATGGATATTGTTACTCAAAGTATCAGGAATCCAAATCAGTCAAAAAAATTGCATTTTCATGTTGCTTACGGGCTCTGCGCGCGAAATTGCGCGGACGGACGCGCACGCGAGAAAATGTTTGAAACGCTTAAAATTGTCTGAAACTTCGAGATTTCCCATTGGGAAGTCGTTTTGAGCCTTTTGAAATTTTGACGCGCGCTTACGCGCGCGTAATGATGACCTGTGTAACTAGCGTTAAAAAGTAAGATAGAGCGTGACCTGAACTTGATGTCCACCGAAAATGATACAGAAATGACATCTAGTTATGAAGTTATGATCGATCATGTGACAAGGTCCAAAAATCACAAAATGGCGCCTAGATGACGTCATAGATATGTTACTGTCATGAAAACCTTATTGTGGCTAGATTTTGTCATGAGACATGTTGACTGAAAATGTCATGTTATTTCGTAATGTCATTCTTGAGATATTGACGACACAAAATTGTCCAGAAAGAAAGAAGAATAAAAAAAAATAAAGAGAGATTTTGACAATCACAATAGGTGATACGCTGATAGCGTATCACCTAATAAAAAAAAAAGAGAAATTTTGACAATTACAATAGGTGATACGCTGATAGCGTATCACCTAATAATAATAATAATAATAATAATAGGGTCTTATTTACCATGGGTAGCCTCTTCAGTGTTGCCACTGCTATACCAGAGGGCCCCGCTATTATTATTACGCTAGCATTGCCAGGTACCCATTTATACTCCTGGGTCGAGAGGGACATAGTGGGTAAAAACATCTTGTCCAGGTACGTAAGCACTGGGCGGGATTCGAACTCGGGTCTTCCGACCGGGAGTCGGGAGTCTTATCCACTATGCCAAAGGCGCCCCCACCTTATAAATCGTCAAAAGAAAAGATGAGTTTCAAAGAAACAAGATTTCACATGGCGTTTACTGTATTTCTCTCGTTATATATACAGTGTTTATATATATATATATATATATGTATATATATATTTTTTTCTTTTTTTTTTCGTTAAAATGTCTAGTTGACGCCATCACGTGTAATACCTGTCTGGAGATGACGTCAACATCGCCAACTCTGCAAGCCTTGCTGTCTGGAGGCGCTGATGCTTTGGGAGTAACTGACCTACCGGTGACACTGTCCTGCCAGTCACCAACTACAATGCCTTGCCCGGATACGTGTGTGGCCCAGCAGTTTATATTTCCATTGAGCAGTGATACCTGTACGTAAATGCTACGATACACTTCTTCGTATACCTTTGAAACTCGTCCTCCCATCTTGACAAGTTATGCGTTTTCATTTCTGTAATTGGATTGCTTCGCTGACTAATGTGCACCACGACCGATCTTAGGACCGCATGATGGTATCGTAAAATGCCAGTCAGCAATTATTGCAAAATATCATGCATGACCACGTGACAGCGGAGCCTGGCCATAATAGAACAAGGTTGTTTAATGAGTGCATTGGTGACATCTTTTCAATTCTTTTTCCATGCTGGATCTGGGGTGTTTCCCCTCCCCCCCCCCCCCGACCCTCAATAGGGGCCCAATTTAGGGTCCATTTTTCACATTTTCAGCCTCTCCTTGAAAACCCTCTGACAGATTTTACCAAATAGGCATTATCTAATTCCGATCCCTGGGATGGTGCCATTTTCTTTTAGAGTATCATGCACAGTACCCCTTCCCCCTGCTCAAAAGCCCCCAAATTCAAGAATCCCCAGATGATCTTGTCTTCAACGAAAAATTGAGCTATATGAGTGACATTGCCAGTCGTATTTCCATTTTTTTTTTATTTTTTTTATTTTTTTTGCGGCGGGTGATAGGAGAGAGGCCTCAGGGCCTGTTGGAGGTGGAGACCAAGTAGGCGCCTATTTTCAGCAAATTTGACATGATGATGAACAGAATAATCTATATAACTACTTGGCTGATTGTATGCATGAACACCGCAACTCATCTGGTGGTGCACGAGGGGGGTCACAGAATCCTTAATTTCTATAGATATTTTTCAAAAAATCACCTCCTTTCAAACCAGGAGTCGTCTGAGAATAACTATACAAGAAAATGCATTGTACATTTCAGTGCTTGCACTTTCAAGTTTGTTGATGGCTGATCCAGGTATTGCAAAGTTAGTTTTGTGATCTTCTTTTGAAAACGCATGTAGAAATATTCTACAAATTTCGCAGATGTTATTGCCAGATTCATTTTCTATGAACGTATGGAAGTTGAACTTGCGATACTCCAGTAGGCGCGAGGCCGTCGGGTCTCTTTTTATTTGTTCTGTTTTTATATTCTTACGAATGCTGCCCTGACCTAATCAATGTCGGTTCATCTTTTCGTTTTCGTTTGTTCATAAACGACACTTCCGGCAACAGAAATGGACGTTTGTGGAAAAACACTGACTGTATCAGTACGAAACGAAATATACTTTGTAATTATTGTTTTTGTTGGTGCTGTTGTTTTTTAGCTAGCAACAGAAACCTAAATCCTATCGACAGAATGTGAAGCGTTTCGTTTCGATTATTATCACTTAACATCAGTCCCTTTCAGTTCTATATCGTGATTGTAATTTTATCAGTGAAGAATTGAAGACCTGAATATAAAAAAAGACTCATCTTGTGTATAAATGATAAATCCTAATTACCAACGGAAGTGCCTGAAATGAATGAGTTAAATCTTATATGAATGTTAGAACAAATGACTTGGGTCATTTTTACATTCATATTAATAGCGCCCTCTCTCATCCTTCTCTCATCTCTATAGCAGAATATCATGTATATGATTCAAAGAACGACCCAAGTCCATCACACAAAATGGGCTCTCCACAACTAATGTATATGTTAATTGTCATAATAATATATGTTCTAATTTGTATATACAATGTTGCCTTCCCATCACAGTTAAATAGAATATTATTGGACAAATAAAAAAGATATGAAGTTGTTTTTTTAAGTTTATTCGAAATGGTCTTCCATGAACTTGGGTCGTTTCTATATTCAGAAACTCAATTGATTCATGATCTTGTTTACTAATCACTCTGTCTCTCTTGTTTCGATTACATTGGTGTGCGCAGTTAAGTATACTAGAAACTGCACTATAAGTATTTACAATTATTATTATTGTTATTATTGATATCACCATTACTGTCATTTTTATTATCATCATGTAAGGAATGCACCAAACGTTTTGAAGACTGTGTTTCTCTTTTCTTGTGTGACACAAACACGCGTAAGCGCACACACACATGCACACACAACTTATATCATAATATGTAATATTTATATGTATATAATATAAATAATATAACAATAATACTTATGATTTTCCTGTTTATGAGTATTTTTTTTTTTTTGGTCGTCATCAATTCAGCCTTCATCTTGATTATCGGCATCGGCCTAACTAATATTGTAATCGTACTTCGCTTTGATCCTATATCTTTTCTCTCTTTTAAGAGAGAAAAACAAACAAAAACATAGAATGAACTTTACTCACCATTAGAAATGGGAAAAATATTGAAAAGAGGCATTAAAAGATGGTAAGGGTGTAGGCCTACTACCATAATGCTCTCTTCCTTTCTCTTTCCCTTCCTTTCTCTCTCTCTCTCTCTCCCTCCCTCTGATGCCCTCCTTCCAACCCTTGAAACATACGCACAGATGGTGACGGTACGGTGACCTTAACGCAGCTAAACTGTAGCGACCCGAGAACTGACGGCCTGCCGTTTGGGCCGGACAACTGCCTAAGCCCGGATATATTTGCCATTATCGCGGGTCCAGCTGCTCAGTCAATAGAAGACACCTTCTCACCCGATGTCACAGTTACCGATATCACAGGCTCCTATTGCGTGTGCGATACGGACAACTGCAACGTTGTTCCGGCTTCAGCTGTCAGTAACCCTACCATGCCTACTACGGAGACTCCTGCGATGGGCAACTCCGCCGAACCGGAGGCAGGCTATGGTGCCGACAAGCACACTACGATGGAGATAACGACAGCTGGCGCAGAACACATCTTGGCGAGTGTAACGTTGCTGATTGGCTCTTTGCTTGGCGCCATCGTGTTCCGAGCCATGTGACTGGACAATCGTGTCAATCACCAAACTACAGGGGACTCCCGGTATTACAAATGAAGAGTTTGTTCGCAAAATCCAATAAGTCTATTTTTGAAGATTTTGAAGTACGGTCTCTATCATAAAGTACAAAATAATACCGTTAAGATTATATATTGGTCACTACATACATGTATAAAGGTACATTTCGAAGTTATGGTCAAAAGAAGCAACATTTTTTTAATTATTCTCTTTATTTTTCTTGACCTTTAATCGCAAATATCTCCATTTGGCAAATATGGAATTATTGGGGCTTTTTGCGAACAAACTCTTCAAATCCTTCCCCTATGTTAAAACTGTGTTATAGCCTATCAGTATCCGTACAAACAGAAAATAAAGATGATAATTATGGGACTCGAATTTTTACTTCGTTGTCAAGACTTTCGCTTCAACTGTGGTCGTTATAACGGAAGTGAAATATCAAACACTTAGTAGTTTGCTCTCTTAAATGCATCCATTAGGCGAAGAAGGGGGAACATGATTAAGTCATCAAATCATGCAGTTCGTAATAACCAATCAATGCAAGTTTAGAGTAGGTGGGTAATATGTAAATTTCATGATCACATCCCAGCATGTAATTGTGGTATTTTGTAAATGAGTCCATAGATTTTACTTCCCTGTTGTTTTTGGATGTGTGTTTTTTTCCTGGTTGGAGGCTCTCAAGAGAGATGTTATCCTTTCCAAATCCCTGGAAACCATTTCTGTTTAACACTTATAGTCATGCAAAAATCATCGAAGGCATTTGATTATGTGAAATGTGACTTCTTGACTATGATAACAAAGGAATAGGAAGAATTAACGGCCTTCACATGTAACTGAAATCATTACAGTCATACCTGGAGAAACATTTTTAATTATACCAATCTGTACTGTTTCTTCATTATATTTTTCTTCACATCAGTCTGTGTATAATCTACCTGTTAGATCGAGTACACATGTGATTCCTATTTCCTCCACATTGACAGATTTCAGACGATAGTACTTATAAGAGTGTTACTCACACATACGTTCGTTTGTCTACTGGTAGAAAAATAAAACGCCAAATACAAGGACTAGTTTGAAAATAACAAATTGCAAGAGACAAAAAAAAAAAAAAAAGTGCCACGATGAGCAGCATAGGCGTTTTGTTTCTTGGTCTTTTAAAGAGTTACCGATGTATGAACAACAACCTATCATTGAGTGTGAAGAGTCTTAAGAGTACCAATAAACACGAACACCTTTCATGGAAATGTGCCATACTGATAATTCTTCAGTTTCAATTTCTAATTTTTAAGTTTTAATTTTTCGGATTTTTTATTCGTCGTTATTTCTTGTTTGCCAGATATCCTTGAAAACAAACAAACAAGCAACATTTAATTATTAATTATGACCAATCATTGTTACCACTTCATCACATAAATAAGGTATGCAAACATTACTACGTCATTTACCATGACATACCATTTACTGAAGAATTATCTACAAAGATTTTTTTTCTCTCAAGTAGCATTTACAATGATAAAACAACAAATCTGCACAGATGCACTTGCACCCTACCTCTTCATTGCACTGATGCATTTTGTAGCTACCCTTTTTGGTTACACAGTTTGATATGATTTGTAAAGAAATATAAGCCATATGCTTTTCTTGCAGCCGTTAATAAGCTTCAGCTTAAGATGACGGTCTCCTGCATTTTGTATTTATTAACTCGATTGAATATTTAATGATTTTCCAATTGTTTTTGTATAATTATCATTCACCTAGAGAATATTTCATTATTGGTACATTGTGACTGTATTTCCAAGCATGTTGTGTTGGATATAATAGTTTTATGTTATTGGGCTGGAAAACTATTTATGTCGTATATAAAAATACTTTGTGAAAAATGCAGAAATAAATCAAATCAGATCAAACCTCACCATGCCATTTAGCCTTCAATGTAGAGAATCTGTAAGTATTCCATTAAATTTCAAAAATACGCCTTTCTCTCGATACGACATTTTTGTAATGTGTGTAAGCATGATACCAGGGTCCTCCTCCCCAAGCAATAAAAAGGGAAATCTAGCACTTTAATATCTTTTCCACTTTTTATCAGGAGACGTGTCTCATTATAAACATGAAAATGTTGTTATTCCTCGCTGGCTGTGTTCATTACATTTATTACAGCGACACACATGTCATATTTCACATTGATATTTCTTTGTACATTCTGTTGAAAAGAACAAGTGAATCACTGAATCATTAAATCATTTAATTATTGAATCATGAAATATAACCATTTTGCCGGTGGTTGCGCTCTTCATCCGCTGCTGGCATGACAAGAACACTAGTCACACACTACATCATCGGAAATTATTTCCCCAAAATAGATAGGGAGACAGTTGGTCATCATTCTTTCAGGATAGGGATAAAATTTATGATGAAAATGTTAGGTTGCTTGGTTTGTGTATGAGCGTGCGTGTGTTCTTAAGCACTTTTTTTTTTCTGCTGTTGTTGTTCTTGAGAGGCTCATATCTTTCTTTCCCATATAAAGGAATTCTGTACTTCATTTTATACATCTTCAAAGGATTAGATTGTTCTTTGACAATGTCTACAAGCTTTATATTGTGCACTGAAAAGAGCGCCGACTTTTTATGATAGCCTTCTGCAAAATATGTTCAGTCCAGCGCTCCGAAAAAAGCCTAATTGTTCTTCATAATAGCCGGTCGTGCAAATCTGTTGGTTCACTGTTTTATCGTCTTCATAGTTTGCAGAGATATTTTAAAGGGTATTTGATTCCTCTTTTTTTTTGTTATTGTTGATCATCTTCCTTATTACAGCAAGGATTTAATCTAAAAGCTGTTTGTAAACGATAAAGTAGAATTTCGTAACATTTTACCAAAAAATGCTCATGAACAGAAAAAATAATAGTGCGGTTCAGAAATGACAAACTTTAATTCAGAAGAAAAATACAAAGAATTATAACGGAATAAAAGTATCAGTAATTGATATAGCAGCTATTAAAAAACGCAGAAACGCTTGACTGAAACGTACGACTATTGTAATCCTCTCCATATTTGGTGTTTTCAGCTTGTTATACTGAATTGCGATAGTAAACAGGTTGTTTTATTTATTAAAGGAGCTATGTACAACCCTAGTGCAAATGATGCATGTCGACTTGAATGTATTGATTCATGAAGATGTGATAATGGACCTACTCCACACAAAGACTAAGAGCGAAGATCTTTCTTTGACGCCGTCATCACTGCGGCCATGTATGTATGTATATATATATATATATATATATATATATATATATATATACGTGCACATACGGGCCTATAGGACTTATTAACCATATAGGACCCATTAACTTAAACAACTCTTAAGTTCTATTCAATTACAGTTTTTTTTTTAAAAGGATGATTCTGTACAATAAAAGAAAGAGAGAAGCGAAACGACGATAAATTTGTGATTGAATTTTGAGTATTAAAAAAAAATATGTCGGCTTAATTGGACACAGGTGAAAAATCTTGTCTTTCAGAGTTTTGAAACTCCTTAAACCTCAACTTTATGTGGGGAAGTACCACGTTTGTACGTGTTTATAATCTATATTTCGATTTTCGGATCAAAATGAGACCAGTAAGAATTGCAGACTGATTATGATCTGGTCCTCTGATGACTGACTACAACGGCAAACAATAAACACGTTCACATGCAGGCAGACAAACAAATACACACACACACACGCACGCGCGCACAAACACACAAACACATACACGCATACATACAAAACTCTACAAACTTGCACAAGAGAATATAGCAAAATGATCTCTTGGAATTGTAGAAACTGGAAGCCGGTTTAATCATGCTGTGTTTAAGTACTGCGCTTCCCATCAAAACACCCATTGAACAATTGTACATGTCACTGAAAGCGAAAGTGTACATTTTATACTGCGCAGTCGTAGATATTTTATAGGAAAACTAGGTATTTAGTTTGCGGATCTGTAATTTTAGCAATTTTTTTTTCAGCAAATATTGGACCATCCTTAAAAAAAAAATGATGAATTTTTGAAGCTTTCACACGTCTTGTTGATAAGACACAATACTTCGTGACTTAAGCCACTTATGAAAAACGATACCTGACAAGTACAAAAAGAATCCCATAAAACCTTCATTTTTTTTTTTTTTTTTGGAGGGGGGGGGAATATATATTTCCTTAAATATCGTTAAACTGGTAATGAAGAATCATATCATTATCCCGGTTTTCTAAAAGGAGGTATGTTAAATGTTCTTTGGTTATGCCAGAAGAGTGAAAATAAATACTGCATTTTCGCCCTATATTCTTTGCATCGTTTCCCTTACATGACCTAACGAGATGTGGTCTTGTAAGTCAGAGACGGCTCACCTAAACATTAAAGAAATCATGACTTTTCAACGCACTTCTGTATTTTCTCAAAGCTTCATCGATATGACAACCAACACCATTCATTGAGTGTATATTTGTATTTCATTTCCTTTTTGACAACTCGATGAAGGGAAGAATAGATTAAACATTTTTATTTGTAAAGCCGAATGTCGAAATGTTCTTGATGTTGATGGGCTTTTGAAGGCAGCGGCTGTTTTACAACGTTCATAGCTGGTGCACTATTTCATTTGTAAAGATGTGAGAATTTAGTCGGATCACGCTGAATCATATTGACATCATATAGCATCATGAAAAGTTCGTGCATATCTGTTGCCTCTTAAAACCTCGAAAGTTAGTTTCTTTGATAGTAAGATGGTATATTTTAGACGTATACTGTATTATCCCAATCATTCCTATAAAAAGGGGAAACTTTTCTTTGGTGGAGGGGGATACAATATTATAGATTTTCTACAAATATTTCGGGAAAGTTTTCAGTAAGATTGGTGCACAACGTTTCAAAAAAAAAAATCTTCATTCACCTTCCCATCAAAACACCCATTGAAAAATACACGTCACTGAAAGCGAAAGTGTACATTTTATACTGCGCAGTTGTGGACATTTTATAGGAAAATTTAGTATTCATTTAACGGATCTGTATTTTTAACAAACCGGACTTGTGACTTTATTTCCATTGTATTACTATTATTTTTCTTCATTCTGTATGTCTCTCTCTCTCTCTCCCTCTCTCGCTTTCTCTCTCTCCCACTCTTTCTCAATGGTCTACGTGCATGTACGCTGCATATATCATTTCTTTTTAAATGTGAGAGTGTATTTTTTTTACATTGAACATTCTCGGGCACTATGATATATGAACACTAGGTTACGTTAGTAGGGTGTTTGTCATTTGTATTTAATTGGATTGAATTAATGCAGAAATATTAATAAGATACATCACTGAACGTTGGAGGAATATCGCACCATCATTTAAGCTTTGAAGCTTTCACAGGTCTGGTTAAAAGCAAACGTGTATTTTTTTTATTTTTTGAATTGGCCATTTTTGCCCATCAAAACACCCATTGAACAATTCAACATGCCACTGAAAGCGAAAGTGTACATATCATACTGCACAGTCGTTGACATCTAATAGGAAAACAAAGTATTCAGTTCTGTATTCACATCTGTATTTTTGGCAAACCGGGCTTGTGACTGCATTTTCATTGTATTACTTTTTTTTTCTTCATTCTGTCTCTCTGTCTCTCTCTCTCTCTCTCTCTCTCTCTTTCTCTCTTTCCATTTCTCAGTGGTCTACGTGCATATACGCTGCATATCTTATTTCTTTTTAAGTGTGAAAACGTATCTTTTTACATTGTACAGGCTTGAGCATTATGATATATGAACACTAGGTTGTTTGTGTATTGATCTTTAGTTTTGAAAATCAGGCTTATGACATCTCTTCCGTGATCATTATTTTGTCTTCAAGTCCAGAGGGCGACCTAAGTTTCATATTCATTTGTCTTCCTAATGACAAAAAATTATGGGAAAATTCCTTCTACTGCTATGTTCATTACTCAGAATGCAGAAATCTTGTAGAATATCACAAGGAAAATTGTGGGGAAAGATCCCTACCACTAGTAACTCGTATGCAATACAAAACTCGCAGTCTTGATGGTATTTCGACATTAGTTATGGTGAACGATTTGATTGATATGGAAAAGTTTCAAATCTACTGTTAACATCCATTAAGAGAACTTCTATCAGGTTATAGTTCTTTTTCTGTCTGTCCCCATAGTCATTATGAATGAATTTGTCACAAGATGATTTTATCTTCTTAGGAACAAGATTAATGAGCAGTTACTTGTTTATGTGACCAAAACAAAATTTCGTGACTGTTAAGGAGAGTATATGTCATAATGGAATAGAAGAATCCCTTCTCCACCCTAACAAAAATGTTTAAAAGAAATAAACTTTAAGGGGAATAAAACGTTGTATTTGTATTTCATATCCCTTGACGCTTCGGTGAAGGGTAGAATAGATTAGACATTTTGATTTGTAAAACTGAATGTCGAAATGTTCTTGAAATTGATGGGCTTTTGAAAGTAACGGCTGTTTTACGACGTTGATAATTGGTGCACTATTAAAGATGTGAGAGTTTAGGCACAACGCGCTGTATCATATTAACATCATAAAAATTATAGCATCATGAAAGGTTCGTGCATCCCTGCAGTTTCCTTTTAATAGTAAGATGGTATATAACCCCAATCATTCCTAGAGGAAAAGAAATGGAAACTTCTCTCTGCTGAAGGGGAACACAATATTATACATTTCCAACAAATTTATTGGGAAAGTGTACAGGAAGATTGGTAAAAACAATTTTTGGATTAAAAAAAACCCCACACATTCTTCATTCGCATAAAATTTCGTGACGATTCCTATGGGATTCATGACCATCTCTGGCCTTGGAACGTTATCTTTCTGTTTGAATTATAACAGCGATGGGTTTATTCTCATCACACCAACAGCAAGAGAACGATAAACTTTTATTTGATAGTTACATTAAACACGAGCTCAAAAAAGGATGCATTCCGTTTGCTTGTGGGCAGCGTTAACTTTACTCTCTTTTTTATATTAAATGATATCTTATTGTTATTTCTTGTCTTCTCTTTTTCAAAGGATGCCATACTTTTTTTAGGAGGTATATTTCATTAACAGAAAAGGAAAATGTAACCATATATCCCTTTTACTTCTCATGTCGATCCATCCCCCCCCCTCTAGCAACAAAAAAGATACTGCTCATCTCCCAAGGGACCTACATACGATATATTGAAAATAATACACCAGTGGTTCCATGAGATTTGCTTCTATAGGAGATATCTGCACGATAAGCCAAGCATAAATTCTACTCACAAACATAAACCTAACCATGATCATAATTTTCATTCAAACTTAACCCAAAACACTATCGAAACCTTAATCGTAACCATAGGTCCTTGGAGAAGATAAAACCAGAGGAATTGCTGCATGAGCAAATGTCCTGTCACAGCACCAACACATGCCTACGGATCCTTTGTTCATTAACACTGGTTATCATTGTTAGAATGGCCCCTTTCCACTGGCAATCGGATTCTCATCTGAACCGAAAAAAAAAAAAATACCACAATCTTGGCGTTCCGACGAGTTCCAATCAAATCTGAGCCGGCAAGTGGAATTCGGGGGACCTGTTCTATCACATCCAACAAAGATCCTGACGTTGATGATTGGAACCTTTGAAACTTTAACCTTCCAAAGCTGCAGTTGTAGAAACTGAAAGCCGGTTTAAGTACTGCGCTTCCCATGAAAACACTCATTGAACAATTCTACACGTCACTGAAAGCGAAAGTGTACATTTTATACTGGGCAGTTGTGGACATTTTATAGGAAAACTTGATATTCAGTTTGCGTTGAACCGGGCTTGTGACTGCATTTTCATTGTATTTTTTCTTCTTTTAATCCGTCTGTCTATCTCTCTCTCTCTCTCTCTCTCTCTCTCTCTTTATTTCTCAGAGGTCTACGTGCATGTACGCTGTATATCTAATTTCTTTAAATGTGAAAGTGTTTTTTTTCTTTTACTTACATTGCACAGACTTGGACATTATGGTATATGAACACTAGGTTGTTTGCGTGTTGATCTTTAGTTTTATCTTTACATTATGACGGCTCTTCCGTAATCATTATTTTGTCCTTTTAATAGTCAGAGGTCGACCTCAGCTTCATATTTCATTCTATTCTTAATGACAAGAAAAAAAAAAGAAAGATTGTGGGAAAATTCCCTCTACTGCTATGTTCATTTCTCACAATGTAGAAACCTTGTAAATATCACAAGGAAAATTGTGGGGAAAGATCCCTACCAGGAGTAACTCGTGTGTAATTAATACAAAACTAGCAGTTCTTGAGGGTATTTCGTCATTAGTTATGGTGAACAAATTGAATAATATAAAAAAAAACCTACAAATGTACTTTTGGGATCCATCAAGAATACTTGAATTAGGTTCTTCTTTTTATGTCTGTTCTCATTGTCACACTGTACGGATTAGTGTTTGATAAGATGATCTTTCTTTTTTTTTTGTGTATGTAATGAACAAGGTTAATGAGTAGTTACTTGTATTTGTGGCACAAAATTTTTTTGACTGCTGAAGAAAGTAGTTGTCATTATAGAATAGAAGACTGTCTGTAGTCCCCCCCCCCAAAAAAAAAAGAGGTATGGAAAAGAAATAAAGTTAATTTGGAATGAAACGCAAAAACTTCATTGGATTGAATTAATGCAGAAATATTAGAAAAAGACATGACAGAAAGTTTGAGAACTATCGGCGCATCCTTAAAACATGGATGAAGTTTTAAAACTTTCACACGTCTTCTTGATAAAATGGTAAAGCTCGTTATTGCGAAGGTTTGTTATTCCGAAGACTCTTTGTTCCTAAGATTCGTTATTCCGAAGGTTCATTGTTTCGAATTTCATTGTCGGATTAACGACCCTTCGGAATAACGAACCTTCGGAATATAACATTCGGAATAACGAACAGCACCCGATAAAACACAATACTTCGTGACTTCAGCCATTAACTCTTCATTTGCCATGGTTGAAAACCCCCGTGTGCCACGTTATTCTAAGACACGAAGTGTTTAAAAAATGTCAGTGGATGTTACAAAACGATTTTATCATGTCTGCTACGTCCTTGTCCTTTACAAACGTCCACAAAACGTTTTTATTAGGTCTTCTACGTCGACTTCGTTTTTAATGAACGTTTAAAGAAAAATTTTTATTTCATCCGCTACGTGTTCCTCAAGGGTTTCTTTATCATGCCTATTTATGAATATTCAAATGATACAATAAAAGATTTGAAAACTAGTGAAAATATATAAAATACATTGAAATTTAAAGATTTATGCTGGGTTCAAACTTTTTGTGTTAAAAGTAAACTTACCTACGTTATTTTTCAGCTTTCTGAAATTTCAAACTGTGTTATGATATGTGACCCTGCATCACAAAACACACATAAAGTCGCCAAAAATGAAATTTTAGTTAATAGTATATTCTAAAAGAGCAGCCTTTAAGCTTTACAATGATGTATAACTCAAATAACACGGATTCTCTTAACCTATCTAAATGTTGGAAGAAAACATACACTCGGGATAAGTGTGAACTGAGAGAAGAGGTTTGAAGTGCAGTGTCTATTCAAGCGCTAAATAATACTCATTGACACTCATTACTGCAAACAATATCTAATTCCTGGGATATTAATGTCTAAAAAAGAAAGAGATCCACCAATATTATCCATTCTCGAAAAATCATGAACAACACATTCAAAAATACGCGACATATACAGTGCAACTCCTCGACCACTCTTACTGGGACTGTTATTAACAAACATATTGTCAATTGCCCCCCCCCCCCCAAAAAAAAAAAAAAAAAAAAAATCAGAATCAGACTTTAACCAGGTTTCATTTAAACCAATAACAGAAAATATCTGGTTTGCATCAGTCTCTAAACATAATTTGAACTCATCAAAATGTTTATTCACTTCCCTGGTATTCAAATGCAACAAAGAAAATGAATCTATAGAAAAAAGAATAGTATACATATCTTTACATTGACTCACAGTAATGTATAATTAGACGATAAAATTTGAGTAAACTCTTCACTGAAATCATTGGGCAATTCGTTTGCGGATGAACTTAAGTTGTCAGCACCAAGGTTGTTCGTGTACTAGATACTTCACTAATTGGATCTGATTCGAATTTTAGATGCCTGAATAACTTTAAAAAGTCATCACTTCATAGAGAGCGAAACGGTGCATTCAGGAAATTAGCCATTGTAAATGTGGGACATATTATCCATGAGAGTTTGTGTTGCCAGACAAAAGGCAATGGCAGGAAGGAGTGCATAATGCGAGAAAATCAACCGACAGAGAGGTCGCAGAACATGGATTCCGTCGAAAACTTGAGGAGCAGATGATCGCTGCGAAGAAGTCGAACAAGGAAGAAAAGCGAGCAGTATAGGGTAGACGAGGAACCGCATTCTAATGATTTTTTTTAACTGTCTCCCGAAATGTAGTCCTTCCTTGAAGGCAACGGCTACTCCGTATTGCCTCCGTTCTCATTCCGGGACAATCCGTGAAGACAGCGGGACGTCCGTATTATCATCGGCTCCATCCGGAATGAAAAAAAAAAAAAATCGTGTATTTTGAAGACACAAATTCATACAGTCCATGACATTTTCTCGCATCTCCTCCCCCCCTCCAATCAATTCAACCATCAACCTCTCATACGGTACCTCCTGTCGAACAGTTATCGCCTGAGAAGTTTCAGCCACCGTCACACATCCCCTGGCTGTCTTTTTCGCTTTGTTTTGCTTTGTTTATGCTGTGACGTTGCCGCAAGGTGAGACTTTGCAACAAATAGATTTGCTTTTATGATATCGAAAAGCAGAGCGTATGTATACGGCTGCTGTAGCTTTTCTGTTTTACTTGTTATACTGAGCTCTGGAGGCATAATAAAGTATCAAAAGCAAAAGCAAAAGTCCTCTGCCAACATTTTTGGGATATAAGTGTAAGGACCGCAAAGGGACACGGTTGAATCCGTGCTCTTCCTTGATGTCCGTGTAAGCCCTATATCGTATCCCCTGTGGTCCTCGTTCATTCCTTGTTTGTCCGTGTAGGCACCGTACTTGTCCTCGTAGACTCCGTACCTGTCCTCGTAGACTCCGTACCTGTCCTTGTAGACTCCCAGTTGAGATCGTATTCACACCGGCATTGAGAGGAATATCGATATATTGCACGCCGGAACACCACTGATGACGATCCGTGATCAATCATCCGTGAAGTGATCCGTGAAAGTGTAAAAGGGACGTAAGCAGACTGAACTGAGTCTCTTCAGTACAAGAAAAGTCTCAGTGACTTAAGGGACTAGACTGATTCCAATCTGCGGATAGACTCTCCCTTTGTTTATCACTTGAATAAATAGAAAATGAACACGTACATAACGAAATTTCGGATAAAACGAATCCAGAATTAATCTTTTTAAAATCATCTATATTTCTTCATACATTTCAATTGTTTTTCTTTATCGAAATCTAGAGTAAACGAGAGAAAGCTGTCGATAGATAGGACTTTGATATAACAAAATCACGTTGATGTATCTCCTTATCTTTACAATTCTTATATGTGCGGTCCACGATATGTATGCATTTATTCTTGTGAAAGTTAAATAGGATATAAATTTGTTATTTTTTCATTCATACAAACGTCCGTATTTATGTATGCACATGCATAAGTTTGTGTATGTATGTATGTATGTGTATACCTGTATGATGTATTATGTACACATCCAAAATTTGCTAAACCCTCTCTTTTTTTTATCCAATTTGTTTTGTCCTTTCCATCTCCCCCGGGAGGCGAAAGCTTTTACTGATAATGTTATTATTTTGATGGAGCAACTTTTCTGAATATGTTGCTGTTCATCACCGGGTATCTTCCTATTTTCCCAATATCTATTAACAAATATGTGTAGTTTATTTTACTGAGAAAGCTACGCAGAATATAAATATGTTATTTTTGTAACCCTGCCCCCTTATACAAAGGTTCGTACATGGTATGTGAGTACATGCAAATGGTTGTGTATTTGTGCGTATTGTGTATACTTGTATATATTGTATACACATATCTATACTTACATGCCTTTATCTCTCCTTCTCCCTCTATCCCTCTCGTATCTCTATATTCTACATCTCTTCCGTAGTGATACTTGCTTTGAAAATCACCCCATAAAGATATTTTTCTTCATAAATTTGCAATTCTGAATGGAGAATGACATTTTTATGTATATTTTTATGTATATTTTTGGACAGTTAGAGGAACTATTCTGTGAGTTTGATGTTGTTATTTGGATTATGTTTAAAGAAGAATGTGGGTCACGGATATTTCTAGGGGTCGGGTGAGAGTGCTAGGGTATATGTTTCATCTGATAATCTAGTCATTAGAATGAAATTTGGTTATGAAATATTAGAAAACAGTTGATATAATTATATTGGGGTTGTGCAATCACATCTTTAAATTGTTAAATATTTTATTTTTGGTTATCATCAATCATGCAAACCTGATGTTTTGTGTATGATGTTATAGAGTTTTATTGGAGTACAGGCAAACCAGCCGTTATAGTAATTTTTATATAGTTCTGATTGTTTTGACAAATGTGGAATATGTTCTTATCTTGCATGATATATTATATCGGATAATGCTCAACTTATTGATTTGCGCACTTATGACATTTTCCCACTCAATTCTATCACACGTGCAAATGCTTTACTCTGTAACCGTCCGAATGTTTGAATTTATATGTATATATTTTATGTAATATTACACGCAATTTAGCCCTCGGGCTACGAGATGTGATATGAATAAATAAACCTTTCAATAATAAATCGTCAAGCTTAGCTTATGATGATGGTCCCCTGCATTTCATTTTTACCATTTCCTATTGCTTCCTTTCATATATGATATTCGTTCTTGAAAAAAAAAAAAAAGAAAATGTATGTAAGATCCAAACGTTACGAATATTAGCTGTGTAAATGACTATGTAAGTATTTTGTTGATTTGTGAATTTGTATTGATTTTGAAATGCAGAAATAAAAACTGAACTGAACTGGACTGAACTGAAATAAAACCTTTCAATAACGACAGTCACCTGTATTCCCTAGATGTCGTCAAAATCAACCATAAACGTAAAATGGCCAACAGCTAGGAGCATAAGCATTTGAATAAATATAATAATATGGTATACCAGTAAAAGTCAGGTGAATAAGATTAATTGTGCAACGTGTGGGTGGAATGCATCTTTAATATTACAAGCTTCGTTTATCAAGGGTCTCATTGTCTTTGTTCTATTTCCTGCTTTAATAACCATTGCATTCCATTTAAGTTTACGCTTTCTTTCCAAGTTTGTTATATTTACAGAAGAAAGAAAGATGAATAAACCTGAAACCGGAAAATTAACACGTATGTGCATAAGGCACGCTTGATGAATACAGTGGACTCCCGTTATAACGAAGTCCTCGGGACCGGCAGTTTTCTTTCGTAATAACGAAATTTCGTTATAACCGAATGAATAAACAATAAAAATACATAGAGTTGATAATGTTGCGGCCCTAAATTTTATTTCGTTGTAACCGGAATTTCGTTATAACCGTGTTCGTTATAACGGGAGTGCACTGTATAAAAATAACAAATGTTTATGAGTGCAATGAACAGAATATTTCATGAAAAAAGAAATGATCCATTCAAAGAGGCGCAGCCAAGTTGAATGAATCAAAGACTTCCTCTTTCACCGAATGAAATATTCTGTCTGTTGCACGAATGAAAAAAAGAAGTATTATTTGTTTTTTATAAGGCCTAAATTAGATCTTTGTTATCTTATGTTTTATTAATTAAGAAACAACAAAGAATCTGAGATCAAGAGAGCGCTCACTGCGTGCTTTAAAACGCTAGCGCGCTGTCGTATACACGCACTGCAGACCAAAGGGTTTTACACACGTAGTGTGCGGCGTTCTCGGCGTGCGTGCAATGGAGCAAATCGTATGGATCAAAAATTGCACGGTAAATGAAGCCGCAATTGCACGGATGATGACGACATAGTGAAATGGGCCGAATGATCAATGTCAAACAACCAATCACATGACAGGGTACTCTTCAGGCGTTATATAATACCATCCATCCTTGCGTCGGTGCAGACAGGACAGCTAATAAAACAGTACCACTTCACTTTTGAACTGCAGAACAAGTTGTGCCTGGCAATCAATTCACTCACCCGACTGCTTGTGTCTTCCTCGGAACCTGATTCATAGAAATAATTTTCACGGAGTGGCGCTTATAGACGGTAAGCGTTGAATTGCTTGATTTAACTTGATTTTCAATTGAATCTTTTCTCAAATTTCACAAGTGACGCATTATAGGCGAAAAGCTTTGAATTACTTCATTTAACTTAATTTTGAAGTGAATTTATTATCAAATTTTAAAAGAAAACCAGATACAATACAAATCACAAACAACAACAACAACAAAACCATCATATCACAATGAAAAATACGAAAAAAACACATTTTGCTACAAACCCGATACGCAATGACATCAGATAAGTCGGAAAAACAAGGCCATCTGTGAGTAAATGACAGCATCAAAGCATTAGGTCCGTTACTAACAAAAGTGTGAAATATGAAGGAATCAAATAAAACTAAGCATCTAAGTACTAGTAAGTTCCTAATAACGAGTTATACGTTTCATGTGTATAAAAGTACACAAACTAGCCATGTAAAGAATGATATGAAATCTTTGCTAATATCTATATTAAAGAACACAGATTTCAATTCAGTTTCTAAAATTATTTAAATTATCTTTCACCTGATAAGGAATTCAAGTATTTCTTTCAAGCAATTTGAATAGATAATCAGTGTGGGGTTTCCATGAGAGATCATTATCAATATATAAACCTCCTTATTAGATACAATCGATTTGCTGCAAATTAACAATATCAAATATGAAATGACCAGTTACGAGATTTTCACTTTCTGATGACTGTTAACAAACACTGTGTAGCGATTTCATATTTTTTTAATATTCAGAGATTAATCCTGAACAAATTCGTATTCATCATTAAAATCCCCCCCCAAAAAAAAAGAATTTTAGAATTACGGGATTAGGATGTGAGAAAAAATATTTTAGAGTCAAAGCAGGTCAGACGCGTTTCATAACGACACCCCAGACGATATATTTTAAGGACTAGATTCATGACCATTAATGTTAACACATTTCTTCTGTACAGTTACAAAGATAGCTGTTGCACCAGTCCAAGGCCTTTGCACGAATTCCATAGAGGGAAAGTTTGCATAACGAAATATCGTGGTATACTGTGCCAATGGCCTAAGACAGGTCCAAGAAAATGGCAACAATGCAGGATGTATTATTTAACTGTGATTTTTACGTGTTTTTATTAAAAAATGAATCTTAGTGCACGTGAACACACTATTTTAATTTTTTTTTTTTTTTAGATATAGATGTTGAAAGCAACATTGTGCGATGATTGCTTAATTTCCCTTTCTGGCTCTTTTTAAATAAGTGAATAATAGATATAAGCTTTAGTAATTTTGATTTCATCTGAAACAAATAATTCTTGCTATAAGGACATATTCAAAATGTTAAAGGAATAATAATGTTATGAGCAGTGTGGTTATATTTATAGATAAATCATCAAATTCACAGGTTTTCTGTTTTCAATGCTTGTTATTCATTATGTCCTTTATTTGAAGAGTTGAAGATGTTGAAGTTGAAGAAACCGATAAGTCCATATTTGCCAAATGGAGATATTTGCGATTAAAGGTCAAGAAAAATAAAGAGAATAATAAAATAATTCTTGCTTCTTTTGAACATAACTTAAAAAATGTTCCTTTATATGTAGTGACCAGTATGTCATTGTTTTGTACTTTGTGAAAGACACCGTACTTCAAAATCTTCAAAAATAGACTTATCTGTTTTTGCGAACGAGCTCTTCATTTCTTCTCCCACAACTTACTGGAAAAAAAACATGACTGTAATGTTCTTTAGATTGTCAAATTTTACAGGCAAGATCAGAACTTGACACTGACACTCATAAATATATATATATATCTATATATACTATAAATAGCAATAATAAAGTCACAACAGAGGAATGCAGGGAATGCATTAATAGCCAATCTTGATTTAATGAATAATCCGAATTTTCGAGGAACCTTCCTCTTCTATATAATGCGTACAAGCACTTGACAGATTGTATCACTTCATTGCCATTATGACGTTTCTATTATCGTTCATAATTATTGTCTCCTTTGTGCAGCGCGTGCCATCTCAGTGTGACGTCTTCTCTGTTATAACGCACAGTATGGCACTCATATATTCGCGCAACTCAGCATGCGTTTATTGTTATTATTTGTTATCCTTTGTTTTGGTTACACTGAGACTACGCGCGCTGGTGGGATATTGACATATCACTGTGAAAATCCATTGGCACCTTCATTGTATCATGTTAACTTCATTGACTTTATGACGTTTCTATTATTGCTATTATTGTCTCATGATCTTTTTGTGCAGCGCGCGCAATCCTAGTGTGACGTCTTATCTATAATGACGTAGAGTATGACACTCATAAGCGCACAACATGCGTTTGTTGTTATTATCTATTATTTTTTTTTGTTTTGGTTACACGTATTGCGCGCGCTAGCAGGGTAGTAACACCTCACTCTTAATAATCATTGTGAATACTCGCACTGTCATCCCTGACGAAGAGGAAGGTTCCTCGAAAATTCGGATTATTCATTAAATCAAGATTGGCTATTTATGCATTCCCTGCATTCCTCTGTTGTGACTTTATTATTGCTATTTTTAGTACTGCCAATACGCGGAACAACTACAATATATATATATATATATATATATATATATATATATAGCTTCTGATATTTGGATTGGCTCTTACAATTACTTACTTACTTACTCTTACTAGCACAACTTTATAAATCAATTCATTATTTCCCTTTGAATTTATCACATTATTTGTCATTTTCGAATTATTTGCAGCATCATGATGTTTGATTTTAAAAAAAAAATCAATCTTAGCCTTTTGCAACGCGTAGGATTGTTGCAATAACGTATACTTTTATTTTTTTTTTCGAAATTGGATTTCACTGAAGCAAAAAAGAAACAGGAAACAGACCGCACTGAACACATTTTAATGTAAATTATCAAGTCATGCCTTCTTCATTTGGATTTTCATTACAATATGAGGTAAATTTGCTCATAATCGCTGTCACGAGTTTCCTTATACCATCGGAGACATTACTTATTTTCTGTAATCTTGCAGGTTTCTATTATTGTGTGCAATTTGCATACACAAAATACTCAAGCATCCTACTGTTCCTGCAGTTCAAGGGTTGCAATGTCTTTCTGTAACACATCCGCCCCTTCTGCAAACGCTCCTGAAAGAATCCTGCGGTGCTGACAGCTTCGCGAATGAAAACTGAGACACTCAGAATGTTTCAGGAAAGCGCGGACGGTGCCGATGGGGATCTGAAAATGCAAATGCGCTGCGGACATTCGTGGATAAGGCACGAAAGAATCAACAGATTTCAACGAGCAAAAAAAAAAAAAAAAGAAAAAAAAAAGGGGGGGGGGAAACGATGCACAATGAAATTAAAAGACAGCGTTTTGGAATTAAATGTTTTTAGGATGAGAAGACCCTATGTGACGTCAAAATACGAAGAAAGGGTATCCCTATTAGTATGCCTCATACTGTCTATAATGTGGACGCCATTCACGACGCAAAAACAACAGTTTATAGCTTGGTCAAAGCAGGACCATTTCAAAGAAACAATGGTTTCCGTGAACAGGAAGTGATGACGTCAAGCAAAATGACCAGTGCAAACGGAAATATTTAAGAAAGTTTTGACAGGCAGGAAAAAAAACAACAGCCAATAAGCAAAGGGGGCAGGAGTCTGTAAAAAAACAAAACAAAACAAAACAAAACAAAACAAAAAAACTTTCCAGGAAGTCACTTCATTTAGCTTAGTTTACACGGAGGCCTATGGTCCAACAAATGTATAAATATGCAATGTTTAAGCGCAAAGTTTAGAGGCCCTATAATTTGCGGAACACTCAGGACCAGGCTACGTAACTTTGAGATTGGCAAGTAAGAGTGTAACAGTGTGTTAATTGGGATCAGTGTCTTTCAGGGATTGTTGCATTCAGCTCGGACAGCCCGACCGTCCAGAAGACAATCGAGGAGGATTCGAGTTTAAACACCGGTAAATGTTGGTGTTTAGGGTTCCAGAGAGCACCAAAGTTTGAGGTTCCGACAAGGACCAAAGGTGGAAAGAAAACGATCAGAAAAGGGAGACGACCCGCTACTTCAGGCAGGGCATCGTCGACAACCGAGAGCAACCAAGCAAGGGAGCTTCGACAACGAGTACTGCATGTATGTACATAGACCTATAACGTGTGTGTGTGTGTGTGTGTGTGTGTGTGTTTGAGTGTATGTGCTTCTGTGTACATGCGTGTATGTGTAATCACATGATGTGTGAATGTATCATAATTATTATGTTAGTTTTCGTGTATATATCCCAGGTGTATCACCTTCACACCCGGGTTCTTTCGGGGGGGGGGGGGGGGGGGAGGGCAAAACAAGCAGTACTGCATCACAGGAGCCCGTAGCTACCCATGTACCATTTCTGTTTAATATGTTTGCGTCATGCTGATGTATCCTACATTGTAAGATTAAAGTCACCAATATTGATATGCGTTCAATATTCTGAAATCGAAAAAGTGGCATGTTTCACCCAATGTATGCATTATTGTATTTTGTATTTTCTTGTGAAAATAGGAAATATATTGAAACCGATTTCACTCTCCCTTATCAGGTTAATTTATTCAGTGCATAAATCAATGACATTCTTTATTTTTCATTAATACATTTAATTACTTTTTGTGGGGATACTGATTGGATGGATACTGTCCGTCATTCGATTGAATTTTTGGAATAAATATCCAATGGAATGGCATGGATATTTTCCTCTTTCCTCAGGGAAGCATTTTCTGTGTTATAAGGGCTCCTACCCTACAGGCCAACATTGGCCTTGGGAAATCTCAAATGGGAATTTGAGACTAGTTACTTGTTAGTTTATCAAGAAAGAGTAAAATGTTACAAGCAGAACGGTAAAAAAAAAAAGAAAGGAAATTATGACATTTTAATGAATTGCTAATTTTTACAAAACAATTCGCCAGCAGTCGATATAGATATGGAGTGGTAGAAGATACCGTTGATCGCGTCCAAAAAAAACCCTCAAAAAAACCCTTTTTTGCCTTTAATTGTAATATATTATTAAAATAAAAACATTATCAAATCATGATTTTGTGATATTGTATTCCTGAATGAATAACTTCAAAATAATGATCAGTCAGATATGTTAGCATATGAGACTGCGACCTAATCGCGTTCGAAATGAAACTTACAGAATCAAAGGTACTTACTATATGCCAAGTGTTCGGGCGATGACATCATCAACTGATTTTGTGCAAAGGAGCATAACCTCACAAATCCAGCCATGACGTCATCAACTCAGTATTCTACAAGCCTTGCTTTTGAGTGGGACCCTCCAATGCAATTTCAATTCTTAAAGGGACACAGTCCTCACGAAATTTAAAAAAATATGTTGTTGGTACCTCCAATGAACTACTTTCACCAAAAACAAACTTTAAAATCACCAAATAAGCTCGTACATTTTGGTTGAAAAAGTGTGACTCTGCATGGTGAATATGCTAATGAGCAAGTCTTGGCGGAGAGTCATACGTCGTCGATGCACAACTCTTCCCAGCCGTGTTCTGCTCGTTATCCGTACGCTCCCTAGTTTACCCGGATGCATGAAGACGTCGGTGGCTACTCCGACTCGTATTTGACATTGTTTCTACGTTGTGTGTGTGTGTGTGTGCGTGTTTGTGTGTGTGTGTGTGTGTATGTATTGTGTATTATACTCGCACGTGTGGACGGTACAACTAGATGATAGATCTACGGTAGATACGCGTACGCACCCCGTACGCGGTTTGCCCTTCGCACTTTTCCAGTCTCAAGCGCAGCTGCAGCCCTACCTGTCGCCGCTCATGCATGTTCTATAGTACGTACAGAGTGTACATATTTGTAGGTAGAAACGATTCTACACGTACAGGCCTGCTAGTACACTACAGGGGCGACCGCATTCAGCGTCGTCTGGTCAGGCTATCTTACATCAGTAGTTTTGCTCGAATCGTGCAGAAAATTTCCCAGGAAAATCCTTTTTTCCGTCCCAGACCAACAAAAGTATCGTGAAAGGTGAGCTGTATGGCTGGGAAATATCGGTACAACGATGCCGAACGTAAGAAACTTAGGGCCTACAAAATCTCGAAATCATATTGTGACCTACCTGTGCGTGGACAATTTGTGAAGCGATGTTTTTACGCGGACCGGAAGGCTGTGGCCCTCGGTTATAAACCGAGAAAACTCCTGAAACCAGATGCAATCCTGACCATTTGCTCACATGAGTTATAAAACAGAAACACCTCGAGCATCGACTTCGAAGAGAACCGAGGGAAAAAAGCGTAGAGAGGTAAGGAAAGTGGCTGGCTATGTTTAATTTACCGTGGGCCTGCAGCCGGGGTTGGACAGCAGTACAGTGCCACTGAGCTAGCTGCTGCCAGTGCCGACTGGACATGCACGGCAAAGTGGAGCGAAATCATATCCCTACGACCCCCTGTGTTTACCCTTCCCGGCTGACGTCATATTTTTTTTTCGAGGAAAGGCGATTATCTGACTACTTACAGAAATATTGAGATACAAACAATATTTTCTTTGAAGAATTCGACTCTCTCATGCACAGGTTATCTTCGGTTTGAATGCCAAAATCAACTGGACGGAGTCGAGTGTACTGTGTATGTACACATTGGTATGGTAAAGGATTTGCGCGCGAGAGTGGTTTCTACGGTAAGAAGTGTGCAACACGGACGGAAGCTAGAAAACGACCGTGCCTATTTGATGTCAAGTTCATGGTATATTTGGTTTAAAAATACATATAAATTTATGTTTACAATATCAATTTTTCGTAAATGATATATATCTAAGCTTGAAATATTTTGTTTGAAATTATAAAACCACAAACTTTCACATTATATGATAAAATTGCAACTAATCATTTGAACACTTAAATTGGTTTTTAGAGGCACGGCTGTCAACTTGGTGAGTAGGGCATGCACTACGTAGCATCTTTTTGCCGGGTCTTTCACGATCTCTTGCAGGAATTATTTTTCAAAAATCGCGTACGGAGACAATTTTTGATGTCCAAGCGTATAAATTGGTGAAAGTTTATATTTTTTACTCTTCTTAATTATCAGTACAGTGAAAATCTCAGGACTGCTTCCCTTTAATTAATTTGTATTTTGTATATAGTACGCATATACTATTAAAAAGGAAATATTTTCATGTCTTCTTCATTCTGTTGATTATTTTCACATATATTTTGATAACTCTTTATATGCCACGTTCGCACGTCCGACTCATTAGACGGCGTGCCAACTTTGAATATTCTGCTCAAACCCACAAACCAGCCCAAACCGATCAATAAATCGCCGAATGCCACAGTGCAATGAAAGCTTTTCTCGAGCTTCCGTTCGTATCACGTATAGCTTCCATTTTATATGGTGATTGACTATCTAGCGGTGTTCTGTTGTAGATTTGCCTGTAAATTCTTAGTATCTTTCTTTTTTGTGTGCAAAAATCATGCCTTTACTCCAATGGAGCAATTTGTCATTAAAAAAAAAAAAACGAAAAAAAAAAAATCATCGACTTTGCCGTAACATTTCCATCAAAGCAAGGCATGGTATTTTCTCGACAAATTTGCACACTACGTGTCCAGCTTATCAGAGATCTATAGAAAAAAATGAAAAACTGAAAAAAATATTAAAAAACAGAGGCATGACTACTTTGGTGTCTCAGAATAATGTGGCACACAGGAGGTTCCTACCATGGCACATAAAGAGATAATTTACGTTTTTGCAGTTATTAAAGATATGTTCTGGTTATCATCGTACATATTTTCTTTGTTTATTTGATGGAAATGAAAAAGAAAATGAATTTAAACATTGAACTTTGATAGAAATACATCTTTATTACATTTAACATATTCCATTCTAATTATTGTATTTGTAGACTCACCGTAGGAAATATCCAATATGATGCTCCTTCTGGCTTCGGTGCTGCTGCTGAGTGGCGGACTCTCGAATGGTGAGTCATCTCAGCCCATCAAGACCTAACAAAATATTATTGTAAAACTACGGAGACGTTCCTGTTAAGTGAACATTTCAGGAATTCTTTGCATCGCGTCATATCGTTAACGATAAGACAAGCAAACCCTTCCTAAAACTGATATTTCATGAATTAATAACAGCGAGAGGTTCATATATTTTCAAACAAGCAAACAAACAAACAAACAAGCAAGCAAACACATTCTTACGTTTATATACAAACTCAGGTAAAAAAAGAAAAGAATTAAACAAATGTTCATGTTCATATTTTCAACATACGGCTGTATAAGACTTTCATAAACATCAATAATCAAACTAAAGGAAAGGCAATTGTCTTCAGGCATAATAGCTATAGGACAGATATTGCAACTTTCGGCACCAGAGAGTCCATTCCTTTATCTGTTCCATTAAAGGCAGCCGATCGCCATCCCTAATGGTACGTAAACTCCGAACGACCGAAGTTTGTGCATGCAATTGCGGAATGCCAGACTCGGTGCTATATCCATAAACGTGGGGGACAATACAGCCACCGAGACACGTGTGTGTGTGTGTGCATGTGTGTGTACGCATCATATACAAACATTGTCACCGCGAGCTGCGATGATTGGAGGAGAGAGGCCAGAAGACGCGTGTGTGTGTTTGTGTGCAGAAAGGCAATTCAGAGCTTTAATTTTGCTTGGTTCAATGCAAATAAAAAGAAAATCATGAGGAAAAAGTAATACTTTTATCCTACACTGAATATCTCTCTTTCTTCTTCTACAGTTTTCCTGTCTTTTCTTAAAAGTGGATATCTTGATGGGTTGTATCATCTTTCGATCAGTGCAGGAAATTAACATGATCTTCTTCTCTCTTTGTTCTTTGCTAGAAAAATTTCAATCCTGAAGTTTTATCAAGTGTTTTACGCAGTTACGTAATTTCCTATAATCATATAGCATGGTGGTGTAAAGAAATAATTGTGCTTTTTTACGGATATAGCACCTTTTGTGGAAAAAAAAATAATTTGCACGGCCATGTAAAACACTTTCAAGAGTGGTATCTTATTGACTACTTTCCAGGACTTGGTGTATTTTGCAGGCATGATTTAAAGACTTCGGAGAAGAATTTTTGACATCACTACAAGACAACAATCACGACGATACAAAGAATGTAAAGTGAATTCAGCATATTTCCATATTTCTTGCAAAATGGAACAACACCTACCTTCCCACTTTCGGAAAGCAGAGGAAACAATATAACCCTTGACAAGTGTCAGTAAGAAATTATAGAAATGTGTGTTTTTATAAAAAAAGAAATTCTGAGGAATTCTCTTTATATTCGTCATATAATCCAGATCCCCTAAACAAAAAGAAAAGTTATTACAGAAGAGTCAAGAGATAGAAAAGAGAAGACAAAATGCAGGAGTAGGACAGAGCACAAACACAATCACAGGTACAATTTAGTAGATCTACACAGACAGAGACATAAAGTAACGCAAATCAGGATCACGTAATGACACGATCGTTTCGCTCAATAAGCACAGTTGTCAAAAGAAAGCACGATCTCTCAGAAACATGCACTGCAAAAAGTCCGGTGTTAAATAGTGAACACCGAGCTGGTGTTAAATTTTCGGTGCTCATTTATGGTGTTGAATTAACACCTCCGGGTGTCATTTTCAAATATAAAACTGTTTTTTGAAGAGTTTCTTAGTAACTGCACTTCTTGTTGATTTTTTGTTTAAACAAGACGATCAAGAATTTTACATTAGAATACTAGATTTTTAAAAAAATGTGAAAGTAAATCTACACCACAGTAACACCAGCTGGTGTGGTCTCTTATTGAAGCTGGACGGGTGTTAGACCATTGGTATTAACACCAAAAAATATCAAATCAACACCATGTGGTGTCATTTTTTAATTAACACCAGTACAGTGTCAAAATAACACCAGGTACAGTGTCAAATTATCACCACGAAGTGTCAGGTGAACACTTTTCAACACCATCACAGTGCATTTTCTACACCTGTGGGTGTGGTCCTCTATTGAAGTTTGATCGGTGTTAGATTTAACACCCATGGTGTTAAATCTAACACCGATGTTTTTACAGTGTGATCTCATGTGTTTTCGCCCTTTATCTTTTTTTTTTTATTTCAAATGCCCAGTTGGTGCCATCACTTGTAAGGAGTGTATGGAGATAACGTCATCATCGTCGGATCTTCGAGCTAAAATTGGTGAAGCCGCAGCTGCGGGATCTCGCAGCTTTCCACAAATAGTGTCCTGCCAGAAACCCAAATCTAAGCCTTGTTCGGGCAAGTGCTATGCGCAGAAGTTCATTTCTACTTTCGCTAGTAATAGCTGTAAGTAAATCCTACGTCATAGTTGCACAGTTGCATAGTTGTACGGTTTCTTGCGTTCTGATTGGTTAAAACCTGACATCCATTCCAAGGCTGTATAGTTGTATAGTTGTATTAATTTTGACTCATCTATCCCGCGATATACGTCACTCTTCTCTCGACCCTTGACCCCTGACCTCCCATCATCCCAAGATATAACACTGCATGGTATCCTATTATGCCAGCAATACCCATGACCACGTGAGAGAGGGCCGCTCATGATAGCAACCGTCGTCTTGGGCGAATTTTGTAAAACAAGATAGAGCAAAGTTTCTGCTAAGAGTGAGTGTATAATTTTTTGTCTGCGTTTGCACATTGTTCATGGTTTATCCGGGTGCCCCCGTTCCGGTGAACAAATCCGGGTCCAATTTTGACATTTTTCAGCTTCATCTTGAAAACCTTTTTTTTTTCCGGGATTTTCATCAAATTTGAAAATAAGCATCCCTTGCGTGGTAGCATGTTTTGTGTTCAAAAGGATACCGTGCTCTCCCCCACACCCCCTTTCTATTCATGTTTATTCAACTAATATTCTACTAAGCTAAAAGAGATAGAACTTTCATTATGGTGATCATAAATTTTCAAGTTTGTTTACGCAGAAAGGGGCCAGGGGTGGCCTCAGGAACCGCATTTTCTTTTTCTTTTTTGGGGGGGGGGGAGAGGGGGGGGGGAGAAAGGAGGACGTAGTTAAGCCTAATTTTCTGCAAACTTGGCAGGATGATGAACTGAATTTGATTTACTACTGGTGATAGAGATAATGGGCACCGTGCCCTTCTTGGCGGTTCCATAGGGGGCCCCGAAATCCCAAAATTAGTGTTTGCTTTTTTTTTAATCAGCCAGCTTTTTTTTTTTTTTTTTTAAAAAAACAAGTACATTATAAACTTTAGTGGATGTCAAGTTTACGGCAGATCGAGAGAGGGCTGGCTTTCAAAATGTAATCTTTCTTTTGGAAACACATGATCGCATTTTCCACATGAACAGGTGTTAATGGCAGTGTAGTAGGTCATTTAGTCTGCAAGATATGCCGAAGGTGAACTTGTATGCGATACTCTATTAGGGGGCTAGACCAGCTTGGGTCTCTAGATTTCTTTTTATTTCGTTTTCCGCACAAATATCAACCATGTAATTTCAGCACTTTTTGATTTATTTGTTTTGTTGCTTTGTTTTGAATATACAAAATGACTCTTTGGACACAAAATGTGAAGCAAATTCTTGATAACACGCGGAAAGTATCAATACGAAAAGCAAGATACTTTTGTTGCTGCTTTTTGAGCTATCAACAGAAATATTAATCCAAAAACCCAATCGAAGGAATGTTTAGCACTGTGTTTAGATTATGTAAGAAATGCAACAAACGGTATGTAAAGGCCGTGTCACACCTTCCCGGGCAAGCTACGCGGACTTGTGGCGATGAGGTAGTTTCAAGCACGTAGAAGATTTCCGCGGGCGAACAAGAATGTTTGCGATTTGCGCCCTTATTTCTTACCATCTAGACGCGTGCAACAAGCCTGGGTAGAATGCCCGGAAAGGTGTGGCAGGGCCTAAACATGGTTTCGGATATAAAAAGATTTGCGTGCACACCTCCGGGTGACAACGGGTGAGATACGTGCTAGGTACTGTCATGTGCGGGTCATCTGCGGGGACCTCCGGGTAGTAAAAATTATTATTTGGAAGTCGTACGCAAGGCTTGCCCGGAAAGGTTTGACACGGCCTTATGAGTGTGGTAACGTTTCACCGTATAAACATAATACGAAGTTTCTAGCATTTGTAGATCAGTACTTCGTAATATCGGCTTCATTAGAAACTATTTGAAACGATCTTCTACCGAAAAACAATTAAGTTCATGCTTTGATATCCTCTAGGCTTGATTTTGGAAACTCCGTCTTGTTTAACCTACCACAAACTCAGCTATCCATGCTACAGAGGCTTTAAAAAGCGGCAGCACGAATCATTACACTCATAATCCAAGAAGCATACTAACATCACCCCTATTTTGAGATCACTTCATTGGCTACAAGTCAACGATCGCATTATTTTTAAGATTTTACTTCTGACTTTCCATTGCATACAGGACACTCCTCCTCAGTAAAATATGGATTTACCCCATAATTAGGCTACATCCCTGCTAGATCTCTACGCTCATCCAACACCGATTCTCTTACAATTCACAATATGGGGCACACGTGCCTTTGGTCATGCTGCTCCCATCTTACGGAATAACTTACCTTCAGCCACTAAAAAAATGTTCTTCTTCAGATTTCTGTAAAAGTGGTCTAAAAACTGACCTGTTTAAGGCCTCCTTTTGATTATCCATTATTTATAATGTTGTATATTCTTAATCTCCTTCACTTTCTCTTCCTTCCGCGCCTAGAGCACTCTACAGAGTGGATTTGGCGATATATAAATCATAATTATTGATTATTATATAATTATATATTATTTGTGTTATACATATACCATATAAGTATACTACGTATGAATAATACATTCATGTATTATGTGTGTGAGTGTGTGTGCGTGTGTATGTGTGTGTTTCTATGTATATTATGTATGTATTTATGATTGTTCTGTTTCGGAATGAGAACTATCTGGTCATCATCACGCTAGTAACCATTTTGATTATGATTAACACCAAAGTGCCCCCCCCCTGCTCTCTCTCTCTCTCTCTCTCTCTCTCTCTCTCTCTTGTTACCTTCTTGGTTATCATTCCAACGTACACAGATGGTAACGGTTCGATAACAGTCAATGTGACTGAGCTAGGCTGTAGCAACCAGAGTACAAAAGACCAGAAGTTCGGGGATGACAACTGCCTCATGCCGAAATCTTTAGCAGCTGTCAAGGATAAATTTGAACAGTCTGTGAAAGAGCATTTGAAAAAGAGAAGCATCTCCAACGTGACAATCACCGAAACCGCTGGCTCCCTCTGTGTGTGCGACAAGGACAAGTGCAACGTAGTGCCAACGACGACAGCGGGCGCAGTGCACATCTTGGGGAGCGCGATTGTGCTAATTGGCTCTTTGCTTTGCGCTATCGCGTTCCAAGCCGTGTAATTGGATCGCTACAGTAATGACCTCGGTTGTTTCATTCTCTTAAATACATGCATAACGCCAAACGAAAAGTGCACTTAATTATCCAAAGTAGTTTCTAATGACAGATGAATGCAATTTTACAGCAAATGTCATGTAATATGTAAATCAGGGAAATAATCTCTCAGTCTCTGTAATCATGGTAATCATAATCATACTTATTCCTTTATGTAATTGTAATAGTGCAGGTACAATGAGCAGATACCTGTAGGACATCAGTCTTCATCTATTTATGTAGCATGACATGAGATAAGAGATGAACCGAAATGTTCTATTATAGAACGACAAATTACTAAATTGTCCCGAGTGCTGTTTTGTTTCACCGAGGCCGCATGCACAGTTGGAACAGAACTGTACGAAGGATAATATTATTCGGAGTTCTGTAGTCCAGTACTGGAGTGCATCAATAGGGCATGCAATACACGTAACCTTTGTAGTAAATAGACCTCACGATCTATACATGGCCCCTTTTTTTCTTGGGTCTAGGCCCATTATCAACGATACAGGGCCTGGCCATGCACTATATACCGAGATTTTCACACGTACACGTGATGCAATCTAACCAATCACAACGCATATTATACTTGACCCATCTACTCTTTATTATTAGTCTCGTCATAGGTATTTTCTCTTTAAATCGACACAGCATGATCTGTCCCATTCCTGAAAGATTTCACTACTATTAGCTGTTCAGACATGATATTGAAGAAATGAAAAATGCACCTTTTCCACAAAGCACATGGACCGGAATTTAGTTGTTCTTACTGTAGGAAAGGAGGGGAAATGTTAATGCAAAGAAAGAAAGAAAAAAAAAACATTCAGTCCTTCTACACTATAGATCTATCCTTTTTTAATTTATTTCTGTCCGGTGGATTTCAAATCCTATTTTGAAATGCATACCACCAGTACGTTGCTTAAATGCTGTGTGGCTTTAGGAGACTTTTTGAATGAGTGTGATTTCTTTCTTTTTTTTTAATTACAAAGGGACGAAGACAATGAGTTGACTTTCGTTGCAATGGTTAAGAAATAAAACAAGAGAACCAAAAAAGAATCTTGTCTCAAGCCACTGGTAGGGTAAACAGTACTTGTACATATACAATTGGGAAACAAATCTTTTCATACAGGGGACCCTGCGTAGTGTAATATGTAGTAGATAACGTATCGACCCAAAGCGTTCTAGTCCAATTTTAGCAATTCGGGCCTCTCAGATATTAAGCTTTTACCCTGAACTTATGAGAAGATTATGAAAATGTAAACGCTTTGAAAAAAAAAAAGATTACTGAATTTGTAACGATGCGTGTTTCTTTATCCCATAATAGTGGTAGAATGTAACATGATCATTATCATGATGTATTGCCATGAAAGTCCGTCAGAAGAGTACTATTTATGTCCATTTTTTTCTGTGCGTTAATCTCTCAGTGTGTGTGTGGATGGTTGTGTGTTTATTTGTTTTGCTATTATCCTTACAGTCGGTTCAGTTTCAAAAGGCGCCACTCATGCCACATGGTCGCCAAACTCCCTTCCAATCCAATATAAACGGGCTTACATAAAACCATCGTCATTTTGTTGGAATTCAAGCCCTCAGTAGATCATGATAGTAAACATACGTGTCGACGCGATCTATTTTTTTTTTCCGATTTAGAATAGTTATGCATTATTTGCTTACTTAAGCGGTCGTTAGCGCTTACAACTCCATGCATATGACGTCATTTGGAGAGAATGCAAGCGATCGAGTCATGTCGAGCTGGTCTAGGAAGTCTAGTAGATATAGAGTATTGACCGTGTAGCGATCGTGTATTGATTGTGTGTATATCGGGATGTTCTAGTAGAGATCTGTGTGGCTGTAGAGGAGAGATTCTGGAGATGTCGAGAATGGTCGGATGTGGATCGTCAAAGATCGAATAGCGGTCGGGAAGGGATCGTGTTGAAGAACGATCGAGCATTTGGTCGGGATTGCTCTGGTAAAAATCGGTGATCGGGATTGATCTCGCTTGATCGAGTTGATCTGATCGGCAGTGGGAACGGGGTATTAAGAATGCATACTGCTAGTACTAGATGGCAAATGAAATAAAATCAGAGTGAAAAAAAAAATGTTATTCTGCCTACGCGTTACCTTTCTTATTCTCAGAACAGGATTACCAGCTATCAACAATAACCTTTCTTCAACTCTGAAGAGTAAGAATTGACACAGACACCTTCATGCTAGAGATGCCTTAAACTGGCCATTCGTCGGTTTCAATAGTACGATTTATTCATCGTAATTTCTTGCTTGCCGGATATTCTTGAAAACAAACTAACAAACAAACAAAACTAATTATCAGTCATTTCAACCATTTCGTCACATCGTAAATTCCTATGGTACCAACACATTTACGTCATTTACCCTATATTAAGGCTATCCTATAAAGAATTGTACTATGTATTCCATCTAATTTGAAGACTACGCCTTTCCCTTGTTACGACATTATTACGTAATGTGTGCAAACTACCTCCTCCCCCCCCCCCCACACACACACATACAATAAAAAGGGAAATCTACCACTTTGATATCTTTTCCACATTTTATCAGAAGACGTGACTCATCATAGACATGAATATGTTGTTATCCCTGGCTGTCTGTGTTTATTTTCAAGAACTCTGCTGTCAAATTTCACATTAAATATTTCTTAGTACAAAGTGAATCATTGAACCATAAAATATGAACATAATGTCGGTGGTGGCGCTCTTCATCTGCATCACAAGGACACCAGTTCCACAATACATCATTGGAGATTATTTCCCCCCAAATGAATTCCGAGACAGTTTGTTTTCATTCTTTTAGAAGGATGAACCTATGATTAAAATGTTAAATTGTTTGGATTTAGCATTTATATGTCTGTTTTATATATATATATATATATATATATATATATATATATATATGAAGAGTTTGTTTCCAAAAACCGATAAGTCCATTTTTGAAGATTTTGAGGTTCGGCCTCTCTCATAAAGTACAAAATAATACCTTTTAAATGATATATTGGTCACTACATATAAAGGTATACTTTTGAGGTTATGGTCAAAAGAAGCAAACATTTTCTTATTATCCTCTTTATTTTTCTTGACCTTTAATCGCAAATATCTCCATTTGGCAAATATGGACTTATCGGTTTTTGCAAACAAACTCTTCATATATATATATTATATATATGCAAACAAACTCTTCATATATATATATATATATATATATATATATATATATATATATAATATATATATATGAAGAGTTTGTTTGCAAAAACCGATAAGTCCATATTTGTCAAATGGAGATATTTGCCATTAAAGGTCAAGAAAAATAAAGAGAATAATAAGAATTTTTTTCCTTCTTTTGACCATAACTTCAAAAATGTACCTTAATATGCAGTGACCAATATATCATTTAGAAGGTATTATTTTGTACTTTATGACAGACACCGTACTTAAAAATCTTCAAAAATGGACTTATCGGTTTTTGCAAACAAACTCTTCATATATATATATATATATTTATTATATTCATAAGTAATTTCTTATAAAGCGCTATGTCCAGTCACAAACTACTCAAAGCGCTTTCTGCTCTCTCTTAAGAAAATAGAAATGGTACAAATGAATAATACATTACAATACAGTACAATACCATACAAGACAATACAATACAATGACGTCGCCTAAGAGAATGAAAAAAAAAACCCCTAATCTTATGATTGAGCAAAAAAGATATGCCTTGACATGTCGTTGAAAAGTATCTAGGCTGTGTATGTTACGAACATTATCCGGAAGTTTATTCCAAAGTGAAGGAGCCATAATGGAGGAAGGCGCGATCCCCGTAGGTTGTCCGAGTTTTGGGAACATGTAGCACCGTCGAGAACGAAGAACGTAGTGTGTATGTGTGTGCGCGTGCCTTCTAAAGCACGTTTGCTGTTGGTGTTATTGTTCTTCAGAAGCAAAAATTTTCCCTTTCAGGACAAACAAATACGGTAATGCAGTAAATTCGATTTCAATATATTAGACTTCTCCTTGACAATGTCTACATGCTAGTACACTGAAGAGAGTGTCGAATTTTTGTGCATGTTTTCTGCAAAATACCACACTCTGAAAAAAAGCCTAACTGTGCTTCCTAATAGCTGATCCTACAAATTTGCTGGTTCGCTAACTTCTCGTCTTCACATTGAGTGGACATATTGCAAAAGGTATTTAGATATAATTATTATTATTATTATTATTATTATTATTATTATTATTAGCATCATTAGTATTATCATTAGTATTATCAGTACTCTTGATTTGCTCTTTATTACATGCAGGAAGGACTTCATTTCCATGTTTCAGTAAATGACAAAGTAATATTTCACAACATTAACAGTAAAATGCTACTTATAAACAACAAAAAGGTAAGGTACAGAAACTACAAAATATAATTAAGGAGACAAATACACATATACTCTATAGCTGATCTTGTTTAATGATTGACCACGGATATCAGTAATTACAGCTATAGAAAGTGCAGAAAATCATGAATGGAACGTAACATGGTTATGTTACCTTTCCAAGGACTTACAGTGCTATATGACTAAAAGAACTACACAAAACATGGGAATTTATTTCAATTTGATTCAGAAACAAAATTTAATGCAAACTGAGGAAGAAAGGAATGAATTCCTTCAACTTAGCACACGATATAATAACTTCAATCCAATTCAATTCATTTATTTCCATTTCAATCACAAAAAGCAACATTAAGCATTCAGTGTTACAGATGAAAATAAAAACAATGACATATAAAAAAACAACAACAACGACATCAGAATTAGTCATAAATTGTTCCAGATTACAACAGGCAACAAGTAAAATGGAAAATGGTGTACACATAAAAAGCCAATAAGGCCTGTAGGCGCGCGTACATCGTTTTTACAAATCATGTAGAATCGGAATGAAAGTTATTTTCAAAAATAATAAATCAGTTTCATACAGAAGATACAAAAAAGAACATAAATAATCAAAACAAAAACAAAAGCCAACATAAAAAGATGGGTAAATACATCAATGTAATTTTAAGAAAGAGACAAAAGATTCTTTTATACCGCTTCTTAAATAAATAATATGTTGCTTATTATAATCATCTGGGTGTTTTGCATTACAAAAAAAAAATGGTCCTATATGACGAAGAGTTGATTTTGATATCGTACTAGGACATTTCCACTGATTAACTTTATTGATGCTCCGTGTGTTGTAACTTGTATGCTTAGTAACATGCAGTGTCTGGTATTACTAGTAACATGGTAACAGGTCATTACAGAACGCTCCATACTTAGTCCAGCTGGGGAAAAGGGTGTTCGTGCATTCCAGTGATATTTTCTAAATAACAAGGACTCAGTGATTATTTGCATAAATTCAAGATGACAACCATGCAACCTAGTTATGACTATATGTCCAGCGGAAAGTAAATTCTGGTGTTTAAGCCTATATGTTTTTGAGGTTAAGGAATACAGTTATATCTGAAGTGAATCTCAAACATCCCTTGTGTTTGCATAATATTTGCATTATGCACAATGACCATTATGTTGCCTGTGCAAGCCCATATCTCCGTATATTACATGTCTAGAATGGTCCCCTTGTCTGTGATCTTAATGTCACTGATAAGAATTCTATTACATAACACTTCGTACAAGCTTTCAGAGGGTTAGCATATTCCTGCGTGCTTTGGCAGAGAGATCACACAAAGGAAATTCAAAGTCTTTTGTTATGATAATGAGTTTGGCACCCCAGTCCCTATAAATAGCAGGTATTCCCACTATTCGACATCTTTTCTTCGTGTGTTCGGCAGAGAGTTAGCTTGCACAGTGCAACTGTGCGTTATAAGCTTCGCTTACTGATCTTTTTCGACGTGTGACAAACCTGAGTGATACAGAAGACAACGCTTCACAGCCGCCGGTAACGGGGCTGTATATCAGGTAGAGCTGCGGTCTAATCTTTCGGCGCAGAAGAGTGAGATTCAACGTTTATCGGCCCAATTATCTCGCTTTATGGATGGACAGGATGTCTGTCTCCAAAACCTCTGAGCCAGCCCGCCATGCGCTGCATGCGGGAGCACTTCAGACTTATGGCTCCTTCGCGGTGTGACCGCGAAGCTGATTTACTGAGCACTTTGTGGAGACAATCAGCCAGAATTCTGCAACCACTCACCTGCTCAGCTCGGACCCGAAGGCGGAGTTCGAGAGCTTAGTGCAGGCAGCACGCGATTTTTTTTTCCGTAACCCTAACGCGTCGAAATTGCCAATTGTGTCACTTGAGCAAAGACTATCAGTGTACAAGTTGGTTTTTGTACGCATGTGCGTGGACTTCGCATGACTTGGGCAGAGTAGGCGTTGAGTTTGTACTGTATATACACAGTACCATTGGCATGGTCGTCTGCTAACTACAGAATCCGATTACAATGTGAGAATGGGACGCCGTCCTTCAAACAGAAACATAACAACGGGTTTATGTGTATATGGGTATGTGTATGCGTGTGTGTGTGTGTGTGTGTGTGTGTGTGTGTGCGTGTGTGGTTTACACTTCACCAAGGAGGTACTGCCTAGTACCTCCTTGACTTCACATGTCATCGGCATCGCGTTCGCCTTTGCCTTAGCTTATAGGTGGTATTTCTGTGGTTTTGTTCGCCGTCTGCTGACATTTTTCCTGTGCCTCGCAAGATTTTCGTTTCTAGGATGCATGCAAACTCGACGTCGTCATCAATATCTTGCAAAAAGTAAATTGGAAATCTAATTGAAGCTTGGAATAAATTATAATCAGAGTATTATATATTTAGGCTAACAGCTGCAGCGATTGCTATTGTTATTAACATTGATCATGTTTATTAAGCCCCACAAAATCAGATTCGAAGTGGGCATTGGGTCTTGGGTAACATGGATGAACTACTGGGTTAACTTGGGTTTATCCCCCAACTTCACGATGATTCAGAAAGGCGTAGTATAGGCTCCTTACTTCAGGTTCATGTATATCAAGATATATGATTACGTTCTCAAGGAATAACATCCAAGATGAAGACGGGGGAGGGAAGAGAAACTGTGGGGGGGGGGGGGAGAGCTATAGTATAATCATCGATTTTGATCGATAATCTCTCTATGAATAGTTTAATTTAATCAGCTTTTGAGGGCATTTTGGATCGGCCAAAAATCAAAAGATGTGCTATTTCCAACAAATTCTATTCATTTTCCCAGTCCATACATGTACAAAATTGCTCTAATATCACGGTTTGAATTGCTCTATCAATATTATTTTTTTTTCACTTTATCATTGCCAACCCTATAGTACTTTTTATCACGTACCATCGTCATCTCTACCACCACGACCATCATTGAAGGAAACCAAAACCCAAAAAGAAATGTGGATTGAGTGAAAGCAGCAACATTGGTAGAAAACATCAGTGAAAGTTTAAGGAAAATTGGGCAATCGATGCAAAAGTTATGAATTTTTAACGTTTTGATGTTGGAACCACTGGCTGCATGACATCATGTGTGGGCAACAACATAAAGAAAATATAAAGAAAACAAACATGTTTTCACTTTTCTTGAGTAATGGAAGAGCATTTGATTAACCACTTTCAGAAAGTAGGGGGAATGATTACTACCCTTAACATAAATTATGTCAGTATCAATTAAGTTGAGGGAATGTGTAATTTTACTGATTTTTTTTTTTTTTGGTGGAATTCTTTTCATATTTTCTTTACATTGTTGTCCACTAAAGACTTCATGGTCTCTATAGTAGTCTCTTTATTAAGTGATTACAACACCAAAATATAAAAACGAATAACTTTTGATTGTCCGATTTTTCCTCAAACTTTCACTGATGTGTACTGCTAATGTTGCTGCATTCACTCAATTCATATTGTTCTTTGGGTTTTGGTTTCCTTTCCCAGGTCAAAAAAACAGTAGAAACCAGTAGAAACCAGTAAGCATTTTTCACTGGTCGTTACTAGTTTTAACTGGTCTTAACTGGTCCTAACAGGTTTCAACTGGTTCCAGTTGAAACCAGCAAGGTAACTCCAACTTTCCAGTAACAAAATTAGCAATTCTAATTGAAACCAGTTGAAGACGTACTGGTACCAGCTGATACCAGTTTAAACATACTGGTACGAGTTTATACCAGTTGAAGTTGCACTGCTTACCAGTTGAAACCAGTAAAAGTCTACTGATGGCCAGTTGTAGTAACAGTTCAAGTATCACTGTACCAGTTGGTAACAGTTTCTGTCGGTTGAAGTCTTACTGGTACTAGTTGATACCAGTTCAAGTGTCATTTTGTACCAGTTGATACCAATTGAAGGCTACTGGTCTATAAGTTAATACGAGTTGAAGTTCCCAGTTGATACCAGTTCAAGTCTCAATGTGTACAACGGTGCCACTTGATATATCAACCAATCATTACTACCATCATTGTTTTTATTAGATTACCATGCACGACCATAAACATCATTACTATCATTTCACAACTGGATATCATCTTATCATCATCACCACGATTATCACTTGTATTACCATCGTATACATATCACCACAAGCAATAAATCTTCCACCACTATCAATACTTTTTTGTTCATGTCATCAATCCATCAACAACAACTTCACGAAATCTCTTTCAAAGTTTTCAGCATCATCATTATTCTCAGTCTGAATAAGCATTGCGACTGGCAATATATTCCTACTCGATCCCTCCCTCCAATGCCCACATGGCCTAGCACCCTTAATTGAATTGATGAAGAGAAACGATTGAATATTAAAACACTGATTTTTGTTTGTTTGTTTGTTTGTTTGTTTGTTTGTTTTTTGTTTGTAAGAACACTAGCCGCATTCACACGTACAAAATAGCTGGTTACCGAGCGCGCTCCAAAAGGCGAGTTCTTGTTATACTCGCAACTTTTTTATAAACTTCATGATCGATATTTTATAGAAACAAACACCTGGCTTTAACTGGTATCAGATTCCCAGGTGGGTTCATGACTTTAAATGTGTATAAACCATTTGTTGTCGACCGACACCCAAAAAAGGGAAGCCATGAGTGATTTGTTGTTTCGAAGTCGTGCAGTATCGTACACATAAAAAGTGATGAGATATTAGAGCTGTGATAGAAGTTTACCAGTATGAAGTTTATCAATATCAGCATAACCATTTATGTCTACCATATGAGAGAGAGAGAGAGAAATAATCCAACCCACCACCTCCGATTCTCAATTAAAACACATTTGTAGAAGAGATTTGAAACGATCGTTTTGTAATGTGTTATTTGGCACAAAATAATTGCACTTATTTTTAATAATGGTAATCGATAACCAAATGAAAATCAATTTGCCAGATATTAGCCAGATTTAAGATCTTTTCATTAAGTTGGAGCAACGAGTATCAGTTCAGAGTCACAGAGGCTACATTCGAGTTTTTATAAAATGCATTCATGGGAAACTGATAACTACAAGTTTAATTGAACGATGATAGCACCCATTATTATGGTTACAGATCGTTATTGAGAAGGTTCGTTATTCAGAAGGTGAGTATTCCGAAGGTTCGTTGTTCCGAAGATTCGTTATTCCGAAGGTTCGTTATTCCGAAGATTCGTTATTCCGAAGGTTCGTTACAGACCCTTTTTCATTGTTGGATCAACGAACCTTTGGAATAACGAACCCTATTTTATTTCCGGATTAGCGAACCTCCGGAATAACGAACCCTATTTCAGTTTCGAATAAACGAGCCTTCGGAAAGCGAACCCTATATTTTTTCGGATGAACGAACCTCCAGAATAACGAACCTGCGGAATAGCGCGACAAATGTTCGGATTAACCTAGGCCTACCGTTTTTGATTTTAGGATTTTAGGAACCTTCGGAATAACGAATATCCGAAACACACAAATTCCCTATACCTATTATAGAGGTTATAGAGGTTCGTTAATCCGGACAATTGTGACGTTATTCCGAAGGTTGGTTAGTCCGAAAATAAAATAGGGTTTGCTATTCCAAAGGCTCGTTTATTCGAAAATGAAATAGGGTTCGTTATTCCGAAGGTTCGTTAATCCAAAAATCAAACCCATTATTCCGAAGGTTCGTTAATCCAAAAATCAAACAGGGTTCTGGAACGGGTCACAAGACTGTTTGAACGTTCTTAAAACGTTTTTAAACGTTCTAGAGGGCTTTCAAAAGTTGTCTAAATGTCTATAACGTCCAAACGTTTTTCTGTCGTCCTTAAAAATCATGTACAGAAAGGTTTTTAATTGTTATTTTAACGTTTATGAAAAGTTTTTATAACGTCCAATTGAAACGTTTTAGATACGTCGAAAAACCTTCCAGAAAAATGACCTTCTGAAAACGTTTTGACGAAACGTCCAAATAACGAACTTGGAACGTTTCAAGAACGTTTAGAAAACGTCCAAATGTTAGCTAGGAACCAGATTTGCATCATGGTTGTATCTTAAGGTGCTCACATGCACTTTATTAGACCTTAACCGGCCACGATCTAAACATGACGTCAAAATCACGTCCATTTTCCTTGTTTAGTTTTCGTGAAAAAGGCGTCTTTCAGACATTTTTCTTGTTTTCTTTACCAATATACATCAAAAAGGCATGAATTGACGTGAGACGACGTGCTCATGACGTTATTCTGACGTACACCTTGTCTTTAGAATTGTATTTTACACGTCATTAAGACGACTCTAATGACCACCAATGACATCTTTGGGACAACTTCCATTTGAGCAAAAATACGACATATTCACGTCAGTTTGACACGTTTATATGATGCAAGTATCTGCCTGTTATTTTCGTTTATAAGACATTAAATTAGTAACCACGTCTTTACGACATCTTTGTATAACCAACAAGGCGTCAGAAAGACGTCACAAATATGACGTCTTTTAGATGTCTTCAAACACCAATACGACTTTTTGGCGTCAGGTTGAGACGTCTAAATAGCGTCTGTTTTCTTTGCTTATTTACGTCAAACAAACGACAATCATTACGCCTTTCTGAAGTCTAGATAATGAATTCTCTCTATGTGTTCCATTTCAGCAAAAAACAATCTTATTTTTGACAGTTGACTGACGTGAAACTGTCGTCGTTCTGACGACAGTATGTCGCAAACTGATATAACTCTATAAATCTATAATTTCTTAGGCCTTAATTATATGAAGTCACAAAGAGGTCGCAAAACTGACGTAAATTTAACGTCACGTCATTAATATGACGTGGTAAATAGGTTGCAGAGCAACGTAAATTTTAGTTCACTAATACGTCGTAAATATGAAGTGAATAATAGGACCCTACGTCACAAAACTGACTTGAATTTTACGTCTTTACCCAGCTAACGCAAAGACGTTTTCTAAACGTTCTTGAAACATTTTGCTTCTAATTTTGCTTCTGAAATGTTCTTAACTAAAGAATCTGATGAATTAAAACTAGATTTTGATCTAAATGACATTCCAGCATATATGTTTTCTGCAAGTTACTGCTCAGAAAAAGATCTCATTTCATCATCCCATTCTGACCCAAATCAACTTTTCATTTCTCATTTTAATATAAGGAGTTTAAACCAACATTTTGATCAATTTCTTCTATTCATTGATGAACTACGATTTACTCATGGTGTCATCGGCCTCAGTGAAACATGGTTACAGGAGAAGTCACCTTTCTCCTTGTTTCACATTGATCAATTTAAACTTATAACAAACAATAGATTATGTAAGAAAGGAGGTGGAGTTGGTTTTTATGTCACAGAAAATTTAAACCATCGGTTATTAGAGGAGTTCAGTTTTATGACAGAATTTTTTGAAAGTATTTTCATCGAGATAAAAGTACCAAATAAAGGAAATGTAATTGTCGGGGAAATTTACAGGCCACCAAATTCGAATTTAACTGAGTTCGTTGAATTACTCGATGGCATTTTGTTAAACCAGTATTTCAGAAATAAAACATGTTTTCTTATGGGTGATTTTAATTTAAATCTTTTAAACTACGATAACCATAATTGTCAAGAATTTCTCAATCAAATGCTGTCTAAGTCTTTCATTCCTCTTATAAGAAAACCTACAAGAATCACTGATATTTCTTCTACTTTAATCGATAATATATTTGTTAACAAGTTATCTTCTCCTATTTCACCTGGTATTGTGGTTACTGATATCTCTGATCATTTTCCTGTGTATGCACTTATTGGTAACGTTGACACTCTGACAGAAAGTGCGCACAACACTTCCGGTTTTCGTGTGATGTCAGAGTCAAATATTAACAGGCTTAGAGAAAAGTTAAAACTCGTTGATTGGTCGATTGTTTATAATCAAAATGACGTAAACTTATCATTTGATTTTTTCATACATATTTTCATTACTCAGCTCAATACTGTTATCCCTTGTAAATGTTTTAAATCAAATCATAAAAAAGTACCTCGGCAGCCATGGGTTACTAAATCACTTTTAAAATCCATTAATAAGAAAAATAAACTGTTTCGTAAATATTGTAAAGTACCCACTGTTATGAATAAGTCCCGATATAGTCGGTATCGTAATATCCTTACTTCTTCATTACCTTTAGCCAAACGGATGTATTTCATGAATCAATTCGATAAATGCAAATGTGATGTGAAGGGTACGTGGAGGGTGATAAATCAGGCGTTGAAATGTAATACTGACAATAATGCTCCTAGTTATATTCAAGAGGATGATGTTCGTATTGACGACCCCATAGACATAGCTGAAGTTTTTAATGATTACTTTGTACACATTGGCCCAAATCTGGCTGACAAAATCCCTTCAGCGCACCAGGAATTTCACTCTTTTCTGGATAATAGGAATGTGGCATCTTTATTTTTTGTACCGATTGTTGAAGATGAAATAATAAAGATTGTTGATAGATTAAATACAAAAAAAGTTCGGGATATGATGGAATCACACATTTTTTGGTAAAAAACGTGATTCATGAAATAATTTCACCCCTTACTTTTATTTTGAATCAATCCTTATCTAGTGGTAAAGTTCCTTGTAAAATGAAAGTAGCCAGAGTTGTTCCCATTTTGAAAAAAGGGCGAAAAGATTTTGTTAATAATTATCGTCCTATTTCCCTTTTAACTTCCTTTTCAAAGATACTTGAAAGACTTGTGTATAAACGTACCCTTAATTTTCTTCTCCAGTCAAAAATATTTACTGATTCTCAATTTGGATTTCGCAAAAAACATAGTACAACTCACGCATTACTCAAGTTTATTGATAATATAGCTCATGCTATAGATGATGTATCTCACTCTGTTGGTGTTTTTCTTGATTTTTCAAAGGCGTTTGATACAATAGATCATGATATTTTACTTTATAAATTAAATCATTACGGAATTCGGGGTAAGGTGCTAGAATGGTTTTCTGATTATCTGACAAATAGAAAACAATTTGTAAGTATCCACGGTCACGATTCCCAACCTAAGTTAATTTCTTGCGGGGTTCCTCAGGGTTCCCTGTTAGGTCCACTTCTTTTTATTTTGTATATCAACGATATTCAGAACTCATCTAAGATCCTTTCCTTCGTTTGTTTTGCAGACGATACAAATTTGTTCTTTTCTCATCCAAATCCTGATGAACTTATAAACATAATAAATGAAGAACTTGTTTCTGTTCAATCTTGGATTTTTGCAAACAAACTTTCCTTAAACCTTGAAAAAACTCATTATATTTTGTTTAGTAATTCCCCACCTGTACTACCTATTTCTGTCAAGATCAACAACATTGATTTGTCACAGGTCAACAGTACAAAATTTTGGGGTCTTTACATTGATAGTGATTTATCTTGGAGAACCCATGGTGTTGGTTATGTAAGTAGAATTATTGCTAGAAATACAGGGGTTCTAAACAAACTTAGTTATTATTTTCCATGTAATATTCTACAGAGTATATATTCAACTTTGATATCTCCCTATCTTAATTATGGGATTCTGGCGTGGGGAAATGCTTCTAAAAATCTTATCGATTTGTTATTTATTGTGCAAAAACGCGCTATTAGAATTGTAAACCACGCTGGATATTTATCGCATACGAATGAACTTTTTATGAGCAATAAAATTTTGAAAATTCCTGAGTTATTTTCTTACAACGTTTGCCTGTTTATGTTTCAATTCTCAACTGGCCAATTACCAGATGCATTTTCCAAAATGTTCACAAGGAACTATACAGTTCATGATTATCCAACCCGCCAACGTTATGCGTATCACCTTCCACGTACCCGAACAATTTTTGCGAAAAAAAACTATCATGTTCACTGGACCTAAATACTGGAATGAACTCCCTACGGAACTTACAAGCTGCACCACTTTAACCTCATTCAAACGAAAATTAAAACAATATCTTTTGAGCAGCTACGGCATGCATATTGTATAGTACTTGTTGCTCAGTATTTCCTCCCTTGTCTATCTTATTTATCTTCTAGTAGTAGTCCGACGGGATCCTAACCATGTACATTATTATTCTTCGATCAGTCTGCCTGTTGCGCTCTCTAAGTTTTTATTGTTACACTCGATTGTTGGAATTCTTGCGCGTGGCAGCTGTCTGTTACCATGGTCACACGGCCTGCATGGTTTAGGACCCCGCTGGAATTTGACACCTGAGCTCCATTGTCCTTGTGTGTATATTTTATATTCACGACAAAATTCTTTTAGCCCACCTTCCATTTATGTATTTATGCCAATTGTTACGTCATCATCTATACCTCCACACCCACTTAAATCCTTAAAATCTCAGTCGTTGTTCTCTCAATGTCCTTACTTGTAGTATAGGTTATAGTTGCAACATGTGACCTTTCAGTGTTTTATTCTGTATTTTATATAGCAACATTTGATTTGATCTTGTTCGTTTTAATCGGATCCCCCAATTATAGTATGGTCTAAAAATATCTGTACTTATGCTTCCCCTAATCTGATTTTACCACGGGACCTGCGGCTCTATACAAGCTTGCTTTTACGCAGGCCCCATCATATTTTTTTCGCATTATGATCTCAGTTTAACTCGCATGTATACAGACCTTGTGTATACCAAGACAAACTTTTGAACATTCCGGTGAAGTTCTATTTTGAATTATGTTCTGTATAGATTTCGTATCAATTTTTATGTGAGAAATATGAAAATAAATTGAAATGAAAAAAATTCCAAGTTCGTTATTTGGACGTTTTATCAAAACTTTTTCAGAACGTCTTCTTGTGGAAGGTTTTCGACGTATTTAAAACGTTTCAATTGGACGTTATAAATACTTCTTTTAAACGTTAAAATAACACTAAAAAACCTTTCTAAATTTTTAAGGACCGACAGAAAAACGTTTGGACGTTATGGACATCCAGAAAACTTTTATAAACCCTCTACAACGTTTAAAAACGTTTTAACAACGTTCACAAAGTCTTATGACCCGTTCCAGAACCCTGTTTGATTTCTGGATTAACGAACCTTCGGAATAACGAACCCTAGTTCATTTTCGAATAAACGAGCCTTCGGAATAGCGAACCCTATTTCATTTTCAGACTAACGAACCTTGGGAATAACGAACTTTCGGAATAACGTCACAAATGTCCGGATTAACGAACCTTTCTTGATTTTCGGGTTAACAAACCTCTAGGCATAGGGGATCTGTGTGTTTCGGATATTCGTTATTCCGAAGGTTCGTTAATCCGAAAATCAAGAAGGGTACTTTAGTCCGAATATTTGTGGCGTTATTCCGCAGGTTAGTTATTCCGAAGGTTCGTTTATCCGAAAAAAACCAGGGTTCGCTTTCCGATAAGGCTCGTTTATTCGAAAATAAAATACGGTTCGTTATTCGGAAGGTTCGCTAATCCGAAAATAAAATAGGGTTCGTTATTCCGAAGGTTCGTTGATCCGACAATGAAATAGGGTCCGTAACGAACCTTCGGAATAACGAGCTTTGTTTCATTTTCGGATTAACGAACCTTTGGAAAGCGAAACTTCGGAATAACGAACCTTCGGAATAACGAATCTTCGGAATAACGAACTTTCGGAATAAAGAATCTTCTGAATAACGAACCTTCTAAATAACGAACTGTAACCATAATAATGGGTGCTATCATTGTTCAAACTTGTAGTTATCAGTTTCCTATGAATGTATTTCATAAAAACTCGAAAGTAGCCCCTGTGACTCTGAACTGATGCTCGTTGCGCCAACTTAATGAAAAGATCTTAAATTTGGCTAATATCTGCATGACAAATTGATTTTCATTTGGATATCGATTACCATTATTAAAGATAAGGGAAATTATTTTGTGCCAAATAACACATTATAAAACGATCGTTTCAAATCTCTTCTACAAATGTGTTTTACTTGAGAATCGGGGCTGGTGGGTTGGATTTTTCTCTCTCTCTCTCTCTCTCACATAGTAGACATATGGTTATATATTGATAAACTTTATACTGGTAAACTTCTATCACAGCTCTAATATCTCATCACTTTTAATATGTACGATACTGCACGACTTCGAGACAACAAATCACGCATGGCTTCCCTTTTTGGGTGTCAGTCGACAACAAATGGTTTATACACATTTAAAGTCATGAACCCATCTGGGAATCTGATACCAGTTAAAGCCAGGTACTTGTTTCTATAATATATCGATCATGAAGTTTATAAAAAGTTGCGAGTATAACAAGAACTCGACTTTTGGAGCGCGCTCGGTAACCACTTTGTACGTGTGAATGCGGCTAGTGTTCTTACAAACAAACAAAAAACAAACAAACAAACAAACAAACAAACAAAAATCAGTGTTTTAATATTCAATCGTTTCTCTTCATCAATTCAATTAAGGGTGCTAGGCCATGTGGGCATTGGAGGGAGGGATCGAGTAGGGATAATATTGCCAGTCGCAATGCTTATTTAGACTGAGGATAATGATGATGATGATGATGAAAACTTTGAAAGAGATTTCGTGAAGTTGTTGTTGATGGATTGATGACATGAAAAAAAAAGTATTGATAGTGGTGTAAGATTTATTGCTTGTGGTGATATGTATACGATGGTAATACAAGTGATAATCGTGGTGATGATGATAAGATGATATCCAGTTGTGAAATGATAGTAATGATGTTTATGGTTGTGCATGGTAATCTAATGAAAGCAATGATGGTATAAGTGATGATGGTTGATATTAAAGGAAACCAAAACCCAAAGAACAATATGGATTGAGTGACAGCAGCAATATTAGCATTACACATCGGTGAAAGTTTGAGGAAAAATCGGACAATCAATGCAAAGGTTATTCGATTTTATATTTTTGGTGTTGTAATCAATGAAAAACAGAGATTACTAGAGACCATGACGTCTTCAGTGGAGAACAATGTAAAGAAAATATAAAGAGGATTCCACAAAAAAAAAATCAATAAAATTACACATTCCCGCAACTTAATTGAGTATATGAATATAAGAACGACCCAAGTCCATGGAAGATCATTTCGAGTAAACTAAAAAAAACTTCATATTTTTTTTTTGTCCAATAATATTCTATTTAACTGTGATGGGAAGGCAACATTGTATATACAAATTAGAACATATATTATTATGACAATTAACATTTACATTAATTGTGGAGAGGCCATTTTGTGTGGTGGACTTGGGTCGTTCTTTGATTCATATACATGATATTCTGCTATAGAAATGGGAGAAGGATGAGAGAGGGCGCTATTATATGAATGTAAGAATGACCCAAGTCCTTCATTCTTACATTAATATAAGATTTAACTCATTCATTTCTGGCACTTCCGGGGGTAATTAGGATTTATCATTTACACACAAGATGAGTCCATGCATAAGCTACAATTTCCCATGTCAAACTAAATTTGGCCAAAAATTGGACTTGTGTCGTTCTTATATTCATATACTCAATTGATACTGACATAATTTATGCTAAGGGTAGTAATCATTCCCCCTACTTTCTGAAAGTGGTTAATCAAATGCTCTTCCATTACTCAAGAAAAGTGAAAAAATGTTTGTTTTCTTTTATTTTCTGTATGTTGTTGCCCGCACATGATGTCATGCAACCAGTGGTTCCAACATCAAAACGTTAAAAATTCATAACTTTTGCGTTGATTGCCCGATTTTCCTTAAACTTTCAGTGATGTGTTCTACTAATGTTGCTGCTTTCACTCAATCCATATTTCTTTGTGGATTTTGGTTTCCTTCAATGATGGTCGAGGTGGTAGAGGCGACGATGGTACGTGACGAGAACTTCGGACTATAGGGTTGGCAATGATAAAGTGAACATCAAAAAATTGTTGATAGAGCAATTCAAACCGTGATACTAGAGCAATTTTGTACATGTATGGACTGGGAAAATGATTTGATTTTGTTGGACATAGCACATCTTTTGATTTTTGAATGCCGATCCAAAATGCCTTTTTAAAGCTGATTGAATTAAACTATTTATAGAGAGATTTTATCGATCAAAATCGATGATTACTAGCTCTACCCCAGTTTCTCTTCCCTCCACTATCTTCATCTTGGATGTTTTTCCTGGAGAATGTAATCATATCATATATCTTGATATACATGAACCTGAACTAAGGAGCCTATACTACGCCTTTCTGAATCATCGTGAAGTTGGAGGATAAACCCAAGTTAACCCAGTAGTTCATCCATGTTACCCAAGACCCAATGCCCATTTCGAATCTGATTTTGTGGGGGTTAATAAACATGATCAATGTTGATAACAATAGCAATCGCTGCAACTGTAGACCTAAATATATAATACTTTGATTATAATTTATTCCAAGCTTCAATTAGATTTCCAATTTACTTTTTGCAAGATATTGATGACGACGTCGAGTTTGCATGCATCCTAGTAGGGCTCACACCTGTACAAATGAAATGGAATGTCCCAGACCCCTTCACAAATTCGTACCAAAGATACCAAAATAAATGAAGAAAAAAATTAATTTAGAATCAATGATGTAGTTTGGCAAAAACTGAATAGCTGTAAATATTGAGTATGAATTCTTCTACAAACTGCATTTTGGTTGGAAGATGAAAGCTTTTCTGATTGAATTTGAGGGGACTTTATTTCATTGGCTGCATGTAAAGAAAAGAGGTGATTTTTTGAGTGAAGAGAACTCGTAGTTTGGCTTTGCAGACCCTTGGACAGAATTTGAGCCGAAGAACCCACCTGGGAAATTTGATGGATGAAAGGGTATATCTCACTTATCCAGGTTAGTGAAGATGAAACATCTCATTTCTCCCAGCTATTTACGGAATTTTTTGAAGTTTTAATTTTAACACACGTTTCTAAGGGGAATTATTTACCCGTGTGAGCCCAGTAACGCAATTCTTGCGAGACATAGGAAAAGTGTCAGCAGACGGCGAACAAAACCACACCTATAAGGCAAAGGCTAACGCGATGCCGATGACATGTGAAGTGGAAACACACATACACACACACATACACACACACACACGCTTACACACACGCATACACATACCCATACACACAAACCCGTTATGTTTCTGTTTGAAGGACGGCGTCTCATTCTTACATTTATGTAATCTGATTTCTGTGGTTAGCAGACGACCATGCCAATGGTACTGTGTATAACAGTACAAACTCAACGCCTAACTGCCCAAGTCATGCAGAGTCCACGCACATGCGTACAAAAACCAACTTGTACACTGATAGTCTTTGCTCAAGTGACACAATTGGCACTTTCGACGCGTTAGGGTTACGGAAAAAAAAAATCGCAGGCAGCACAGCCCGTGGGAGGCAGTGCAAACGCCGCTTCGGCGACCAGCTCATAGAGCTGGAAGCAGACAATTTGTATGAAGGCCTTGAGGAATTCGGCCTCAGATGGATTGACCGCTCAGCTGACAAGGCGGTCACATTGCCCCCGTGAAAGGATCGAGAGCGTGGAAAAAAGAATCCATACTCTACAGTACATGACGCCCTCGACGCCCCCTTTCGGTGTGTGCACCGAGAGTCGAGGAGTAATGTGCACCTCGATCCCCGGGAAAACCGTCCAGCTGACAGAAGTGCAAAAGACGGTGATTAAGTGAATGTTCCCTTTTGTGTAAATGCTAAAATCACCCGAGAGCTGCAGACAACAGCTAGGGAGCAGCGGTCAGTCCATTCAGCCCCCGTTGCTTGACTGGCGGTCAACGGAGTTACTCTGTGCGGTAACATCCTCGTATGAGATGAACATGAGAACCGAGAGGAGCTCAAACTTGCTTTCAATCAGAAGTACAGGGGCATAATAATTTATGCAGTAGATCGGTCTCCATAGGGAAAACGCTATTTGAGTAAGACTTGCAAACAACAGGAAAAATGATGGCGAGTCGCCCCTCGTGCGTGGGCCAAAAAGTCACCTTCTCCGACCGACCGCGTCGTCGGTCGTTCGGTAGCACGCGGATAGAACATACCGTCATATTTTCCAGCAACGCACCATCTAATGTAGAAAAACTAGTAAGTCCCCGTTTACATGCGGGACGACTCAGATTTTTCAGAGAGACGTGGTCTCTCATTATTTCTGATCCCTGGATTTCAGACACTATTTGTTGTTACAAGATCTTATTTGACGGTTATCCCAACAAAAATTATTCCTCCTCAATTACTACTGTCGGAGGAGGAAAATGCGGGAATTAATTTGGAATTTCTTTCGTTATTAACCAGAAAGGGGCAACATCAGAAATTTCCCCTAGGGGAAGCTTCATTTCTGTCCACTATATTCACAGTTCCAAAGAAAACCGAGGATCTCAGATCCTTCATTGATTTGAAAAATCTGAACTCGTTCGTCCAGTATTAGCATTTCAAGATGGAAATTTTTCGAAATGTTAAAGAAATCCTAATTAATGCAATCTGACTACCTAACGTCACTGGATCTCAAGGATGCATATTTTTCAATTCCTATTCATGAAGATTATCAAAGTATTTGTTCTACGTGGAATGGTCGTTTTTATTGTCTTACTTGCTTACCCTCTGGGTTAAGTTCAGCACCAAGGGTATGTACTAAAGGAATGAAACCCGTTGTTGCTTCTCTTAGAAGCAGAGGCATGAGAATAATGATTTATTTGGACGATATTTTAATTGTTTGCCCGCTCTAAAGAGGAGAGTATTGCTAACACGAACTGTGTTTTGGATTTACTGGCATCATTGGGATTGTCATTAATTTTGGGAAGTCACGACATCTCCGACCTACTCGGGCTTTAATTTGGTGGCGAGCCATCTAGACGAAAAAAAAATGACAAGATAAGGAATCTTGGGCATCCTATTTTGTCGTCTCCCTCGACAAAAATTCGAGATTTAGCAAAGTTCATTGGTTTTTTCTTCTCCATTTGACCCCGTATACCGGCGGGTCGCTGGCATTATCGTGTTCTAGAAGTCGTGGAGAACCAAAGCAGTGCAAGAATCAGGTGGTAATTTTCATACATCTCCGATCTTTAATTCAATAAACAATAATGCCATTGAAGAAATTCGTTGGTGGCTTCCCTTGCCATGCAAGCAATTTGGGTCCTGCATCGACATTCCTGTCATCCATTGACAATATTCGTACAGCTGCTAGCACCTCAAGATGGGGTTCACTCTGTGTATATGATAATTCCCTTACTCAAGGTGTCTGGTCTCGAGAGGAAGCTAATCTGCATATCAATGCGCTAGAATTACTGGCTATTCATCGAGGCCTTGCCTCCCTGTGCGACACCTCCCATAAGCAACACACTCATATTAAGTCAGATAACAGTGCAGCTGTCAGTTACGTCAGGAAAATGAGTGGTAGTATTCCATTACTTAATAAGTTGTCATATGACATTTGGGCGTGGTCGCTGAGTCGCTACTCTTGGCTATCTGTTTCCCACTTGGCTGGTGTTGCTCATATAGAAGCAGATAATTAATCTATCTTGGAGAGATATGAAGAATTAAATTAGTCTTCGTCCTGATATATATTTTCGTTGCTCTTATCTATACCTTCCTTCAGACCCGAAATTGATCTTTTCGCATCCAGTGCCAATAGGAAATTGGTTACGTACTTGTCTTGGGAACAAGACCCCTAAGGCTATCGATGCCTTTTCAATATCATGGGAATTTTTACATCCCTACTATGTTTTTCCTCCACTTTGTTTTTGCCCACTGTCCAGGGTCCTTCCCATGTCCGCAGGGACAATATTAACCCATTCACTTCGGGAACCAGGTGGTTTGTGTATTAAGTTTATGGGGATTTCAGAATTCAGTGTGGAACGGGTTAACTGCCAGAGAGCAGTCTCGATCACCCCCTTTGTGGAGGACACAATCGTGGCTCCCGCTCACCCGCGATCCTGGCAGCCCCACCCCTCCTACCAGGAGACTGCCTGGTTCCCCTTCCCATTCCAATGCCCGAGCTGAGGTTACTCGCCTGACCCAGGGAGATATCTCTTCCCACCTCCCTGCCTGACCTATCTCAGCGAACGTTGGCGAGCATTAGGAATTTCAGAGCACACTTCCGAGCCCATCGCAAATTCATGACACAACACCAAAAAACATTATAACTCAGCTTGAAAGCAGTGGATTAGTTGATGCCGCAAACAATCGCTTGAGCCATTGAGTTCATCCATGACCAATATCGTAATGTTTGTCTGACCAGCATGTGTTAGGGAAAAATACAGTAAGGTAGATTCGTATCGATCAGCCTTGTCATCTGCGCTGCCCTCTTCTGACGGATTTTCCGTGAGAAAGCACCCGTTTGTAGTACCTGTGTTGAAAGGTAGAACTTCCCAATCCACGGTACAACACCACATTTCTTAAGTTTCTCAATTATGTTCATTGGGTGATAATGCAAGACTGTTACTTCTAAGCGAGAATGTGATTGCCCTGGCGACTCTTGTTTCAACACAAAGATTGCAGACTCTGAGTTTTTGGACATTACATAATGTCAATTCCTAATGACAGTACAGTCTTTCAAGCGGTTGAGTTATTGAAAACAACTACAGAAGAAGGGTATTGCCAACCAATCTATTAAATTGTCTTCTTTCCTCACAAACGAGAAGTTGTGTGTTTTATCAGTGCTCATGGAGTACTTAAGTCGAAAAGAACCCTTGCGTCAGGTTCACATTGTGACTAAACTTTTTATTTCTACTAGAAAACCTCACAAAGAAGTAATCACTTCTACCTGTCTAGGTGGTAAAAGGGCACATTGAATAAGCAGGCATAGATACATCGGTTTTCTGCTCACATTTACCGCAGTGCCTGGAGTACTGCAGCTTTTAATCAAGGTGTTACCATTGAGGAGTTCCCAATGCCAAAACCTTTCGAGATTTTTATTTTAAGCCAGTTCAAGAAGCAAATTCGCTTCAACCATTCTCAGCTCATCTTCACAAGACAGGAAGATAGGGGACACGATACGTATGTAACTCACAGTTGCTATACTGTTCTTTCCTCCTTGTGATCATGTGTTCATACGGAACATACACCTTGTCATGGTACTTCTCAGATTGCTCATGAATAAAATTTGACCTATCATGAACGCCCATGTGCAGCAGTTTTTTGTTTCATTTGCCTGAAACATATCTCAATTGACAGTTTCTGTGTATGACAGTACTTTGAAGATGCTAACCCTCTGAAAGCTTGTACGAAGTGTTATGTAATAGAATTCCTAAATTATGCGAATAATATTATGAAATATAATTAGAATTCTATTAATAACAATGAAGTACAAGATGAAGAGGGTCCCACCCAACGCGTTGCGGGTTCATAACATATTGTTTGATAACCCTCCCTCTCTCTTCTCGTCACAGAAACTGTCAACTCATTTGCCATACTACCTGCGGTCGCAACTTCCGTGACCAGGCTCATTACTTTACTGTCTGGCTTCATGCCTGTAAGATATATGACTGAGCCGGTTGAATAATTGTTGATACGTATATTCTGTTCAATGTTAGTGGAGACTGACGTTGAGTGATCGTGTGAATGTTTGGATACTGCCTTGTATACTTTAAAAGATGTCGAATAGTGGGAATACCTGCTATTTATAGGGACTGGGGTGCCAAACTCATTATCATAACAAAAGACTTTGAATTTCCTTTGTGCGATCTCTCTGCCAAGGCACGCAGGAATATGCTAACCCTCTTCATCTTGCACTTCATTGTTATTAATAGAATTCTAATTATACTTCATAATATTATTCGCATAATTTAGGAATCATTGAGGTAGTGTAACCAAGGAGGTTTGAGAAATGGAGTAACAACAGTCTCATTCCCTTTGATCCCATGTTTCATGCCGCCACTCAGAAATATTTGAAGTATGTGCTAAACTGGAGCTGCCTCACAGATAGGAAGACAATTGAATCATGTGGCATTGCATCATGACTCGTCACTTTCAAAGGAAGATATGTCTTTATGATGGTAATTACTTTTCGCCGTCCCTTCTTAGAAAACAAGCGGCACATTAAAAGTACAGACACGGGGATGTGCGAATAAAAATTGTACAAAAATTGATGAAATGAAAATTAAAATTACTCGTTTTTACTTGATTTTACACTAATCTAACATATAAATGAATAAAGAACTATACTCGAAAATTATACCATATCACATTCATTTGTAGGAAGCGATCAAAAAGATGATAAAATCGGCTTTATAGTGAGAGTACAGTTTCAAACATTTTCACGTACAGCTCAGGTTTACACTTTTGCACATAATCTTGGACGGGATTTACTTTTGTTTCATATGCTCTACAATTAAGAGAACATTCATTCTATTTGACAAATAAACAAGCAGAATATAGACGATATAATGTTACAGTTTGAAATGAATCTTCAGATTGCTCAAAAAGACGGCGGCATGGAACCTTGATCATCAAAGGCACAAGTGCACCTGTGGAAGTCTTTTGTGCATCAATAGAAAATTGGCAGCTGTTTGAATAATTACAGCCAGTTGGAACTCCATCTCTTAAAGCTCCTTGGTGTACAGCATTTAAGAATACGTCACTAAATATCTGCATAGATTTACATGTAAAATCATTAAAGTTTATTACCATATTATATATACTCAAGCTTTTTTTATATACTTAAAGATATACACGTAAACAACCTGCACACGTTAAATGTTATGTTTGCATCCATGAGTTCAAGAGCAAAGAATGTATCACTATATCATTCATGATTTTCCTTTTACCTATAATAGTGGTATAAATCTGCATTGATTAAAAGTAGTGTACTACCCACACTACACTTTCTTCATATTAAGCCTCTGAACATGTTCATGAGGCAGGAATTGTTGAATTTGTCTCATAATTGCATGTAGTAAAATAATTTGTATTTTTTTTTGTGCGAAACTTTTTCATTTGTAATATATTTTCATTTTTCTGAAACCCCATTATATCAAAGTTTACAACGTGTGCCTTCCAATCAGATTACGAATCATTACATTTAATCAGCCAAAGGCTCATGACAGCGAGATATTGTAAATAGCCGCCATTATTCGTCTGTCGTCAGTCATGCATAGTTTGATTATTTTCAGATTCTCTTTTAAAACCCCTGCATGTTGTGAATGTAAAACAGATTTCCACTGAACTAGGCAAGTACCATCCTTATGATGACCGACTCACCAGGTGTCCAAATTGACACCATGTCCAAAAGGTCCCAGAGCCCCGAAATTAAACAATCTAGAAAAAAAAAATACTGCAGAACCAGATGTGATAAAGGTAGGTAACAATACTATCTTGGAGACTGCATAGTATACAGCTAGTTTGCTTCTGTTTCATCTTCCTTTTTGAAATATTCCATAGATGTACATGTGGGCACCGTCTTCCCCTCTGAATTTAGAGTCGCTGCTTTTATAAAGCCAGAAAAGCGTTGATGATACATTTGCGAGTGTATTAGCAAAATTTCAAGATTATTCATGACAGATGAGGGCGGCGGGGGGGGGGGGGGGGGCGCAGGCTTTGGGCCAGCGCCAAGTTTTTGAGACCAATTTTCACACTGTCATCATATTCACAACAAGTGATACTAAACTTGGCAGGTGATAGAATCCCACTTCCATCTCGAAACGCTGATTTGGTAGACCACTCGACATGCTCTCATAAAATCATTGATATCTTCGGCAACAAGTACTTTTATGAGTCGTATTATGAATTAGAGTAAAAGAGTGAGGAAATAAAGTCATACAGTTTGCAGAAAATATACGTCCCCCGGCTTTCGATCGGATACCTGTGTTGTAGCGGGTCACAAACATTTTTTACTTTTCTGGCATTTAACAATGGCGCTTTTTTTCCTCTCACGCAAAACAAAAAACAAAAACGCGGGGGAAAAATTCTCTTTTATCATACATCAGTAACATGTGATCAAACAAAAATCAATATTGTTGAATTCGTTATATCGTTTTCCTTAATTGACTGACTGGTTATATGTTTCAGTTGACAGATCCATGTACATACAACTCCCTATGCAAGCACAAATTACTTCTTCCTGGGTGGTCCCACAGCATTTAGTGCGCAGCAAAGATCATGTGCCACATGTGTCTTCCATGTACAGCTTGTTTCTGTTTTGTCAACGTCTGTAATGTTTTGTATTTTCTTTGCTCTTACTGTCTTTTTGGTATCATTTTGTGTGGTATTTGTTTACTAAAGGATCAGCAGGAGACATTGCTTGCGAGAGTGCAAAAATCGACTTGGGCAAAAGTGTAAAGGGAGAGAATACGTATCAAGTGAGATGCATTGCAAATGCTTTTTCTCCCAGAAGAAAGGTCGCACACACAAACACATACAAAGGCACACACACAAACACACACACACACACATACACACACACACACACACACACACACACAACCACCCTGGAACACTTTTTTTCAATGGTATACATTCACTATCATAAATGGTACAAAGGCAACATTATAAACAGTTCTTTTTGAGTTGTACAAAATAACCACTTGATCACAAATTAATGAATAATGATATCATTCCATTGATTTTAATTACACACTTTAACGAAACTGCACTCTACTGTCAAATGAATTCTTAAGACAAAATCATACCCTTATCATCACAGTAATTTTATTGTTAACATAAGCTATCAGCAAGGCAAGGGAGTTAGTGTATATATATATCATTTAATACAGTCATACAGTCGTTCTCATCAGGCAACGTGGAGCAATCTAATCATTAAAGATAAGGGAGATTCAGTTCCGATAAAGTAGCACTTGTGACCCTGCATCACAAAACCAACAAAAAGTCGCCAGACATGTATCTTTAGATAAGGGCAGATTCTGAAAGAGCAGACTCTAGGCGTTAACATGATTTATATCTCAATTCAAATGGACTCCGTAAGCTATCTAAATACCGGAAAGAAAGCACACACTCTGGAAAAGTGTGAACTGAGAAAAGAGGCTCTGAAGTACAGGGTCTATCTGTAAGGAGTTGATTTAAATCTAATTCAAATACCCTCCAGTCTGGGAGGAAGTGGATTAGCATATGAATTTAGTCGGGTTGGAGGCATCCCACATGCAGGTGTTTGACAGCTATTGTTTCCCGGCATAGTTAAGTTTGCAGCAGCCAGCGTAGGACCCTATGTATAGGCAGGCTCACAAGAAGTGAAGCTGCCACACCCTGTCTTGCCACCAGACAGACCAGACGCTGCAGAGCCTTGTCTAGCAGTGATGCCACAACTGGGGTGTCCAAGGCCCAACTGTAAGTTTCAGTTTGTTTTATTTATAATTCTGTACTATGGATAATGGTTTGAGTTTGCTCAGATAGTAGTTGTTCCTGTATAGTTATATTTTTGGCGGCAAGCCGTATTCTATAATTATTGATACCCGGACAGTTAGACGCCCCTCCTTATTGTCTGAAGTCGTGACATGAATACAGTTTAAGTTAACTCAAGAAAGCTGATATAGGGCTTTTTGTTTGTATTCGAGTATGATATGAGGAGGACTGAAGATAATTGTAAGGAAAAGGAGTAATTTTGATAACTGAAGTTTGAAGTACAGTGTAATTATGTCCCCGCGTAGTGAATGGTAATGATGATGCTGTAGATTTAATTGTCTGTTGTATATCTTGAGATTAGGGTACATTTGAGAGGCCCTTGTGATATTTCTGTATTCCTTATATAAAGGGCTAAAATAGGTTGTTTGAATGTATATATAATGCCCTCATTATGTTTGCGAGTCGAAGACGGCAACAAGGTAAAGGTATTATAGAAGTGAATAATTATTGTAAGACAGTTGTCTCGTAAGATGTTGTTTGTAATATTTTTCCAGACGGCTGTTAAGGGTATAGTGGAGCTTCGTCCAAATAAGCTCACACAATCACCGGGTCGAGACTCCACAGGTGTCTCCTGTTCAGCCGCTGCCTGGCCCGTTGCCCGGATTTCCCTCGCCGAGTTCGAGACGCACCCCCTCCACAGTAACGCCGGTTACACGGGGCTGGATCCGTCGCCTTCGCTGAACCGCGGTCGGCCGGTCGAAGGACGTCGTTGTCGCCCCGACATACTCTCCTAGCGCTCCGCGTTCGCCGTCTCCAAGGACACACAGATGTCGTCATACATATGGAGAACGCCGATTCGCGAAGCAAAGTCAGTATAATAACATTCCCCATTAACTGATAAACCGGAACCACAAGTTTGCACTGAACTGAACTCTGAACGCTGACCGACATTATGGTCAGGGATATGATTTGTTGTGGCAAGCCACATGCCCACGCCGTCTCATAAGTCAATATTGTGAGAAGTGTTGTAGTACCTGGTTACTCAGTTTATAAGTCTGAAGATTAACATTGAGAGTTATTAGTTTTGGAGTTAGAAGGTTGTTAGTATTTGATATATGGGATAATAGTCATTTAATCTGCGAGATATGTTTAAGCTCTGAGCTCAGAAGACTATTATATTGTACGACCGGATGTATGATTTGAAGACTTGATTACACTTTAATAAATGCACACATAATTTCAACAGTACTTTATCTCTTCTTATATTTCATTTCGGGTGATCAAACTGCCTCATCTAGACCAATAAGCTAGTTCACGTGTACCACACTGTGACACTATCCAAGCGCTTAATCTTTACCAAGCTGTGCTAGCTGTCCATGAAAGGGACAAAACACAGAATGTAAACCACCGAAGCAACAACAATGAATGGATTATAAGATTAAGGTGAAATTGAGAATGTTTTTATTACCGCATTTTGTTCCTGATTAATGCCAATTTTCAAGCATTAGCGTAAACCCTTTAAAAGCTTTAAGAATCGAAAGCGAAGAGTGTGCAAAGGATTTTAAGAAATGAAAAGGGACCTTTAAGACATACCTGATCATTCTACTCTCCTCCCAAAAAGGGATGTAGAAAATCTTCTGAAAACATACTTTCCCATCCATGTTACGATCCCAAACTAAAGAGTGTTGTAGAAGAATGAAAGCTATTTCAGAAAATATGAAAACTCAAGATTGACTCAGTTGACCCATTTCACTTTTTTTTTTTGGGCCCTCCGTAAAATCAAGGCGTGCGACGTTTTGTCGGCTTTGTGATGCACGGTCACATTTAATACTCAGTTCCGCGTTTCCACCGCGACAGTGTTGGTACAATCATGATGATACATACTTCGCTCAAAGACACAATTAAGTGGCCTGCATTGAGTCTCTTCAGCTCGAAGAAAGTGCCAATATCCGTCACAAAACTCAATTCAACTCAAGTGACTACCCAAACAAATGTCCGAGTATCTGAAGGCCAATCTCGTGCTGGTTGGACTTGGACGATCTTGATAGGCACGCGACTGCTCTTAAAGGACTAAACTGATTCAAATCCGTGGATAGACTCTCCCTCACTTTATCATTGGATCAATTACAAAAGAACACGGATACAACGAAATTTCGGATACAAGGTCTCCAGAATTCATTTCCCAAAATTATCGTCTATGCAGGTCTTTGCCTTTCCATTGTTTTTCTATATCGAAATCTATAGATATAACGAAAGAAAGCTGTCGCTAGCAAGGACTTCGTTATAACAACAGTGGCCTGTATTCTTTAATTGTCGCCCAAACCACCTACAAACACAAAATGCCTAACTGCTATAAAGAGCATAATGCATTTGAATAAGCATATTGTATACCAGCAAAAGTCAGGCGAATAAGCATTAGTGTAAAATGTGTATGTGGAAGGCAGCTTTAATCTTATAAGCTTTGTTTTTCAAAAGTCTCGTCATCTTTATTCTTTTTCTTGCTTAACCATTGCATTCCACTTGTCTTTATGTTTGTTATTCAAATGTATTATGTTTACATAAGGAAGCAAGATGAATAAAACTAAAACTCGAAACTTGAAACTTATGTGCATGATACATGCATGATGAGTACCAGCTATTTTAGTCCAGATTGCGATTGCATCGGTGCAGACACGATAATAGCTAAAGTACAGCTTGCTTATGAACTGCATAACAAGCTGTGCCTGGAAATCAATTCACACGCCCGACTAGCTGTGTCTTTATCGGAACCTGGTTCACAGAAATCATTTTCAAGGAGTGGCGCTTATAGACGGTAAGCGATGAATTACTTGATTTAACTTGATTTTGAATTGAATTCATTCTAAAGTTTCACAAGAAAACCAGATACAGGTGAAAAAGATTAATTGTAAAACGTGTGGGTAAAAGGCATCTTTAATATTACAGTGCACTCCCGTTACAACGAACACGGTTATAACGAAATTTCGTTATAACGAAGTAAATCTTCTGGTCCCAAAATTATCACCATTAAAGTCTATGGTACAAAATTCGTTTATAACGAACACGGTTATAGCGAAATTTCCGTTTATAACGAAGTCTTTTCCGAGCGCCACAGACAAGGAAAAACAAAAGAAATGTGCTCCGTTATAACGAAATGCGAATTGCTTTCGAAAATACGTAGCGGAACAAGCATATATAGCGTCTCTACATGGGTGAACGCTTCACACCACTGTGAGTTCGCTCCTTGTGTCACGCACAGTTTCTGAGGGGAACTTGCGTTTATTATTGTAATACAGTTATCTCATCACATTTCACATATCTTTCTAGTGTATGATGACTATTCAGCAAACAGGATATACGTGGTTTCCTTGTTTTCGTTATATATTGTATTTGTTCGGTTATAACGAAATTTCGTTATAACGAAAGAAAACTGCCGGTCCCGAGCATTTCGTTATAACGGGAGTGCACTGTACAAGCTTCGTTTTTCAAGGGTCTCCGTGTCTTTGTTCTATCTCCTGCTTTAATAACCATTTCATTCCAGTTTAGGCTTGCTTTTCAAGTTTGTTATATTTGCAGAAGACAGAAAGATGAATAAACCGGAAACTTGAAACTTGAAACTTATGTGCATAATCCGCGCTTGTTGAGTAAAAAAAAAAAGAACTTTTATGAGTGCAATAGACAGAAAATTTTGTATGAGGTGAAAGAGGAAATGATCCATTCAACGAGATGCAGCCGAGTTGAATGATCCAAAGACTTCCTCTTTCACCGTAATCATCCGTAATCATCATTTTGTCCTTTTAGTCAGAGGTCGACCTAAACTTCATATTTCATTTTCTTCTCAATGACAAGAAAAATAAAGATTATGGGGAAATTCCCTCTACTGCTCTGTTCATTTCTCAGAATGAAGAAACCTTGTGAATATCACAGGGAAAATTGTGGGGAAAGATCCCTACCAGTAGTAGTAAGTCGTATGCAATTAATACAAAACTAGCAGTCCTTGAGGGTATTTCGCCATTAGTTATGGTGAACGATTTGCAAAAAAAAAAAAAAAAAAAAAAAAAACACCTCCTAATGCACTTTTGGGATCCATTAAGAAAACTTGCGTCAGGTTCTTGTTCTTTTTATGTCTGTTCCCACTGTACGGATTTGTTTTTAATAAGAGGATCTTTTTTATGTAATGAGCAAGATTAATGAGCAGTTACTTGTATTTGTAGCACAATTTTTTTTTTTGTCCTGACCGTTGAAGAAAGTATATGTCATTATAGAATAGAAGAATGCCTGTACTCCCCCCCCCCCCCCAAAAAAAAAAGAAAACAAAATTAAAAATAAAAAGCGTTTGGAAAAGTGATAAAGGTAAGGGGGAATAAAAAGCAAACACTCAATTGGATTGAATTAATGAAGAAATATTACAAAAAGACATGACAGAAAGGTTGAGAACTATTAAATCATGGATGAATTTTTGAAGCTTTCACAGATCTTGTTGATAAAACACGATTCCTGAAAAGTACAAAGAGAATCGAATAAAACCTTAATTTATTTTTGAATGTATTTCCTTAAATATCGTTAAAGCTGGTAATGAAGGATCATATGATAACCTCGGTTTTCTATAAAGAAGTATGTTAAAAAGTCATCATTTGATAGAGAACGAAACTGTGCATTCGGGAAATTAACCATTGTAAATGATAGACATATTATCCATGAGAGTTTGTGTTGCTAGACAAGAGGCAATGACAGGAACGAGTGTATAATGCGAGAAAATAATCAACCGACAGTATGAGGTAAGACATTGGAGAGGTCGCAGAACATGGATTCCGTCGAAATCTTGAGGAACAGGGGATCCCTTCGAAGAAGTCGAACAGGGAAGAAAAGAGAGCAGTATAGGGTAGACGAGACATTTAAGTAACAACAAAGAAAAACATGGAACACACACAAAATGTAACTGAGGACAAATCGGGTGTCTCCGAGGGCTTCCGAGACCACAGCAATGGAATATGAACAATACAGAAATCCAAGCGGACATTAGGAACCCCATTCTAATGATTTTTTACTGTCTCCCGAAATGTAGCCCCTCCTTGTAGGCACCGGCTACTCCAATTTGCCTCCGTTCTCATTCCGAGACAATCCGTGAAGACAGCGGTACGTCCGTATTGAAAAAAAAATGAAGACACAATTTCATACAGTCCATGACATTTTCACGGATCTCCCCCTCCCCCATCAATTCAACCATCAACCTCTCATTATGGTACCCACTGTCGAACAGTAGTCGCCTGAGAAGTTTTAGCGGCCGTCACACATCCCCTTGCTGTTTATTTTTTGCTTTGTTTATGCTATGACGTTGCTGCAAGGTGAGAGTTTCCAACATAGAGATTTGCTTTTATGATATCGAAAAGCAGAGCGTATGTAGGCTGCTGCAGAGTTTCTGCTTTGCCTGTTATACTGAGCTGTGGAGGCATGATAAAGTATCAAAAGCAAAAACAAAAAATCCTCTGTCAACATTTTGGGGATATAAGTGTAAGTACCACAGAGGGACACAGTTGCATCCGTACTCTTCCTTGATGTCCGTGTAAGCCCCTTATCGTATCCCCAGTGGTCCACGTTCATTCCTTGTCCGTCCGTGTTGGCACCGTACTTACCCGTGTAGATTCCCAGTTGAGATCGTATTCACACCGGCATTTAGAGGAATATCGATATTTTGCACCCCGGAGCACCACTGATGACGATCCGTGATCATCCGTGAAGTGATCCGTGAAAGTGTAAAAGGGGCGTAAGCGGACTGGACTGAGTCTCTGCAGGTCAAGAAAAGTCTCAATGACTTAAGGGACTAGACTAATTCAAATCCGCGGATCAACTCTCCCTTTCTTTGATATTTGATTAAATTAAAAACGAAAACATACATAACATTTCGGATACAACGAATCCATTTTTTAAAATCATCATCTATATATGAAGAGTTTGTTTGCAAAAACGGATAAGTCCATTTTTGAAGACTTTCAGTTACGGTCTCTATCATAAAGTACAAAATAATACCTTTTAAACGATAATTCGGTCACTACATATAAAGGTATATTTTTGAAGTAATGGCCAAAAGAAGCACAAATTTTCTTATTATTCTCTATATTTTCTTGACCTTTAATAGCAGATATCTCCGTTTGGCAAATATGGACTTATCGGTTTTTGCGAACAAAGTCTTCATATCTTCATGCATTTTAATTGTTTTGCTTTATCGAAATCTAGATTTAAGTATAAATTAGGACTTTTTCATAATGACAGTCGCCTGTACTCATAAACATATTTTATACCAGTAAAATTCAGGTGAAAAAGATTAATTGTACAACGTGTGGGTAAAAGGCATCTTTAATATTACAAGCTTCGTTTTTCAAGGGTCTCCGTGTCTTTGTTCTATCTCCTGCTTTAATAACCATTTCATTCCAGTTTAGGCTTGCTTTTCAAGTTTGTTATATTTGCAGAAGACAGAAAGATGAATAAACCGGAAACTGGAAACTTGAAACTTATGTGCATAATCCGCGCTTGTTGAGTAAAAAAAAAGAACTTTTATGAGTGCAATAGACAGAATATTTCATGAGGTGAAATAGGAAATGATCCATTCAACGAGATGCAGCCGAGTTGAAATATCCAAAGACTTCCTCTTTCACCGAATGAAATATTATGTTTGTTGCACGAATGAAAAACATTTAATATTTGTTTTTTATAACGCCTAAGATAGATCTTTGTTATTTAATGTTTTATTAATTGAGAAACAACAGAGAATCTGAGATCGAGAGAGTGCTCACTGAGTGTTTTAAAACGCTAGCGCGCTGTCGTATACACGCCCTGCAGACCAAAGCGTTTTACACACGTAGTGTGCGCCGTTCCCGGCGTGCGTGCAATGGAGCAAATCGTATGGATCCAAAACTGAATACGTCATAGTAAAATGGGCCGGATGATCAATGTAAAACAACCATTCACATGACAAGAAACTCTTCAGGCGTTATATGATACCATCCATCCTTGCGTCGGTGCAGACACGACAGCTAATAAAACAGTACAACTTCACTTTTGAACTGCATGATAAGTTGTGCCTGGCAATCAATTCACCACCCGACTGCTTGTGTCTCCCTCGGAACCTGGTTCATAGAAATCATTTTCAAGGAGTGGCGCTTATAGACGGTAAGCGATGAATTACTTGACATACATAACTTGATGTTGAATTGAATGTTTTGTCAAATTTCACAAGGGACGCATTATAGACGATAAGCTTTGAATTTATACTTGACATTACAATGACATCAGATAAGTCGAAAATACAAGGCCATCTGTGAGTAAATGACAGAAATCAAAGCATTAGGTCCGTTACGAACGAAAGTGTAAAATATGAAGGAATCAAATAAAACTAAGCCTCTAAGTACTAGAAAGTTCCTAATACAGTATCGAGTTATATGGTTCATGTGTATAAGAGTACACAAATTAGCCATGTAAATAATGATATAAAATCTTTGCTTATATTTATAATAAAAAACAAAGATTTTAATTCAGTTTCTAAAATTATCTCAATTATCTTTCACCTGATAAAGAATTCAAGTATTCCTTCCAAGCAATTTAAATAGATAATCAGTATGGGGTTTCCATGATAGGTCATTATCATTATAAGAAGAGTTTGTTCGCAAAAACCGATAAGTCCATATTTGCAAAATGGATATATTTGTGATTAATGGTCAAGAGAAATAAAGAGAATAATAAAAATAATGCTTCTTTTGACCATAACTTCAGAAATGTACCTTAATATGTAGTTACCAAAATATCATTTATAAGGTATTATTTTGTACTTTATGACAGAGACCGTACTTCAGATTCTTCAAAAAATTGACTATCCGTTTTTGCGAACAAACTCTTCATATAAACCTCCTCATTAGATACAAATAATATGCTGCAAATTAACAATATCAATTATGAAATGACCAGTAACGAGATTTTCATTTTTCCGATGACAGTTATCAAACACTATGTAATGATTTCATTTTTCTTTTGATATTCAGAGATTAATCCTGAACAAATTCCTATTCATCATTAAAATCCCCCCCCAAAAAAAAAAAAAGCATTTTAGAAGTACGGGATTACAATGCGAGAAAGATATTTTAGAGTCAACTGCAAAATTATTAGTTAATAATAAATCAGATCAGACGTGTTTCATAACGACACCCCAGACGATATATTTCAAGGACTAGATTCATGACCATTAATAATAACACGTTGTCTTCTGTACAATTACAAAAATAGCTGTTGAACTAATCCAAGGTCTTTGCACGGATTCCATAAAGGGAAAGTTTGTATAACAAAATATCGGAGTTTATTGTTTCAATGGCCTTAGAAAGGTCCAAGAAAATGGCAACGATTCAGGATTTACTATCGAACTGTGATTTTTATGTTTTTATTGAAAAAGGGAATCTTAGTTCACGTGAACTACTATTTTTCAAGTATTTTAGATATAGATGTTGAAAGGAACATTGGACGATGATTACTTTAATAACTCTCCTTTCTTTTTCTTTTTGAATACACGAATAAATGTATAAATATAACCTTTAGCAATAATTTTGTTTTCACCTGATACAAAGCCTTGTAATATTAAAAGGACATATTCAAAATGTATGTTAAAGGAGCAATAACTTCAAGAACGGTTTGCTCTAAATATAAATATATCATGAAATCCACAGGGGTTTCTTTTATAGGTAATTATTCAATATGCCCTTAATTTCTTCTTCCACAACTATGAAAAAAAATGTATAATTGAAGGATTTCTTTCATTCAAAACATGACCACAATATTCTTTAGATTGTCGAATGACACAGGGAAGGTCTAAGACGGCGTACATATAAATATATGGATGAGAATTTTGAACGATGTACAATTGCCAATTTTCGCAGCTTATGTCATTATTTCCCTCAGAACACGCCAAGATGATCTAAGAAACCAAAATTATAAGAACTTTATGAACACGTATAAAATTACAGAGAACAATTGAAACATCAAAGCCTTAAACAAACGAACGTCCATGATGCATTCATTTCCATCGCTGCTGCAAATTCTGCTTTATTGTCCCAACTGTAATGTATACGAAAATTTGGTGTTCCACCTAATGAACATATCCTGCAAATATTGTACGTCTGCTGGCTGTACATGGGACGTGACATTCTTTTATGCAAAATTATACTCAGTTTTCGTCACGGACGTGCTTCCGCTATTTACTGATAAAGATCGTAGCTCATTAAACGTTATTGGCGATATTGCTCTGAGTCCAAATCAAGTAATATCTAGCCAGACGATAATATGTTTGTTTTGAGTTTCTGTCTATCCCATGTCAAATGAGAACCGAAATTACATTTTTAGATGAACCTCCGCGAAAAAAAAAAAAAAAAAAGAAGAAGAAAAAAAAAAAAAAACGTCCGTGATGATTAAAACGTTATCGAGTGGGACACCATCCTGCTTTGATGGCGAAGGTACATTTTACCTTTGGCTCTTTAGCCGAGGAGCTGCATGTCATGCTTGGAGCGGACTGAGGCTCGTCCGCAGATTTTTGGACCATGCAATTCACCGAAAACCAAGCAAATAATGAATATTTTCTCTGAAAATTCACCTCCTAATCCCCCTCTGAAAAATACATATGTTGTAAGGATATTATTTTTTTTTTTATATTTTGCATTGGCAATACCTTTTCAAATTTTTGAAAGAGTTAGGAAGGCTAGGTACTCTCTGCCTATTAGTTACCCGTCCTGGAACATGACCCTAGTAGTAGAACGAACGTCCGTGACAATTCCAGCGAACATTCGTGACGTATGCAATCCGACCGATAGGGATAATTTGTCCCGAAAGTGTACTGTATTCTATAAAACTTTTAGCTTGAATAGACACAAGTAAAGTTCTACAAAGTAAACAATGAGTTTAGAGCAGTAGTTTCAGAATTTTTAAGGCGGTATGTGATCATGATGAACAAACAGTTGAAAATTTACTCAAAATCTTACGCTTGCTTTCCCTCTAATTATACAAAAACAGCATAACACTGAAAAACAAGTTATAGGAGAATGGAATCTTGCATAATCTGTAATTTCTGTGCATTTAAATTTCTTTCTAATGACGTTTTGGAGACAATTTGCACTGTTACTGGTTCTGAAAGTTTCGCTCCCGGTCCTTCGATCCGAGAAAGGAAATTTCTGATAATTACAAATGTATCACTGTACATTAAGTTAATGTTACTTGAAAACATTACCAAATCACTAAGTCGCTTATACCTAAAAGTGAATAACGTTCAGCAGTAAATTTACCTGTAATAACAAAAGGAAAAAGTTTTGGTCACGGATGTTCGTTGGTAGAATAAGTCCATGGATTACATAGTAGGAGAAAGAGGTGGAATAGTGCCACATTTTAGTGACAGATGCTCCAAGTGTTTATCTTTTGAGTATGGTAGCTGCCATTTCAAACAGAACACATCCAGTTTTGGTCTCCATCACGGACGTTCGCTGTAATTGTCATGATATTAAATGCCTTAATACATTCTTATTTATCTCTTCACGACGATTTTTCTCTCATTCCTAAAGTAGCCTTAACATGCTGCGACCAAACATAAAAAACAAAACAAAACAAAAACAAATCAGAAAAGTGCTACGCAGTCACATTCAGGATAATATTGTAACAAAAAGAATGAAATGACGGAAGAAGAAACGGAGTGGTTTCAAAACGACGTGGAAGCAGTTGAATGAAAATGAGAAGAAACAGAGAAGGGATCGAGCTCCAACACACAGAGAAAAGAATTGCCAGTGCCCTCCCGTTATACCGAATTCCTCTGAAGAAGTTCTTTTTTTTTTAATTCATCGAAATGCCGTCACAAGTGAACTGAAATAATACAATATACAATTATTGTCTGATAAAAACACGCAAATCCTCCGCTTATCATGACATGGTGTTTTTTTATACTCATCAATGAAAAGCAATATCAATTTGTAATTTTGTTCCAGATTTTTTTTTTTTCATTTAAGAGACAGCGAGATCGTCAAGCTGTTTGTGCTTTTGTGCTTACTTTGAAAACACATGTTAAAAAAGTAATGATTTAGAATAGGTTTAAGGTTGCACTTTGATATGTTCGCTCTTCCAAAGATTCGTTACTTCGAATGTCCAAAGGTTTGTTATTCCGAAAATGGAAAAAAAAATGTTCGTAGTTAATTCAGTAGGTTTCTTAAGATTTCTTAAAGATGTTCTTATTCCGAAAGTTTGTTAAACCGGAAATCAAATATTAAGGTTCACTATTTTTAGGTCCGTTCTTCTAAAAACGTAGTGGGCCTGATATTCGTTTAGGTAAAAACACAATTATCATGAGATTTTGAAATCTGGAGGATTTGGTTGTTAATTTGTTTCTCCAAATTTGGATAAAGGAACCTGATTTTTCATGTTCCAATTGATTAACGTTTCGATTAAACTTTGGTAATTCCTATCAATTAGCGTATAAAAAAGCTTCATGATTATACGAACTCTATCAATTAGCGTATAAAAAAGCTTCATGATTATACGAACTCTATCAATTTTCGGATTGACAAATTGTGAATAACGAGCCTCCGAAATGACGCGCTACAAAATGTTTGTTATAACAAACCATATTGTATGATATCGAAGTCACAAACATCCATCCAAGTTATATGGACTTATTGTGTCTTGTTATGATGAAACGTCGCAGTATCGAACCTAATATCATTTCTGACGAATATATAAACACAAATTCTCCTCGGTAGCAGTGTGTAACACAAGGAGCAAACGCAGAGGGATATCTTCCTAACGTATTTCTTTGCCCTTCCCAGCTAAACTTCGAATCTCTGTAACGGAGCACATTTCTTTTGTTTTTCTATGTCAATTCTTTGTCATATTTAGCTGTGACCTTGTTCGTTATAAGCAAATTTTTGCGTTGTAGACTTTAGATAACAAATTTAGGACTTGAATCTTTTCTTCGTGATAACGAAATTTTGATGAATATATTCGTTCTCAAGAAAGGACTACGTCACTGAGGTTACACGTACGTTTGTGCGTTCATTTACGAGAGTTGGAAAAATTGTTTTCTTTGATTCCTCAGCCTGAGAAGATAAACAAGCTTTTATAATTGAGAATTGGTAATATCTATTCAGGATTTTGCAGAGGAGTTTGTTCTCGACATGAAATTGCTGTTTGCTGTGAGTAGAATGCGTTTCCAACTCAAGAGAGCTGCATTGTTCACTATCTTGTTTGTTCCGAACGTCCGTGAGCTATATGCGAACCTCCGTGATGAAAACTATGCTATGTTTGTTGGGTTATAGAGACTGCATAGATCAGATACATCTTAAAAAGGTATGTTATTATTTGGGAGTAAGGATTAAAGTATGGGATAGTGAAATAAGAGATCAACATATTGAGTTTCTGTAAAATGGGCGTAAAGTGGAGAAAGTGTTTAGCGGAAGAGCAATATTTCAACACAAATGACGAATTTGGTTAAATCCTCAGTTGTCTACAATTACGTACAGGTTAAGAGTACAAGCTTAATATCCTGCCAACACATACACATGTCCCTTAGATATTTCGTTACGATTTTGATCTGAATCAGATCGTTGCAAAGTGTGTATGTTAAATGGTATTCAAATGTATATGCAGTACTATTATTCACGGACGTTCGCTGCTCTTAACATGGCAAACTTCCGCAGTGAATAAAATCGTGTTCCTCTGGGAAAATTGTAGTATAATTGGGTTCATATTAAAGCTTGAGTTATAGTCTTTCAGGTAAGATAAATGATTTGGAGAATTTCATACTTTTTGAATTTTGCGTTGTTTTGGCTCAATTGTACATCTGGATAAGCGTTCGTTTTATCACAATAAATGGGAATTACCTTTACTTGATAAGACTTTCGCCTGCTGGCTCTGCAGGCTTCTTTCAAAATTCTGACCCATGTATATACACTCAGCAAAAAAAGTAAGTTCCCCCCTAACATTTTCACAATTCAAACGGGAATGAATAGGCAATTTCATTACTCATAACATGAATGACATATCATTGCCACCAGATATCATTATTGGTGTAAAAAAACGCATTTTCTGTCAAACTGCATGGGAAAAAAGTTGCACTTCAGGCTATATGAAGCATATTGTATACATTTCCTATGTAAGTTAGCTAATGACCTTTTTAAACTGTGCAATTCTCAGGAATTTCTTCAGGTACAATGTGCTTCACTATGAAACAGATGTTATGCATACCTTTTAAACAATAGCCTTTTCAATATGAAAATGTAGGTAGAAGCCATGTGATTTGTAATGCCATTCTGGGTTGATCACATTAATGTGATCCACATTAATATAATCCACGGAATCAGTTTTTTCATAATTACCCCACTCAACAATCTAATGAGTTTCATTTGCCCCTCCTGAGAACTTTATTAGCTCAGAGTACATTTATATACACCGGTCCTAGATTTTGGAATTCATTAAGCTGTGAAATAAAAAATTCCCCTTCTTTGCATTCTTTTAAGCGCAAGTTGAAATCATTTCTTTTAAATCCTCTTTGATATATTTCGCTATTAGTTATATCTCATCAACCTCAGGGTTCATCATCCATCCACCAATCTTTCGATTACTGACTTCATTATTACGTAATGGATTACATGGATTATTATGCAATAGCCATTAAATTCCTGCACAGCTGCGTGCAGTACCAGCCCTCTGAAGCACATTCTCAATCACCCCCTGTTCCATTTCCCTAGTTCAGCGTGTAGGCATTCTCTTATTCTCTTTCTCTTTTTTTTCTTTTCCTTTCTCTCTCCCCATTCTTTCCGTCTTTTTGTCAAGTCGTGTCATGTCTTTTGTATTTCTCCTATCTTGTTGTGTTCTGTCGTAAATTATATCTGTGATAAGTATTTGTAAATAAGTAATTCATAAGTTTGTTCATTTTTTGAGTGGTTCACAACATACACGCTTGCTTTTTAGTGGACCTCTCAGTTCTTTTTTTTTCTCAACTGAAGCATAACTTTGTACTTTTTTGCCAGTATGCATTCTTTTGTTTATTTGTGTCATTTATCTTTCACAAAGTCGAATGTTTATGTTTATGATGTAATTCCAAATATATTATGCGTTATGTTTTGTTGGAAAAAGAAGAATGAAAAATGAATGAATTGAATTGAATGTGCCTATGGCCATTTTGCATCATGCGCTCTTGAAAGTTGTAGATGAGTTTGTTGAGGGAAATGGCATCGAACGTATGGAGTGGCCTGCAAGATAGCCTGACTGTAATCCAGAAGAGAATCTTTGGGATGTCCTAAGCTTAAAGCGAGCAAAACCAAACATAAAAACAAATGAAAGTCGGCATCGAATTTATAGCCCTTCAACCTTTCGTTATACTGTTCGCATATCTAACTTTAATAGGTCCTATGCCATCTTGTTTGTCCTAGTTCATGGTTTTACCACTGCTTGTGTGACCCCATGTCCGGCTACGATCAGCATATTTTGAGTGAGTCCTAGGACACTCCTAGGAATATAATGGAGTCATTTCGCAGAGATACTAAGGAATGTCCCAGGACAAACCGATTCGCCCAATTTTTCCACTTTTGGAGTGGAAAAAAATGCCGAATTGGAAAAAAAAAAATCATCCGCAACCCTCCTTCAGTCATTTCTTATTCCAAAAAGCTTCGTCTCACATAAATCCTCCCCCAGCACCGCCCTAATCATTGTTGTAATGACTGTAAAAGTGGAACAGTCTTGTGTTTGGGGGAGGGATTGGTCAATCATTCGAGTGAAAAATCCCCCTTCGTGGTTACAAAAAAAAAAAAAAAAAATCGTCAGAACAAATGCAATCGAGGTGACCGATATTGGCTAACTGCCAGCGTTCGCCAGCGTTCGCGTTGTTCTCCCAGACACACCTTCCTAATCGCGTGCGTTCGCGTCGTTTTCCCTGCATATAGCACATGAAAAGATACTGTTCCACCATGCGGAGCTACTATTTGAATGGTTTAATATCGTTCTGTCTCAAATTAACAATACGTTTACACTTTAAAGGAGGGAAGTAGTTTTTTTTTTTCCATTTTTTAAAGCAAACTCAGTTGTACTGAACTGCAATAATTTCGAAGCAGATAACCATTTCCGGACAAATAACGACAGCAGCTATATCAACAAAATAAGACAAGGACCCTCTACTTTCACGTATAGGAAAAGAGAACATCAGAGTCAATTTTTACTGCCTTGTGTTGCTTGTGCCAAACAATAACAGTATAAGGTATACATGTAACTGTAGTTTAACAGTGGTAAAAGGGAAAAATGGCTAACACGAGTACAGCGTGTATGTACATAGGCCTGTAACGTGTGTGTGTGTGTGTGTGTGTGTGTGTATAGTCGTGTGTATGTGTTTGTGTGTATTCGTGTGTGTGTAATTACATAATGTGTGAATGTATATCATAATGTTTTTTCCGTGTGTACAACCCAATTGTATTAAAAATCATAATTTCATAACTTCCCCTTTAATGAATGTTCCTGATAGATGTAATGATGCTGCTTGTAAATATCATGCTCAACGCTCAACCCCATCGATCATTGGTTCATTTGATTTTGTTTAATATTGGTTTGTAGTGTCGGTAATTCATTATTCGTTTTCTTATGTATTTTACGAGGTCCCATTTTGCCCAAGCTTTACTTTTGAGTAAGACCCTCCAATTCCATTTCAGTTCTTAATCAATTTGTATTTTAAATACAGTACGCATATATTAAAAAGAAAATACATTCATGTTCTCTTCAAGTTGTTAATTACTTTCACATGTATCTTAATATTTCACCTTTTGCAATAACTACAAAAATGCTCTCGTTATCATATATATAATTTCTCTGTTTATTTGATATGAAATGAAAAAAAAATAACTTCAACTTTGAACTTTGATGGAAATGCACCCTTCTGACTTTCAACATATTCCATTTTTATTATTGTATTTGTAGACTCACCGTAGGAAATATCCAACGATGATGTTCCTTCTGGCTTCTGTGCTGCTGCTGAGTTGCGGACTCTCGAATGGTGACTCATGCTACTCAATCCAAACCTAACAAATTATTATTTTAAAGCTAGGGACACATTTCGGACAAGTGATCTTTTTAGGAATTCTTTTCATCGCGAGATAAAGATCAACTATAAAACAAGCCAACCCTGCCTGAAATTGATATTTCATGAATGAAGAAAAGTAAGAGGTTCATACATTTTCAAACAAACGAACAAAAAACAAATTTTTACGTTTATATACTAATTCAGGTAAAAAAAAGAAAGAATTTAACCCATTTTCATGTTCAACTTTCCTATATAAGACTATCATAAAAATCAATATTCAAATTGAAGGAAAGGCAACTGTCTTCAGACAGGATAGCCATGGCACAGATATTGCAACTTTAGGCCCCATAGAGCACATTTCTCAATCTGTTCCATTAAGCTAAATGAAAATTGCAAAATTGTTCACTACAAAACAAACAATTTGAAATTCAACCATATTATCCAGAAAGGTAATTCAGCGCTTTCAATTTTACTTGGTTCATTGCAAGTAAAATGAAAATTATGATAGAAAAGTAATACTTTTATCCCACAGTCAATATCTCTCTTTCTTTCTCTCCGGCTTCTTCTGTCTTTCTTTGAAAGTGGATATCTTGATGGGTCGTATTATCTTTCATTTAACGCAGGAAATTTACATAATCTTCTTCTCTTTTTTGTTTGTTGATAGAAAGAAATTCAATCCTGAAGTTTTATCAAGTCTTTTACGCGGTTACATAATCGCATATAATCATATAATGTGACCGTGCATCACAATACAAACAAAAGGTCACACCCCTTGATTTTATGTGAGGACTCAAGAAAGGTGAAACAGGTCAACTGAGTCAGTTTTGAGTTTTCCATATTTTCTGAAAGAGCTAAAAGGTTTTTTTTTTTTTGCAAACAAACTCTTCTATTCTTCTTCTATATTATCCCTAAGTTTGTGATCGTAAATTGAATTGGAAAGTGGGTTTTCAGCAGTTTTTCTACAACCCTTTTTTGGTAAAGTAGTGTGATCAGGTTTTTCTAGGAGGCCCCTTTTAATTTATTGAAAATCCTTTGCACACTCTTCACTTTCAACCCTAACTACTTTTTAAGCGATGATGCTACTGCTTTCAAAGTTGACATTTATTATGAACAGAATGTGTCAATCAAGCATGCTCAATTTCAGCTTAATTTGATAATCCCTTCATTGTTGTTGCTACAATGGCTTACATCAAGGTTTTTGTCCCATTCATGGCACGGGTAGCACGGTTTAGTAGAGATTAGGTATTTGAATAGACCCCGTACTTCACAGCCTCTTTTCTCAGTTCAAAATTTTCCATAGAGTGCGCTTTCTTTCCAATATTTATATAGGTTAGGAGAATCCATTTGAATTGAGTTATACATCATCTTAGACCTTAGAGTCTGCTCTTTCAGAATCTACCCTTAACTGAAAATCCATGCCTGGCGACTTTTTGTGTGTTTTGTGGTGCAAAGTCACATATACCATGATGGCATAAAGAAATAATTGTGCCTTTGGAAAATATTCCTATCTTTTATTGCTTTTTTTTTTAATGCACGGCCATGTACAGCACTTGAATTGTGTCTTAGTGACTAGTTTCCATGACTTTGTGTATTTTTCGGGCATGATTTGTTATCTCAATCCATTTTTCTCTTCTTCCCATCATCTTACCAAAGAATATTATTCAAAGTAACGGAATATTTAGAGCTATATGTGAGACATCCGGAAAGCCACACAGGCAAATGTAATGCAAGCCAACCTGGCTTTGCTCTTGTTTCAAAGTGCAGTCAATCATTCACACGAGGTTTCTGATTTGATCCTGCTGGATTAAGCACATTTTGGTACAAAACAAAAGTGGATTTAGCACCAATGGAAACAAAACTCCTTTGTCATTTCCTTATTTCTCCATTTTCTGCTAGGAATTTCAATACTTCGAAGAAGAATTTGTGACATCAAGACAACGATCAGGACGCTATAAAAGAATATAAAGTGAATTCAGCATGTTTTCATATTTCTTGCAAAAAGTATCAGCACAAGTTTACGATCCCACTTTCAGAAAGCAGAGGAAACAAAATAAGTCGTAACAAGTGTGAGTAAGAAATCGAAGGAATATGTGCTTTTATTTATTTATTTATTTATATACGTCTTATAATCCCCCAAACAAAAAGAAATATTACTACAGAAGAGTCAGAGAAAGAGAGAGAGAGAGAGAGATAGATAGAGAGTGATAGAAAAGCGAAGACAGAATGAATGAGTAGGACAGAACACAAAAACAATCACAGGTACAAGTAGACCTACACAGACAGATATATAAATTAACTCAAATCAGGATCACGTAATGACACAATAGTTTCCCTCAATGAGCACAACTCTCAAAAAGAAAGCACGATCTCTGAGAAAGATGATAACATGTGTCATTTACACTGTTTTCATCCTTTATCTTTTTTATTTTAAATGCCCAGTTGGTGCCATCACTTGTAATGAGTGCATGGAGATGTCGTCAACATTGTCGGATCTTCAAGCTGAAATCAATGAAACCTTAGCTGAGGGATATAACTGCCAGACACCCATTCGGACGATTTGTCCGGACAGGTGCATTGCACAGCAGTTCATTTTTACTTTCACCAGTGACACCTGTAAGTAAAAAGCCTACGTCACTCTTCTCCCGACCCTTGACCTCCCATCATCCCAAGATACACATTTTCATTTCTGTTTAGATACAGTACATGGGTCTGATCCAAAATCAAGGGAGCGTGACGGGACGGAATTTGAATGTTTTTTTTTTATTCAAAACAAAAAAGTTTAAGTGTTAGCAGCCATTTATTACTACAAATGTGTTAAGCTAACATGAAGACATCACAATGCACTATGGACAAGATCGGCATCTGTTTTGTTTCCATGGCAACAACAAATTTTATTAGCGCGACAGGACGGACTGAAAAAATCACTGGTTTTTGTGAAGAAAATTGAAGGGAGAATTAATTCAAAGTTAATGAGCAATACAGACCATGTCATGTGGTGTTTGTTTGTCAATGTTCCAAACATTACTTGCACAAATAGAGAAACATCTAGATCTAATAGATTTTATTTTTTAGGTAGTTCTCTCAAAAGCTGTTGAAGTCCGTCCCGTCGCGCGACGGGACGGACAAAAATGAACTATGTACAAAACAAATGGGAAATTTTTGAGAATCGGCTAATTTTCATCAAAATGTATTTAAACTTTGGAAAACACAGTTTTATAACATCTTAGTGTGGATTAAGCACACCAAGATTCAAACTTCTAATGAATGCTGAAAAATTTGACTAACAATTATTATCATAAGGCCAAAAATTCTCATTTTACAAGAATTCTTACACTTTTGGTACGGTAATCCTTGATTTTCTTTCTCGAGGAAAATTACTTTTCATGAATGATAATGTTGCAATGGCATTTCATTTGCCCAAAGATTGAATCTGTCCACCAAGATTTGATCACCAATGCAAAGGCTGTCTTTAATGATGATCTTGGCAACTGTGGATACTCTTCATTTTCTCTTCCATTTTTTTTTTTCCAATTTCCAGCGAGAAAAAAAAAATGTGCCTCTTGGTCCAAAAAATCAAGGGACAGCGATGAGAAGGAATTTAAGAGAATTTTTCGCTCACAAAAAGAAATGTTAGCATGATAGCAGCCATATGTATCAAGCTTACATGAAAGCATGAAAGTGCACTATAAACAAGGCAGACATTTGTTTTGTTTCCATGGAAACAAAAAATTTTACTGGCGTGACGGGACGGAATTAAAAAAACCACTGTTTTTTTTAGACAAAATTCAAAGGAGAATTTTTTCAATGTTGATGAGCCAGACTTGCCATGCTATGTGGCATTGTTTGCTACTATTCCCTACATTACTTCAACAAAAGAGCTAACATACAGATCTAAAATATTATAGTTTTTAAGTAATTTCCTCGAAAGGTGTTGAATTGCATCCCATAGCGCAACGGGACGAAACAATATGCACTATGTACAAAACGAATGGGAAATTTTCAACACTGACTAATTTTCATCAAAATGTGTTCAAATCTGTGGTTACCACAGTTTTATAACATTTTAATGTAGAGTTCCAAGATTTAAACTAACCTGAGAAATGATGGAAAATTTCATTTACAGTTATCACTATTATGTAGTTAAAGATTTTCATCACACAAAAATTATTACACTTATGGTATAGTAATCCTTGAATATATTTTTCCCAGGAACATATTTTTTTTTTTTTTATGAGTGAAAATGAGACTTATACGTTGCACGTCATTTGCACAAGCTTTGAATTCTACTTCCACGATTTGACTGACTGTGCTATAAAGTCTATACAAGTTTTCAGCAGCAACAACGCCACTCAGAGTAGTGGCAAATCATTTTGGGGAAGTAATTTTGTGATAATCGTTAGTATCCAGATGCTGTTTTTTTCACTTTCCATCCACAAGGGGTTGAGCATGATATATTAGGATCACAGTTTTTGACAACCATGCTGTAGTTTTTCAGTTTTAAAACTTCACCTCTTTTTGTGTTGCAGTAATATTGTTGACATTTCTTTTTATATAAATTGCGTTTTTAAACTTGTATGCAAGAAGTGTCTAAGAATTGAAACAGGTTTATGTATTTTTAGATGAAGAATTTTGAATTGTCAATTCCCCATGTGCATCCCAACATGGGGATGCTCAAAATCAATGTTTCAGTATTGAAATGCAAACAATTGTCTAAGAATGTTTTTTCTCCCATTTTTCTCATAAACTTTTTGTGGCAATTTTTCTTCCCTATTTCTCAGACATGGTTAGAATCTGCATGTTGATAAATATCAATCTCAAAAAAAAAAAAAAATTAGTTAGAACACATGGACAAGAGACTCAGGTTTATATAATGCAGTATTGACTTCCAGAATAGACTGTGCATTTGTAATTTACAATAATTTTTTATTCTAAGTCTAAATGGGAATTGCCTTTCTAAAAATAAGTTGGTGAATTACATCATGGACAAATATGAAACAAAAAGTAAGCATAGATCTTAATACATTACTCCAAACAGTAAAAATCTATTCATGTACATGTAAAATGAATGCAACTACAAATCAGCAGAACATCAAACTTTAAGGGAGAGTACAGTATTGGTTGAGATGAGGATTGAGCTTTTACACTGATACCTTTTTTTTTTGAGATACTAAGAAACCAGTATATGAAAATACTGAGCATACAATTCTAAGAGGAATTTAAAGTTTATTAGATGAAAATCAGTTTTGAAAAAGCCGACATATCTCAAACAAAGTAAAACAAACAATAACCATTGCCAAAAAAGGTGGAACCCACCTGGCTTTGTTTTACTTTGTTTTGCATATATATCAGCCATTTCAAAACCAATATTCATCAAATAAACTTTAAATCCCTCCAAGAGTTACATGCTCTTTCATATTTCATAAAAGGTTTCTCATTACCTCACAAAAACAGATGAAAACTTGATGCCCCATCTCGACCAAAACTATAATACGATCTTTTTAACTTCAATTGGTCAACCTCACTAGTCAATCAGATCATGGGATGGGGGTAGAGATACATAATAATGTAAGGTCTGAAGGGAAGATGAAGGATCCATAAAACCTCTTGACCACATACAATGGTTACTCTTTTCACAAGTTTGCCAATTACATTGTAGTCTTTTTATTCTGTTCAAGTTAGGGACACTCTTTTTCTAGACCATTATGGTATAAAATTTCCGTCCCGTCGCACCTACCATTGTTTACATGTGCAGTCCGTCCCGTCGAGCGACGGGACGGACATCATGTTGGACAATTATAATTTTCTTAAGAATAGAGAATTATTTAATTTAGTGTCATGGATATAGAGCCCCACTAATTCATTGATACATCATGGAATATGAGTGACCAAACTCAAGTGTATCATACAGAAAAAATAATAATTTTGTGTCAAAGTACTGAAAAACATGTTTTTTCAAGAAAAAATGAAGATTTTGACCCAAAATTTAACTATGATGAGAAAAATGAATACCAGATATGAATTGCTCCTAGGAAGGGTACTCTATCATAAGAATTGATGTTTCCCCTACTTTTGTAGTTTTTGTGCAAATTACTTGAAAAAGTAAAGTCCGTCCCGTCGCGCAAAGAGGGCGCTTTTCCTATTTTACCGGTAATTTACGGAAAAGTCTAACGTCAAATATATTAGACATGTACTTTTCTGAAAACTGCAGATTCTCAGCTTTTATATGATATATAACATGAAATACAAGTGTCAATATGAAAATTTAGTCCGAGTGAACACTATTTTTGGATCAGACCCACATGTACCACGAACAATCTTAGCACTGCATGGTATCGTATTATGCCAACAGACGACTGGATATCCATGACCATGCACGTGAGAGAGGGCCGCTCATGATAGTAACCGTCGTCTTTGGCGATTTTTGTAGGTCAAGATATAGCAAAATTTCTGCTAAGATTGAGTGTATTATTTGATGTCTGCGTTTCACATTTCATAGTTTATCCGGGTGGCCCCGCCCTCGAGGGGGAGGGGGACAAATCGGGTTCATTTTCAGCTTCATTTAGAAAAACCTTTTTTCGGGATTTTTATCGAAGTTGGCAGTGAGCATCATTTAGGTGGTACCATGTTATTATGTTCCAAAGAATCCCCCACTCCCCTCTATATTTAAGAATATTTAACTAATATTCTATTAAACCAAAAGAGATAGGACTTTCGTTGTGATGATTATATATTTTCAAATTTGTTTGCGGAGAAGAGGGGGAGAAGGTGTGCAGGGGTGGCCTCAAACACCGCATTTTCTTTTGGTTTCTTTTTTCTTTAGGGGGGGGGGGAGAAGAGAGGACCTAGTTTCGCCTAATTTTCAGCAAACTTGGCAGGATGATAATGGAATTTAATTCTATACTATAGTGATAGCAATAATGGGCACCGTGCAGTGCTTAATGGTTCCATAGGGGGCTCGAAACCCCGAAATTAGCGTTTGCTTTTTTTTTTTTATTGCCCAGCTTCTTTAAATTACAAAAAAAAAAAAGAAAGACGCTGAGTGAAATGAAATGAAGTATGGATACATTATATATACTTTAGTGGATGTCAAGTCTGTTTGTGGCAAATCCAGAGAGGGCTGGCTTTCAAAATGTGATCTTTCTTATGAAAACACATGGTCTATTTTTCCTCGCAGTTAACATGTGTCAATGGCAGTGTACTGTGTAATTTAGTCTGCAAGAATATGCCAAAAGTGAAATTATATGCGATACTCCATTAGGGGGCTAGACTACGGGTGTCTTGATTTCTTTCATTTCGTTTTCCGCACAAATGTGAGTTCATATTGTTTTATTTGCTTTGTTACTTTGTTTTGAATATCGGAAATGACACTTCTGACACTTGTATTTCGTCGAAAATCAAATGCTTCATAAAACGCTGATAGTATCAATATGAAACGCAAAATATTGTTGTTGTGCTTTTTAGCTATCGACAGAAATATAAATCCAAAAATTCAATCGACGGAATGTGTAGCGCTATGTTTAGATTATGTAAGAAATGCACGAAACAGTATGTAAGAGTGTGGTTACGTTTCACTGTTTTATTTTTTATAAAAATTTTATAATACCATATATATATATATACTCAACAAAAAAGAAAGTAAACACTTTTTCAAGTTCATAATTTTCATAGAAGATTTTTATGAAAATCAATTTATTTTATACCATATCAAAGGTAATGTATTTGGCTATCACCTTACTCTCTAAAAAAATCGAGCGAAAATATTCACTCTTAAAGGAGTGAATACAAAAAAGAGTGAATCTAGAGTGAAAATGGAGTGAATTTTGAGTGAAATGTTCATTTTCACGCATTTTGGAGTGACCTCAGGGATCACCCGAAGATTTTGGAGTAATCCCTGAGGTCACTCTAAAACATTTTCACTCTAAATTCACTCTTTTTTTGTATTCACTCTTTTAAGAGTGAATGTTTTCACTCGATTTTTTAGAGAGTAGTGGGGTTACATAAAGAGAAACCTTACGCATGAGTGAACAAGTTTGTTTTTGTCCTCCAAGTCACAAAACATTGTCTTTCATTTGCATATGCCCTTTAAGATAACAAAGATAAGAAACGACCAATTTAACACAATGAAAGACATGAATGAAATAGCAAAAAAAAAAAAAAAGGTTTTCGTTCTCTTTATCTCTTTGTAGCCTCTAACAGTATCAAAGTGGGAAACTTAAAGGGAAAATTAGAATTTTCTGTCAACTCAAACTTCAAATGACATAGAGTGTAAGGGCAAAAGGATGATTAAATGAACTTATATCTTTATTTCATTCATTCAATTTTGTAATTTAAGAATTCATATGATAAACGGAAGAACCAAATATGATTTACAATCTTCCTAATTTTAGAAATCAATTCAAAATCCTACCATTTTTGTTGATATTGCTTCTTTTCTCATTTCATTTGAATTTGGATTTGACAGAAAGGTCTTCATTTTCCTTCATTATTTTTAGCCTTTATTGATCTTTCGGGCTCAAAAGATATTACAGCGATCATGGGTATAATCACATTTTTTTTTTTTTTTGCAACTGAAAACAATATTTTGTATTGTCTTGAATTTGTCTTTTGTTGTTATTGTTACGTGGAAAAGCATTTACGCATGAATGACAACTTGTTCATTTTTGCAATTTTTACTTTTGTACCTTGGGAGAGAAAAACAAAGGTATTCACTCATGCGTAAAGTTTCCCTTTTCATTGAGAGAAAATTAAATTACCTTTCATATGGTATATAATACATTAACATTCAGCCAAAAATTCTATGAGAAATATAAACTTAAAAAGGTGTTCACTTTCTTTTTTAGCTGAGTGCATATATATATATATATATATATATATATATATATATGAAAGGTTTGTTTGCAAAAACCGATAAGTCCATTTTTGTCGAGCCCACCGAAGGTGTGGGGAGACTAAGAGATCGCCTGCGGCGTCTGTCCGTCCGTCGTCCGTCCGTCCTTCGTCCGTCCGTCCGTCCGTCCGTCGTCTGTCCGTAACGCTAAAAAACTTGAATAACTCTCTAATGAGAATTTCAATTTCAATCAAACTTGGAGGGAAGAGTGGTTTAACAAAGTTCCACATTTTTCCAAAGATGAAATGCACCTCAAGGTCAAAGGTCACAGGAAGAGGTCAATGAACTTTACGGCCCAATGTTAGGTTTTTAGGGCGCGTTTCGTTTATGGCTCATAACTTTTGATCCCTTTGTCCGTTTGTGACCAAACTTGGATGTTAGATGTCCCTTCGGGAGGTGAATGTCATCACAAGGTCAAAGGTCACAGACAGGGGTCAACAAACTTTTAGGGCCCAATGTTAAGTTTTTATGGCGCGTTTCGATTGTGGTTCATATCGTTTGATCCCTAAGTCCGTTTGTGACCAAACTTGGAAGGTAGATGTCCCTTGGGAAATTAAAGGTCATCACAAGGCCAAAGGTTATAGGCGGGTGAATGAACTTCTGGGAGTTAGAAAAATATTAATTTCTTGTGCGCGAATGGGCGAGACACAATTTGGCACTTGCCTTGTTGAAGATTTTGAAGTACGATCTCTGTCATAAAGTAGAAATATTACCTTTTCAATGATATATTGGTCACTACATAAAAAGTATATTTGTAAAGTTATGCTCAATGAATTTCACTTTATTTTTTTGACCTTTAATCGCAAATATCTCCATTTGACAAATATGGACTTATCGGTTTTTGCCAACAAACTCTTCATATATATATATATAATACCACGTACGTATAATATGTATGAATGATTTCCTAATTCATGTATTATGTATGTGTATGTCTCTATGTATATTATGTATGTATATGATTGCTTTGTTTCGGGATGAGACTTTTCTGGTCGTCATCACTCTAGTAATCATTTCGATTATAGGCATCGGTATAACTAGCATTGGCATGATGCTTCGATCGGTTGTGTTTATTTCTAAGATAACACCAAAAAAAAAAAAACTAAGTAAGGAACAAAATTTTTAAAAATAACATAGCCACGATAACACCGCCATATCACCACAGTGAACCCCCTCCTCTCTCTCTCTCTCTCTCTCTCTCTCTCTCTCTTTCTGTCTCTCTTTGTTGCCTCCTTGGTTATCATTTCAACGTACACAGCTGGTGACGATTCGGTGACACTGACTCAGCTAGGCTGTAGTTACCAGAACACAACCGAAGTGCCGCTCAGGGACGACAACTGTTTCAGTACGGAAAATTCCGCAGGTTTCGAGGATGTACTTACACAGTACACGCAGTATATTTACAAACATCTGAGCCATAGCGGCATCTTGCCATCTGGCATGACATTAACCGACACCGCTGTCTCCCTCTGTCTGTGCGACACGGACAACTGCAACGTAGTGCCAGAGACAACGACAGCGGGCGCAGTGCACATTTTGGGGAGTGCGATTGTGCTGATTGGCTCTTTGCTTAGTGCCATCGTATTCCAAGCCGTGTGAATGGATAATAGTGTGTCGCTCCTAAGCTACAGTAATGCCCTCGGTTGTTGCGTTTCTTAAATACTTAAATCACGGCAAAAGAAGAGTGCACTTTATTAAGCAAAAGTAGTTCCTAATGACATGTGAATGCAAGTTTACAGCAAATGTCACGTGATATGTAAATCGGGGAAACAATCTCTCAGTTTCTGTAATCATTTATAGTCATTCCCATTTGTAATTGTAAAAGTGCGTGTACAATGATCAGATACCTGACTAGTCAAACTGAAATGTCCTTGTAATTTTAACGATTTTTTTTTTCCTGCAGATTCAGTTCAGATCATTTATTTCATGTTTAATTAGTTTGTCTTATCAGTTTATTGCAGGTTAATCAGATGCCTAGCTGTGTATGTTCGGATTACTGCAGTGAAAAAAAAAAAAGAAGATAGTAACGTATAATTTGAGGTATTTATAATTAGCTGATATACATTCACTCAATTTTGCTGTAGTGTCGACTTACGCTGTCATCAGTCTTCTTCTATGTATGTAGCATGACATGAGATAGGAGATGAACTCGCCATCTATGTGCGATGTGTGCTAGTGTAAATTATACAATAAAAGTATGTTCTATCATGCAAAATACTGTGTTATAGAACGACAAATTACTAAATTGTCCCGAGTGCTGTTTTGTTTCAGCGAGGCCGCATGCAGATTTGATACAAAACTGTTATACGAGGGATAATCGTATTTGGAGTTCTGTAGTCCAGTACTGGTGCATCAATCTCAGATATTAAGCCCTTTCCCTGAAGTTAGGAGAAAATTGTGAAACTGTAAACGCTTTTTTTAGTGGTAAACTGCTTAATCCAGGAAAAAAAGACTGACTTTGTCTCGATGCGAGTGCCATAGTAGTGGTAGAATAAATATGTGTAACAAGATAATAATCATGATGTATTGCCATGAAAGTCTGTTAGAAGAGTAGCATTGATGTCCATTTTTTGTTTTCTATGCGTTAATCTCTCAGTGTGTGTGTGGGTGTTTGTGTGTTTATTTATTTTGCTATTATCCCTACAGTCGGTTCAGGTTCAAAAGGTGCCACTCATACCACATGGTCGTCAAACTCCCATCCAATCCAATGTAAACGGGATTACGTAAAAAACATTGTCATTTTGTTAGATTTTCAAGCAGGCTAGATCATGATGATAAATAATTGAGTCGACGCGATCTATTTTGTTTTCGATTTAAAATAGTTACTAGTTATTTGCTTATTAAAGCGGTCGTTACCGCTCGACCCTCTAGGCATATGACGTCATTTGGAGAGCATGCAAGTGATCGTGACCTTGCATAGTCGAACGATCGGCACGACTACGTTGATTGTTCTATCATTAAATTACCTTGCATACATACGTAACTGAAGTCCTCTAAGGAATCACTAGGGAGCTGTAAGAATGCATACTGCTAGTACTAGATGGCAAATGAAATAAAATCAGAGTGAAAAAAAAAAAGTTATTCTGCCTACGCGTTACCTTTCTTATTCTCAATGCAGTGTTACCAGCTATCAACAATAACCTTTCTTCAACTCTGAAGAGTAAGAATTGACACGGACACCTTTATGCTGGAGATGCCTTAGACTGGTCATTCTTCGGTTTCATTAGTACGATTTATTCATCGTAATTTCTTGCTTGCCGGATATTCTTGAAAACAAACTAACAAACAAACAAAACTTATCATACTCAGTCATTTCAACCGTTTCGTCACATCGTAAATTCCTATGGTACCAACACATTTACGTCATTTACCCTACTTTAAGGCTATCCTATAAAGAATTGTACTATGTATTCCATCTAATTTGAATACGCCTTTCCCTTGTTACGACATTATTACGTAATGTGTGCAAACTACCTCCCCCCCCCACACACACACACATACAATAAGAAGGGAAATCTATCACTCTGATATCTTTTCCACATTTTATCAGAAGACGTGACTCATCATAGACATGAATATATTGTTATCCCTGGCTGTCTGTGTTTATTTTCAAGAACTCTGCAGTCAAATTTCACATTAAATATTTCTTAGTACAAAGTGAATGATTGAACCATAAAATATAAACATGATGTCGGTGGTGGCGCTCTCCATCTGCATCACAAGGACACCAGTTCCACAATACATCATTGGAGATAATTTCCCCCAAAATGATTTCCGAGACAGTTTGTTTTCATTCATATAGAAGGATGAACCTATGATTTAAATGTTAAATTGTTTGGATTTTGCATTTATGTGTCTGTTTATATATTATATATATAAATATATTTATTATATTTATAAGTAATTTCTTATAAAGCGCTATGTCCAGTTACAAACTACTCAAAGCGCTTTCTGCTCTCTCTTAAGAAAATAGAAAAGGTACAAATGAATAATACATTGCAATACAGTACAATACCATACAAGACAATACAATACAATGACAACGCCTAAGAGAAGGGGAAAAAAAAACCCTAATCATATGATTGAGCAAAAAAGATTTGCCTTGACATGTCGTTGAAAAGTATCTAGGCTGTGTATGTTACGAACATTATCCGGAAGTTTATTCCAAAGTGAAGGAGCCATATGGAGGAAGGCGCGATCCCCGTAGGTTGTCCGAGTTTTGGAAACATGTAGCACCGTCGAAGACGAAGAACGTAGTGTGTATGTGTGTGTGCGTGCTTTCTAAAGCATGTTTGCTGTTGGTGTTTTTGTTCTTCAGAAGCAAAAATTTTTCCCTTTCAGGACAAATAAATACGGTAATGCAGTAAATTCGATTTCAATATATTAGACTTCTCCTTGACAATGTCTACATGCTAGTACACTGAAGAGAGTGTCGAATTTTTATGCATGTTTTCTGCAAAATACCACACTCTGAAAAAAAAAAAGCCTAACTGTGCTTCCTAATAGCTGATCCTACAAATTTGCTGGCTCGCTAACTTCTCGTCTTCACATTGAGTGGACATATTGCAAAAGGTATTTAAATATAATTATTATTATTATTATTATTATTATTATTAGCATCATTAGTATTATCATTAGTATTATCAGTACTCTTGATTTGCTCTTTACTACATGCAGGAAGGACTTTATTTCCATGTTTCAGTAAATGACAAAGTAATATTTCACAATTTTAACAGTGAAATGCTAATTAATTACAAAAAGGTAAGGTAAAGAAACGACAAAATATAATTCAGGAGAGAAATACATAAATACCCTCTAGTTGATCTTATTTAATTATTGACCATAGATATCAGTAATTACAGCCATAGAAAGTGCAGAAAATCATGAATGGAACGCATGGTTATGTTACCTTCCCTAGGACTACCAGTGCAATATGACTATAAAAAAAAAACAACTACACAAAACATGGGAATTTATTTCAATTTGATTCAGAAGCAGAATCTAGTGCAAACTGAGGAAGAAAGGAATGCATTCCTTCAACTTAGCACACGATATATAATTTCAATTCAATTCAATTCATTTATTTCCATTTCAATCACAAAAGTGTTACAGATAAAAATCAAAACAATGACATATAAAAACCACAACAACGACATCAATATTACAGTCATAAATTGTTCCAGATTACAACAGGCAACAAGGAAAATGGAAAATGGTGTAGACCTACACATAAAAAGCCAATAAGGCCTGTAGGCGCGCGTAGACCGTTTTTACAAATCAGGTAGAATTGGAATCAAAGTTATTTTCAAAAATCATAAATCAGTTTCATACAGAAGATACAAAAAAGAACATAAAACAAAAATCAAAACAAAAACAAAAGCAAACATAAAAACATGGGTAAATACATCAATGTAATTTTAAGAAAAAGACAAAAGATTTCTTTTATACTGCTTCTTAAATAAATAATATGTTGCTTATTATAATTATCTGGGTGGTTTGCATTCCAAAAAACTGGTCCTATATGACGAAGAGTTAATTTTAATTTTGTACTAGGACATTTCAACTGATTAACTTTATTGATGCTCCGTGTGTTGTAACTTGTATGCTTCCCAGCATGCAGTGTCTGGTATTAATAGTAACATGGTCACAGGACATTACACAACGCTCCATACTTAGGCCAGCTGGGGGAAAGGATGTTCGTGCATTCCAGTAATATTTTCTAATTCACATGGAGTCAGTGCTAATTTGCATAAATTCAAGATGACAACCATTCAACCTAGTTATGACTACATGTATATATCCCCTAGAAAGTAAATTGTGGTGTTTAAACCTATATGTTTTTGAGGTTAAGGAATACAGTTATATCTGTAGTGAATCTCAAGCATCCCTTGTGTTTGCATAATATTTGCATAATATGCAAAATGACCATTATATTGCCTGTACAAGCCCATATCTCAGTATATTACATATTTTCTATTTAGAATGGTCCCCTTGTCTGTGGTCTTAATGTCACTAATAAGAATTATTGAGGTAGTATAGTAACATTTAAAAATAAAAAGATCTGCATAGATTTACATATAAAATCATTCAAGTTACTACCATATATGCTCAAGCTTTTATTTATTTCATTATGTACACGTAAACAACCTGCACACGTAAAATGTTATGCCTCCATCGTTACTAACTTCTTTTCACCTAGTGTCATAAATCTGCATTGATTAAAAGTACTGTACTACCCACACTACACTTTCTTCCGATTAAGCCTCTGAACATGTTCATGTGGCAGGAATTGTTTAAATTACCACATATATTGCACGTAGTAGAATAACTTACCTCCACCTTAAATGTTTACTTGTGTCTATATTGCAACACTTTTTCATTTATCTGAAACCCCATCATATTAAAATTAAAGTGTGCCTTTCAATCAAATTATGAATCATTTGATTTTAAGTCATCCAAAGGCTCATGACAGCGAGATATTGCAAATAGCCATCATTATTATCGTCTGGCGTCTGTCGTCAGTCATGCATACATGTTTGATTATTTTTCTAGATTCTCTTTAAAAACACCATATGTGACTCTGCACCTCATAACAAACAAAAAGTCGCCAGACATGAATTTTTAGTGAAGACCATATTCTGAAAGAACAGACTTTAAGCTTTAAAATGATGTATAACTCAAATCAAATGGACTCTCCTAACCTATCTAAATATTGGAAAGAAAGCACAAACTCAGGAAAAGTGTGAACTGAGAAAAGAGGCTCTGAAGTACAGTATCTATTCAAGCGCTTAATCTTTACCAAACCGTGCTGGCTGTGCGATGAATGGGACAAAAAAAAAAAAACAGGTAGTAAACCACCAGAGTAACAACAATGAACGGATTATCAGATTAAACTGAAATTAAGCATGCCTCATTAACACATTCTGTCCATAATTAATGCCAACTTTCAAAGCAGTAGCACTATCCTTTTAAAAGTTATTAGAGTTGAAAGTGAAGAGTGTGGACAAGGTTTTTCAGATATGAAAAAGGGATTCTAAAGACACACATAATCATACTATTCTACCAAAAATGTTCGAGATAAACTGCTAAAAAAACACACTTTCCTGCCCGTTTTATTGATACCAAATTGTAGCATAATGTAAAAGAGGACCTGCTCTTTCAGAAAATATGAAAAAGTCAAATTCGGCTAGGTTGACCCATTTCACTTATTTTCAGTCCTCACGCAAAATCAGTGTGTGCGACTTTATGTTCGTTTTGAGGTGCACGGTCACATATAATGACAGATTTTCACCGAACCAGGCAAGTAGCATCCCTAGGATGACCGACTCACCAGGTGTTCAAATTGACACCAAGTCCACACAAGGTCCCAGAGCCCCGAACTTAAACAATCTAGAAAAAAAAAAAAGATACTGTAGAACTAGATGTGATAAAGGTAGGTAACAATACTATATTAATATCTTGGAGACTGCATAGTATACAGCTAGTTTGCTTTTGTATGTTTTCATCTTCCTTATTGAAATATTGCATAGATGCACATGTGGGCACCGTCTTTCCCTCTGAATTTAAAGTCGTTGCTTTTATAAAGCCAGAAGAGCGTTAATAATACATCGGCGAGTGTATTAGCAAAATTTCAAGATCATTCGTGGCAGATGGGGGGGGGGGGGACGCTTTGGGCCAGCGCCAAGTTTTAGAAACCAATTTTCACACTGTCATCATATTCACAACAAGTGATACCAAACTTGGCAGGTGAATGAATCCCACTTCCATCTCGAAAAGATGATTTGTTAGACCACTCGACATGCTCTCATAAAATCATTGATATCTTCGGCAACAAGTACTTTTATGAGTCGTATTATAAATCAAAGCAAAAGAGTAAGGAAATAAAGTCATACAGTTTGCAGAAAATCTACTTCCCCCGGCTTTCGGATCCTTCTGTTGTAGCGGGTCACAAACATTTTCAATTTGCAGGCATTTAGCAATAACTCTTTGTTCACCCCCCCCCCCCAAAAAAAAAAAGCGGGGAATAAATTTTCTCTTATCATACATCAGTAATAAGTCAAAACAAAATGTGAAATTCGTTATATCGTTTTCCATAATTGACATCAAAAAATGTTGTCGTTCTCTTATCCAGCAGTGGCGGCTAGGAAACTGTCAACATTCATAATTTATTAACCGATCGTTCGATTTCCTTCAAACTTTCACTGATGTCCTCAACTATTATTGCTACATTTACTCAATTCATTTTTTTTTTTTGGTTTTAATTTGATTAAGGTCTCATTCCGCATACAAACTGAGAAGGGCACTTAGTCGTGTACTTCCAATCTTCAAAATTCAACTCTGACACCCTGACACGACACTCGTCCGACACTTATTTGATTATTCGATTTTCGATCGGGAAAGGAGTCCGATGATGAACCAAGTTCTGAGCTTAGTTCCTTCATCGGACAATCTCACCTCATCTGATCACTCCCTACACGTCTTACGTTGACCTCCGACCATCACAAGTCGGATTCATCTGACTGTGACCCGATACACTTCGGTCGGTGGCTGGAAGCAACAAACCTTGCTTCCGACGAGTGACCAAAGAGAACCAATCTCTGAGAGTGTGGAATGGGATAATGAATGGCCCTTTAAATCGTAATTACAATCTAGTGTCGCATGCCGAGTTGCTTTTAATAGTTCGTGATCAGTGGCCCATATCTTGTTTGGAATATGCTTATCTGTGAATCATTGTTTTTACAGTGTTAACGATTTCAATGCAATTATGGGAAATGTATGACAAGAACATAAGCAAGCAAACTCTGAGGACGACTCGTGGTTCTGTCAGACTTCTGTGTAGATATCACTGCGCCAAGATGTTTGTGCATATACGCCTTCATGTAAACGTTCATTTCGCTACAGGCTTCTACGAAACGGTGTATCATAAAATGGTTAATTTTCATTACAACATTATTTGTTACTTCAAGGTTCCACAATTATGTTCTCTTTTCAATTTTACTTTGTTTTGATTATGTAACCTTATTCTCTGTTACCAATGAAAGTGAAATGTTTATGTTTTTTTCGAAAAATGAAATAAAGTTTGAATTGAATTGAATTGAATTGAACTGAATAGAGAAGCTCTGAAGCAGTACTCATAAGAGATACATATATTGTATCTAGATAAGCGAATTTTCTACAAGATTTTGATCCTGGTTTTCCGTTATTTACATGGCACAGCACCAAGTTACCTTCAGGAACTATTCCATAAGTACAAACTAAGCTTTGTTCTGAGCTTAGTTCCTTCATCGGACAATCTCGCCTCATCTGATCACGCCCTACACGTCATACGTTGACCTGCGACCATCACAAGTCGGATTCATCAGATTGTGACCCGATACACTTCGTTCGGTGGCCGGAAGCAACAAACCTTGCTTCCGACGAGTGACCAAAGAGAACCAATCTCTGAGAGTGTGGAATGGGATAATGAATGGCCCTTTAAATCGTAATTACAATCTAGTTTCGCATGTCGAGTTGCTTTTGATAGTTCGTGATCAGTGGCCCATATCTTGTTTGGAATATGCTTATCTGTGAATCATTGTTTTTACAGTGTTAACGATTTCAATGCAATTATGGGAAATGTATGAGAAGAACAGAAGCAAGCAAACTCTGAGGACGACTCGTGGTTCTGTCAGACTTCTGTGTAGATATCACTGCGCCAAGATGTTTGGGCATATACGCCTTCATGTAAACGTTCATTCCGCTACAGGCCTCTACGAAACGGTGTATCATAAAATGGTTAATAGAGAAGCTCTGAAGCAGTACTCATAAGAGATACATATATTGTATCTAGATAAGCGAATTTTCAACACGATTTTGATCCTGGTTTTCCGTTATTTACATGGCACAGCACCAAGTTACCTTCAGGAACTATTCCATAAGAACAAACTAACTAGATTTCTTCTTTCATCCACTGGTCACGCCCTTCGAGTTTCCCGTACTCATCATTCATGGGGCAACAGAACTTTCCCCCAGTCTGGCTCTTCTCTCTGGAAGTCACTGCCTTTGAAACCGAGAATGGAGACCTCCGTACCTCTGTTCAAGAGGGAACTGAAGGCCTTTCTTTTTTCAGTAACTGTGCTTTCTTTCAATTTGAATTTTTTCCTGAATGGAGCAATGTGGGAGGAGGTCTTACCTTTCTGCGCCAGGAGTGCCACTGTGTGACAGACATGGCGCATTACAAGACTCCATTATTATTATTATTATTATTATTATTATTATTATTATTATTATTATTATTATTATCATCATTATCATTATTATTATTAGATGTCCACTATTGAATTGTGATAATGGTGATCGTGACGACGTTGGCAATTCATGAATAATGTTACTTTGCCTGATATAATATTTGACGTGGCGTTGATGTTTAATAGAGATAATAACGGTTGCACATTAAGAGTTAAAAACCCAAGAGTCACAGGGTTCACAAGACAAACAACTGAAATATCCAACGACTTAGGATCTATGAAGTTAAAAAAGGCTCATGAGATATGCGACCCACGAGCTTACTAGTTAAAAAAGACCCGCGATATAAAACTCTAGGCAATAAAGGCCCGTGAGCTCCGCGCTACGCTAAAATGACAACATGATACTCAATGACGGTAATGTACGTAGTGTAGACCTTGTGGATCATTATTGTCTAGTGGCGAGCTCGTGGGCCTTATATTTTCTAATGGCTAGCTCGTGGGCTTGTTTTACGTGGTGTTTAGCTCTTGGGTGTATGGCTCATGGACCTTTTCCAGTGTTAGACTCCTGGGTGTCTGACTCGTGGAATGCCCTAGTGATGACGATGGTTGGGATAGTGATGATGTGATGCTAGTCATGAGCGAATCCGGGAATTCCGTAAAGGGGAAGCGCCTTTACAAAACGTTTTGTAAGGGGAATGACGCACAGGCCTATTCTATGGATCGATGAGAATCGGATGTTCTCGTTTAACTTTGAAAACAATAATAGTTTCAAAACTTAACTCGTCATCCAGTTTTTACCGATTGGTGTAGTCTTTCCTGTGCATCATTTTTATCTTAACAAACCTTATTTCAGTTTGGGAAGAACATAACCTCGGAACAGCGTTTTGTGTGTGTGTGGGGGGGGGGACGTTTGACTGACGATTGTTTTTTTTTGTTTGGTTTTCTCGGTCTCGGATAACAGACCTTCGGAATAACAAAACTTTGGAGTAACGAACATCACCCATTGTGACTGGTTTGCATGTGACAGTTGCTGCTGCAATCGTTGCAGGCACTACGGTAATGTTATTACGCACACGGAAGAAAATCTTTTACGTAAATCAGATAAGTAAATATAAAAATGATATTAAAAACACATGGAAAATATTAAAAAATGCTATGAATACACCTAACAATTCATCCAATATTACTGAAGTTCGATGGGGCGATGCCTCCAGCAACACTCCCGCTGGCATGGCTGAAATTTTTAATGACTTTTTCTCCTCAATTGGACAAAATCTTTCTCAAAATATTCCTCTTCCTAGTAAAACTTTTACTAATTTTTTTAGATACACCTAACTCCAAAACTATATTTTTTGACCCGACATATAAAGAAGAAATAGCAGGGATTGTTGCCAATTTGAAAGAAAGGAAAAGTCCTGGCCACGACGGAATTGATAACCACCTCATAAAAAACATAATTCCCCAAATATTGGATCCCTTAGTACATATTATCAATTCATCGCTTACAACTGGCCATGTGCCAAATAGCATGAAAATTGCGAAAGTAATTCCTATTTTCAAGAAAGGGGAGAAGGATGATGTCAACAATTATAGACCTATATCTTTATTATCTTCCTTCTCCAAGATTCTTGAAAAAATGGTTCACACCCGGACAGTACGTTTTCTTAAAACCTGCGACATATTTTCAAATTTTCAATTTGGATTCAGGGAAAACCACAGCACAACACACGCATTACTCGCCCTCATCGACAAAGTCACACACTCACTTGACACATTTTTACACACGATAGGTATGTTCTTGGACTTCTCCGAGGCCTTTGACACGATTAACCATGGAATACTTCTCGCCAAATTATCCCATTATGGCATACGTGGAAAGGCCTTGGAGTGGTTCACGAGTTTACTATCAAATAGATCCCAATTTGTACATGTCAACGGCTTTGACTCTCAAAATAAAACGATAACAAGTGGTGTCCCACAAGGGAGCTTACTAGGCCCGTTGTTATTCATTATTTATATCAATGATTTTCATAGATTCTCGGAGAAACTATCATTCATATTATTCGCGGATGACTCTAACCTTTTCTTTTCCCATCCTGACCCAAATATCTTAGCAAGAACAGTAAACGAAGAACTGAAAAAGGTCATACAATGGATATACGCAAATAAATTGTCACTTAGCATTAAAAAAAAAAAAAATTATGCTTTTTAGTAACTCTTTAGATAGCCTCCCGGGCAATATATCATTTGATACTATACTCCCCTAGAAGAAGTTTCTACTTTTAAATTTCTTGGTGTTTGTGTTGATAACAAGCTTTCATGGAGGAATCATATTGATAGCATATGTAAAATTATTTCACGAAACATTGGCGTAATGAACAGATTAAAACATTATCTTCCTTCATATGCATTATTAACTCTTTACTCTAGTTTGATACTACCTTATCTAAACTACGGGATTCTTGCTTGGGGTAATACATATCAGATATTACTTGAAAAACTTTTTTTATTGCAAAAGAAAGCGCTCAGAACTGTTTTTAACCTAAATACACTAGAACATACAGATCCTTTGTTTTTTGACCATAAAATACTAAAAATAAAAGATTTGTATGTGTTTCAACTTGGTCAGTTCATGTTTAATTATAACACCAATTTTTTACCCAAAATATTTCACGACTCTTTTCATCGAAACAGTCATGTACATAACTATCCTACGCGACGATCCGATGAATTTCATCTTCCATTAATGAGAACCGCACAATACATGCCCAAAATACATTTCTGTTTACCGGACCCAGACTTTGGAATAATCTAGATAATAGCTTAAAAGATACACCCTCATTCCTCACATTTAAATACCAATTCAGAAAACATTTATTATCTACCTATAATTCTAGATAATCTGAATTAATTGTTTTAATTCATGCTTGAGGTTTTCACCTGTCCTGATGTCGCAGCACTTGGCGTGTTCTGTATGCAGACCTCTCTTCTCTCTTTTTTCTTCTTTCCTCTTCCTTCCTGTCTTTTGTTGCTCTTAGACATGTATTGTCACCGTCTTCTCTCTTCTCGGTACTGTCTCGCGTCGTATATGTGTGTGGGTAACTGAATGTCTGTACGAGTGTGTCGTCCTTCTCATATTTTCCCGGTACACCAGTTCAATGAACACCGTCTGGGCATTAGCATTGATACTCTATTCTTATTTCCTATCATTGTCGAAGCCAGCGTATCTCAAAATAGCTATATTTTCACAAATGATTTAAGTAATCTACATTCAATGCAAATGCTGTAAGAAAATAATAAAACAAACTTGAATGATATATTGCTTACTCATCAATTATCTAGCGATCCACGTCCTACAAGCTTAGCTTTTTAGTGGATCGCTATTTTCCAAAATTGAAGTTATTTTCTGAAAGCCCGCGAAGTATACATGTATACGCATTGTTCCTTCTGATTATTGTACATATGTTGATGTATTCAATTTATTTCGTATATTACATGAACCTTTTGTACAAGTTTAGACAATATCATTTTATGATATGTATACTTTGTATTATGTTTTGATTTCCGTTGATTGGAAATAAACTATGATTGAAACTATGATTGAATTGAATGTCTGTCGTGGCAGCTTTCTGCTTATCAGGTGTTGTTTTTGCCAGAGTCATGTGTCGTAATGACCATATCACGTGGTCTGGTGTCTCCGCTTTGAGATATGATTTACGTACCTCTTGATTGACTGGTTATATGTTTCAGTTGACAAATACATACATACATCTCCCTATCTAAGCACAAATTACTTCTTCCTGGGTGGTCTCATAGCATTTATTGCGCTGCAAAGATCATGCACCATTTGTATCTTCCATGTACAGCTTGTTTCTGTTTTGTCAACGTCTGTAATGTTTTGTATTTCCTTTGTTCTTACTGTCTTTTTGTTATCATTTTGTGTGGTATTTGTTTACTAAAGGATCAGCAGGAGCCATCGCTTGAGAAAGTGCAAAAATAAATTTGCGCAAAAGTAAGGGGGGATGAACTGAAAGTATCAAGTGAGATGCACTTTTTCTTCTTTCAGAAGAAAGGTCGCACACTAAAACACACACAAAGGCACACACACACACACACACACACACACATAAACACACACCAACACACACCCAGTAACACTCTTTCCAATGGTATGCATTCACTATCATAAATGATACAAAGGCAACATTATAAACTGGCATTATTGTGCTGTACAAAGTAACCATTTGGACTTAAGTTAAAGACGAATTATTTCATTCCTTAGTGCAATCTTTTTTAAGATGTAGAAATGATAACTTTACCAAAACCACAAAGCATCCCATTTTGTAATTTTGTAAGATCAGCAAATTGAAAGCAGAATGAAATCATGTTATACATCCCAATGATATGGCCTGACCAAACAAACCCACTCCCAAGACAGCTCTCTGCACTCTTTAATCTTTACATTCGTCCAATCCCGTTAACCCCCTTTCCCCCGCTTGCACCAATCGACTTTCCGCAGTTTTCTAAACATACATACTCACATACACCCACCCACACATAAACACACACACACACACACACACACACACACCCACCCACACCCACCCCCCCCCCCCAAAAAAAAAACACACACACACACACACATACATACACTTTATATTATGCAATTCCAAAAAGTGATTATGTCATATCGGCCGTGCAATTCTTCCATTGGCCTTCACAGTCTTCCTGTTTTCTTCCAAAAACAAGAAGAAGAAATAAGAAAGGATGTGTACACTGTATGTCACTTAATAACTATTGTTGTGCGGTGTTTACTCCCCAGACACTGATGAATGATTATCACCTCTCAAAATCAATATGCAGTTTTGTACCTTTGGTTTAAATTAGACCGTCCCTACTTCAGCCAATCAATTTTTGATCTTAATTTTGATCACTCATTTTAACGAAGCTGTAATCAAACCTACCTTTGCCACTCTTCTCTGCCAAACGATTTCAGGAGACAAAATCATACCCTTATATCTTCACAGTAATTTTTCTTGTGAACTAGTCTACAAGTAATGCAAGGGAGTTTGTGTTTATACTGTGAGGTATTTCATACAGTCATACAGTCGTTCTCATCAGGCAGAGTGGAGCAGACTAATAATTAAAAATATTAAGGGAGATTCAGTTCCGATAAAGTAGCATTCAATACTTAGTTCCGTGTTTCCACCGCGACAGTGTTGGTACAATGGTGATAATTACTTCGTTCCAATAGCGGACTGGACTGCGTCTCTTCAGCTCAAGAAAAGTCTCAGTGACTAGACAAAACTCAACTCAAGTCAAGTGACTACCCAGGCAAGTGTCCGAGTGTCTAAAGGCCAATCTAGTGCTGGTTGACCTTGGACGATCTCGGCTGGCAGGCGACTGCTCTTAAAGGACTTGACTGATTCAAGTACTTGGATAGACTCTCCCTAACTGTATCATTTGATTAATTGCAAACAAACACTGTTATAATGATATGTTGGATAGAAGGAATCCAGAATTTATTTCCCAAAATTATCCTCCATGTGTCTTTATGCATTTCAATTGTTTTGTTATATCTTAAATCTAGATAGTATAAGGATAAAAAGCTGTCGGTAGAGAGGACTTTGTTACAACGACAGTCGTCTGTACTCTTTAACTTTCGTCAAAACCACCAATGAACGTAAAATGTCTAACAGCCAGAGAGCGTTATATGTATATTTGAATAAACATATTGTATTCCAGTAAAAGTCAGGTGAATAAGCATAATTGTACAACGTGTGGGTGGAAGGCACCTTTAATTTTACAAGCTCTGTTTTCAATGGTCTCCGACCTCGTCTAGTTCTATTTCCTGCTTTTTAAAATAAACATTGCATTTATTCAAGTTTGTTATATTTACAAAAGAAAGAAAGATGAATACACCTGAAACTAAACATTTGACACTTATTTTCATAATGCACGCTTGATCAGTACCATCTCTTTTAGTCCAGATCGCGATTGCGTCGGTGCAGACATGATAATAGCTACAATACAACTTCACTTTTGAACTGCAAAACAAGCTGTGACTGCAATCAATTCACCACCCCGAATGCGTGTGTCTTTCTCGGAACCTGGTTCATAAGAATCATTTTCAAGGAGTGGCGCGTTATAGTCGGTAAGCGTTAAATTACTTGATTTAACTTGATTTTGCACTGAATTTATCGTCATATTTCACAAGAAAAAGAAATATACAATACATATGACAGGACAAAAAACATTAACAACAACAACAAGAACACCACAAAACCATCATATTACAATACAAAATATAAAAAACACCACATTTTGCTACAAAATCGATTGCAATGATATCAGACAAGTCGACAATAAAAAGCCATCTGTAAGTAAATGACGGACTCAAAGCATTAGGTCCTTTACGGTTATGAAAGTGTGAAATATGAAGGAACCAAATAAAAGCAATGTTTCTAAGTACTAGTAAGCTTCTAATATCGAATAAGTTTCATGTGTATAATAGAAGACCAGTTAGCCATGATAATAATGATACTGAATCTTTGCTTATATTTGATTCAACAACAAAAAAAGTGAATTCAGTTTCTAAAAATATTTAGATTATCTTTTAGCTTCTAAAGAATTCTAGTATTTTTTGCAAGCCATTTAGAAAGATAATTGATGCGGGGTTTCAACTGAGAGGTCATTATCAATAAACCTACACATTAAATACAATCAGTTTGCAGCAAATGAACAATATCAATTTTTAAATGACCAGTAAAGAGATTCTTCTGAGGACTGTTATGAAACATATGAGGTTTTTTTTTTATATATTCATAGATTACTCCTGAAAAAAAAAAAAATCAATTCATCATCACAATCTCAAAAAGAATTTTAGGATCACTATGTGAGAAAAATATGTTAGAGTCATCTGCAAAAGATTATAAAATAAAGCAGATCAGACGTGTTTCATAAAGAAATACCACACGATTTATTTCAAGGACTAGATTCATGACCATTGATAATATCACATTCACTTCTGTTAGAAAGATAGCTGTTGAACCACTCCAGAAGGCATTTCCACGGATTCCATAAAGGGAAAGTTTGCATTAAAAAATATCGTGTATCAATGGCCAGAATGTATTATCGAACTGTAATCTTTTAAGCGTTTTAATTTAAAGAAAAAAAAAGAATTTTAGTGCACGTGAACACACTATTTCCTTTTCAAGTGTTTTAGATATGGATGTTAAAAGGAACATTGGACGACGATTACTTCACGCTTGTTTCTTTCTACTTTTCAATTCAATTCAATTCAATTCAATTCATTTCAATTCAAAGTTCATTTCATTTTTCGACAAAACATATATATTTCACTTCCATATTTAGCTTCAGCAATTTTCTTATCGTCTGAAACAAAGCCTTGTAATAAGGACTTGTTCAAAATGTATGTTAAAAGAGCAACAATTTCATTAATAGTGTGCTTTAAAAGAATTCATATATATATATATATATATATATATATATATATATATATATATGATATGCTACATACATAGAAGCATTGCTTGTAGGGTGTAGATTCCCAGATGCGGATGTGAGATTATTTCTTACTTGGTATATGTAATTAAAGGAAAGACAATTTGTGAATTGGAGAAATATAAACGCCGAAAAGTAAAAAAGAAAAAGAAAAAAAAAAATAAGAAAACAATGTCCGCGGCACAAGACTTCTTGAGAGTTGCGTGATCACCCGAGCGAGGTACAAGTCAGATGCAGTGTATAATAGCAGAGATACCAAATGTGTACAAAGGAAGTTCAGGAGATAATACAGAAATCACGAGCGAGGCACATGTTACATAATCGATAATGTCAGTAATGTGAAGTATGAACAGAGAATGAATTGAAGGATTGAAGGATTGAAGAATAGCTATAACTAGGAATTCAGAAACTTTAGTTTAAGTTTATGATTAAATGAATAAAGAGACTGAGATTGGATTATTTCTCTATCCAACTCATTCCAAAATTTAGGTCCTGTAGAGGTTATTGTTTTTAAAGCAGATACGGTCCGTACAGGAGAAAGATGAAAAGAACCTTTTTGTCTAGTAGGGTAAGAATGACCTTCAGTATTTTTGACAAACATCGAAGAAAACACATCAGGGAGACTACATGAGTTTAATTGATACATAAATGACCTGATATTGAAATGAAATAAATCCTGGATCTTAAGTGTTATACTGGAAAAGAATAAGACATTAGTGTGTTCCAAAAATGTGGCGAAGTTAATTATCCGTATAGCTCTTTTCTATATCAATAATAAAGAATTAAGTCTAGTTGTACAGCAGTTTCCCCATGCCAGGATTCCATAACCTATATAAGGCAACAAAAAAAAAAAGAGTAGAATACAATGAATGCAGAACATGTTTAGGAAGGTACTGTTTTAATAACACCAACATTTTTTTGATATTAATTTACGCAAAGAATCAACATGAACTTTCCTTGTCAACTTACAATCAATATAAAGACCAAGGAATTTTATATATTCCACCTGGTTCAATTCCAGGTCGTTTACGACCAACTTACCCGGTAAAATGTTGATTATATTGCTAAAGACCATAAATTTTGTCTTGGTCAAATTTAGTGAAAATTTAATAGCCTGAATCCACTTAGATACTGATTGTAATTCAGTATTGATGGTATTCAGTAAAACATGAGGGTTTCGATTTGAATAAAAAATGCTGGTGTCATCGGCAAAAAGTAGAAAATAGAACAGAGAGGACGAACTGCGAAAGTCATTTATATAAAGAATAGATAGTAAAGGACCTAAAAGGGATCCTTGCGTTACCCCACAAGTTATAGGCTGTGAGCTGGACACATGGCCATTCAAACTAACAAATTGAGTTCTTCCAGTAAGGTAACTTCCAAACCACTCCAAGGCCCTTCCACGAATCCCATAGTGTTGTAATTTGTATAATAATATTTCATGGTTAATATTTCATGGTTGATTGTGTCAAAGGCCTTGGAGTAGTCAAGAAAGAAACCTACTGTGTGACACTTGGCATCGATCGCTTTAATGATTTTCTCTATCATTAGTAAAATAGCATGAATTTATTGTGGAATGCTTTTTACGAAATCCAAATTGATTATCATCTATTACATAACAGTCGTTTAAGAATCGGAATACACGTGTGTACACAATCTTTTCAAGTAATTTAGAAAAAGAAGTTAATAACGATATTGGTCGATCATTTCCCACTTCGTCCTCTCGCCCTTTTTGTATATCGGGATAACTTTAGTAATTTTCATCCTAGTAGGCACTACACCGTTCAGTAATGACAAATTAAATATATGGGCGAGAGGTACAACCATCTCATGTACAACATATTTCAGAAGATGATTAGAAATTCCATCATAACCAGTACTTTTTTTTTGTGGCTTTAAGATTATTTACAATGTCAACAATTTCGGATTCTAATACAGGGATAAAAAAACAAAGATTGATTATTGCGATGACTTAAATACGTAGAAAACGGTATATTCGTTTCCGGAATAGCATCAGCTAAATTAGAACTAACATTCACAAAATATGAGTTAAACGCTTCAAAGATTTCATTATCATCTCTTAACTCGATGTCATTAAAACAAAATCTTATGGATATCCGATTTATTTCGTTTCTTCTGAAGAACATTATTGATATATGTATATGTGACATATATATATATATATATATATATACATATAATACATATACATACACACATATATACATATATAATACAACTACAAAGTTGTATATATATATATATATATATATATATATATATATATATACATATAGGTGGCGTTTCGGACTTGAGCGGGGAGCTGGTTCCAAATACATGATACATAGTGTGAAAGCGATTTTTTTCCTGCTTGAGTTTTGACTTGTGGAATTATAGGCCATTATTACTTGCGATTCGTGTACTATAAGAATGTGTATTTCCAAGGGGCATAATGAGTTCTCGCACATATTCGGGCATGTTGCCATGAAGTGTCTTAAAAACTGCTTCTCTTCAAGCGTCGTCCAACGTAACCTTCCAAGCACCTGGCTGGTTGGCACTGTGTGATCCACTCTCCTTACCACTCTGGCCATTTTCTTGTGTTGCTTGATACGCACATCTTTAAGGCTTTGTGAGCAGTTTGACCATGCACAAGAGCAACATCAAAATACGGTATGAATAATGAGTTTGCCAGGATTTTTTTATTAGGATTAATGAGTTTGCCAGGATTTTTTTTTATTAGGATTAATGAGTTTGCCAGGATATATTATATATCATCATCATTATCATCATCATCATCAAACCCAAGGGCTCTTTGTCATATATAAATTATTCATTATATCCTTTACTTCTGCTTCTACAACTGGGAAAAAATGATATATCATTGAGGAACTTCTTTTATTCAAAACATGGCTATAATTTTCATTAGATTATCGATTGTTACAGGCAAGGTCAGGGCCTATCTTGACACTCACCTGCAGGAAAAAAAAAAATATATATATACGTATTGAAAGCTTTTGATATTTGGCCTGGCTCTTTATTGTATATCATTAGCACAACTTAATAAGGAATTCATAATTTCCTTTGAATTTATCACATTATTCATCATTTCCCAGTTATTTGTAGCATCACGGTCATAGGTTTGGCGTGTTTTTCAAAATAATTGTTTGAACCGTTTGTAACACGTAGGATTTTGGCGATATCGTATATAATTCGATTTCACTGAAGCAATGAAACAGGAACTGACAACCATACTAGACAGCCATTCCATTGTGACTCGCGTGACATTTCAGGGACAGATCCAGGGAGGACCGCAACCGGCACACGCCCCCCCCCTTTATTTTTTTTTTTGAAACAAAAGAAATAAAAATAAAAAAAATGGGGGAGGGGTAGGTATGCCCCCTTTAATTTTGTAAACGCGCCCCCTCTTTACGAAATTCCTGGTTTCGCCCCTGCATTTATACAAAATTTTAACATGTTATGGTTTAGTACTTGAAAAATGTACTTTGCAGACCTGTCTATTTTACATATTGACCCTTCACATAGGTTCACAGAAATATTTGATGTGAAATCATTCTAGTTAGAGATACTTCACTTTTTTTGTTGGGACTCGCGTGACGCGACACTATTGAAGATTTCTGACTTAACTGTACTTGACTGAATTTTCGTCAGAAAGTACCTGTCCTATGTACACAAAATTTTCTGGATTCAATTTTGAGACATTAAGCAATAAGAAGTCAAAATTTTATCATCCCTTGACTTTTCATCTCAACTCAGTTGACATATCAAAATGTGACTCGCGTGACACATGAGCGTGACTCGCGTGACAAGTAATATTCTGGACCAAAAGTTGTTACTATAATGATTTTATTAAGTAAAATTAGCCAAATGTTTAACCTAACGTGTTATTTATGGTTAATTTCATCACACATATCGTTAAAACAAAGAAACCATCTAACTCCAATCTTTTTGGGACCATGGGGGCTCATAGCACATTTAATACATTTAACATCAGGCAAAAATTCACTTTAACCTCTTTTTCTCTCGTCAAATCAAGAGTTCCGGGAAATCATTCTTTTTAACTCTTTATGTGCCACGTTCGCACGTCCGACTCAGTCGACGGCGTACCACCTTCGCATATTCTGCTCAACAAACAAAGCCGCCAAAACCGATCGATAAATCGCTAATCACTGCTAATCCCGCGGCACAATGAAAGCGTTTCTCGTGCTTTTGTTCCTCTCATATACGGCTTGCATTCTATGTGGTGATTGACTATCAAATGGTGTTCCCAACTAGATTTGCTCGTACATTCTAAGTTTCTATCACGGTTTTATGTGCAAAACCCATGCCTTTACAGTAATGCAGCAACTGGTCATATAAATGAAAAACTGAAAATAGATTCTTCATACAATTTATATCGAAACAAAGCTTGGCATCCCTCTTTAACTTTGCCTACTATTATGCCCATCTTAACAGAAATTTGTAGAAGTTATACAAATTGGAAAACAGAATTCTTTATCAAAGCATGACTACCTTCGTGTCTCAGAATAACGTGACACACAGGGGGTTTCCACCATGGCACATAAAGAGTTAAATGAATTTTCTTTTCCTTTCTTATGTATTATAATTGCATCAAGAAGTCTTCTATTCAAAATGAATCTAATTGAAACTTTCTTTAGCTTAACTTGCATATTTGCTTATGGATTTATGTGGATCCAATTAAGCTCTTTTCGAAACTTAATCTTCACTTCTTCTTACAGATAATGCTCACACATACTGATACTCTTTTTCTTTCTTATCTACCATTATTGAGTCTGATGTGGAGAATGATCACCATGTTTTGCTTATTTCTATAGTACACTATATGATGTGTTACGACCAAAGTAACACTGACAATTTGATCGCACAAAAGAAGCAATCAACTAATGTTCCTATAGTCCCCTGGTGATGTCCAAATACGATGTTCGATGCACAGATGAATGATCCCGATGCACCGATGTGTGATTCTTCAGACGTAAATCCAGGGGCACAGGGTACAATTGCATAATCCACGTTATATCCACGGTATCAGGTGTCCACGTTATAACTCCACAGTGTATGTCCACAGCGAAATGTGCAGAATCCAACGCCATGACGACCACGTCCAGTCGATGCGTAGAATGATAATTCACTTGATAATATCCAGCTAGGAGTCCAGTCCGTCACAGCTTCGCCGTAACAATGTCAGTTGACATTAAAATGGATCGAGTCTATCTCCAATGTAGGCAAATTTATTATCTGCAGGCAAAAGGTCTCCCAGGCCTTATCTCCACAAACATAACAGGTCAGCAGGTAACACAGGACTGACTATAACAAGTCGCTTCAGAGCCACAAGTGACGTAACTCTCAGAGCAGAGGTGTTGGGTACTCTGCCTACTGCAGAATTTCTCCGGCTTTTATATCAATTCATCCCCTTCTAGCACATTCTGTAACTCTCTCTAACCTGGGACCACACACCTGAACATACTAGCAAGTTCAAGTTCCAGGAATCCTGGATGACTCACTGCCTAACTGTATGGGCGTGACGTCATTGCCAAAATTAACTACCAATCACATTGGGCTACAGGGACAGTGCATGACTCAGCCAAATATGTTAGCACCTCCTAGAAGAACATTCTGGATTGAGTGAAATACCTTTCTAAACTGAATGAGCTATCAATTCCTGTCACATGCATGTACTGTAGCTACATTGTATACCACCTAGAAAATTCTCCACTGATCTGGTCAGCCTGTATGTACTATATCTGTACCAAATAGAATGTTCTCCATTAATCTGGTCAACCTGTGTACATACTTATTAAAACAACCATGCATACAGTACATCATACATATGTACGTGTACATAACTACTAGTGTGTACATTTGTGACAGATGCTAGATAATTCAATTTTCTTTGAAAAAGTGTCTTTACTGTAGTTTGAGAAAGTTTGTCACTGCTTCGTGGAGACAGTTTTCATGCCTAGTTTGTCCGGGCCATTTTGTTTTTCTTTTCAATATTTTTTTAAAGACTTAATCTCTGCTTTCATGAACTTTAATTACTAGTAAGTCTCCTATTGTTGACAAGATATGGCTGCTGTACCTTTTGCTTTCATTAGATATCTGATTCAGGCTGCCTCGGCTCTTTATCCAGCCAGTTGAATATATTTCCCCTTTTCTCTAGGTCTTTTCTGACCACTTGGGAGGCTTGTGCCATAGATGCTGCGGGGATGCTTTCTGCTGAAGGCAACTGCCACCATCAGCCAATTGACTTTTGGGCCTGCACTTGCAGGCCCAATGGTATCCTCATTTCCACCATCATTATTGTTATTATTATCGGATAAATCACCACTGCTCTTTCTGAGAAGTGAACCTTTTTTTTGCGACAGGAAATGCCATCTTTGAAGGTGAAGTGATGATTAAGTTGTGTGGTGCAGCTATACTCCAAAGATGACAGGCAAATGAAACACCCAGAACAATCTTCAACTTCCCTTTGTTTGTGATGACAATTGTAGGAACATTTTTTTTTCTAAATGTACAGCAAGACAAAATTCCTTAGCAGTGGAGATGGAGCACAAGTTTTGATTTTTCTCATAACTGAAGCTCTGTTGCTTCAGGCTTGCTCCAATGTCTGCGTCAACTGGATCTTTCCCATTACTTCTAGTGCTGTAATTCAACATTACATTGTAGGCCAATGCTGTGTTTCTCCACCAGCAAAGGTAGGGCACTGATAACAACTATTTTGAATCGGCTTGCAGGACCATCTAACCATATTTTGACCAATTCACTTCACTGCCGATCGTTTACAGAAGCTCATCCACAAAAACTACAGTGTACGACATAATACTGTTTTGTCATGGTCTATTAAAAGTAGGCCTCATCATTGATGATGACATGTGATAATATTCTCCTGGGGTCACATTATTGATGTATAGAGAGCTATGTGCACCTGATTCCAAATGGAAGATTGGACTTCATCTTAACTAGAGCATGAATGATTCTCAGGGAAGTCAATTTGGAGGACAGCAACATCTGAGGGAAGATTTGAAGCCATTTTCGTGTCATTTCCATACAATGTAATTTGCTGATTGTTGCCACTTTATGAAGCAATTTTCCAAGAACTTCACAGAAGTGGAGCTGACATACAGTACAAGTAGTTGTAAATTTAATGAAGAGCTTCTGATGCAATGCTGGTACATACAAATCCTACTTCTTTGTTGACCAGGCGGCCACCCACCTCCTACCATTTTTTTTTTTTTTGGCTATTAACACAACCAAACGGAAGTTAAAAATCCAGTTAGCTATACATTACTTATTATAACACTACTTATTTACCAATTAGCACAAAAAACTTATACTTTTATTGGGAAAATTAAACTTTTACATGATATTACATGATTTAATTTCAAGGCAGAATTTATTTTCAAAAAATCTCAATCATTCTGGTCTGTATTTTTTTTTTTCAAACTTGTAAACTGCGACTCGCGTGACAACCCTAAGAAATCCTTGCGTGACTCGCGTGACACAATTGTTCTGGTGTTTTTAACAATGAAGGGTTTACAAATGAAAACCTTATTTTCTGGTATGGTTGAGGACTCCTAGATTCTCATTATATATCAACTACAACTCATACAGTGTACTACTTTTTAAGCAATCTAAAATATAGACTTATTTTTGTGACTCGCGTGACACATTTCGAAGGTGTTTTCAATTGAAAATGTTGTCAGGCTCATTACATAAAGATTAAAATAAAACCCAACTTGACATGGTAAAATGGGTATAAAATAAGACCTTATGTGAAAAAAAATTATAAACCTGTAGATAATGGAACATGCCTTAAGTAGCGAAATAAAAAAAAAAAAAGGCCCAAAGAGGCATCACTTTTGTAGTAAATATGATCGTTGGTCTGAGAGGTGTAACTCGGCTGTTACAAAGTTAAAAGCTTTGAAAAATCAGATTTAAACCCTTTGATCATATACCACCCAAAATATGAATACTTTTTCTTAATTGCTAGAACTTGAAATTTGAAGGTTATGGTGTCTAGTTACATGGAAAGGCTGTAGAGTGCATCTAGTAGGTTTTAGAACGTACTGAACACATTTTAATGAAATATATCAAGTCAGGATTTCTTCATTTTAATTTCCATTGCGATATTAGGTAATTTAGGTATTTTTTCAGTAATCCTGCTGGTTTCTATGATTGTGTTTAATTTTTATACACGCAATACTCAAGCATCCTACTGCGCCTTCAATACAAGGTCTATGTCTTTCTCATTTTTCTTCACTCTACAAAAGATTATATTGGCCTCGAGGAATCGAGCCAGTAACACACAGGAATCCTAATACTGTCTAGCCGTGGGTTTTCAACATAGAGGTACTTTTTTCAGTCTTTTGCAATGGCAAACAATGCAGTATTAGTAATTTCGTGCGTACACTTGGACACTTTGAGCTCATATCATAGAAAATCAATTTATTCAATTGTTGCTTCAGTATCAACATGCAGTGATTGCAGAGCTTTTTTTTTTGTTCTTTTTTCTTGTAATCAAACACTCACTTGAGATCCTGTAAGTCTCAATTAATGATGTTGAATTCGAGTGGATTTTTTTAAAGTATCGTTACGATCATGTTTTGTTTTAATATTCTTTGTTAGTCTTTGATTTTCCCTTCTTCACATTTCGTTTTATTTCACTCATATCTCTTATTATGTGAACCATAACTATGCAAAATCTCTTTGTTGTGCGGGGATGGGGGCACATATTGCTCGTCATTACCTACATTGTACAAAGAGGTATTGTGTGTCATTAATAGTGGACGGGCGTGAGGGTCATTTATGTACATGTGCATTAATGTGTGCGCGTATGTTTCATGGAAGGTATTTCAAGGGCATCCTCTCTTTTCCATTTGATTTTTGCCAAATTAGTTTTGATTTTCTGCGTACAATTCTGCGTAACCAGTTCTGGGGGTGTACCACACCACCGATACGTAATCCGGCCATCGCATGACTGTGTGAAAACTGAAGAGTTGACTAGAATGGGTGAAAAGCATGGGCGTAAATCCCGGGGGATAGGGGTTAATTTATTCGTCGTATAAATCAATGGAATTCGTCATGTTTTTATTAAACCACTCAATTACATTTTAGGGGATGCTGACTGGAGGGATACTGTTCCTCATTCGATTGTATTTGGGCAATAAAGGTCCGATGGAATGGCATCGATATGGTCGTCTTTGCTCAGGGATGCATTTTCGGTTTTAAAAGGGGTACTCCCCTGAAGGCCAATATTGGCCATGGAAAATCTTAAATGGGCTAGTAAAATGTTACAAGCATAACGGTAAAAAAAAGTTGTCAAAAAATTGGATTAAAGGAAGGAAAATTATGAAATTTTTTATGACTAATTTTTGCAAAATAGTAATCTAGATGTGGATATGGATATGCAATGGTGAGCTGAAGATATTATCATCACCCAATTATCCATTGACCGTGTGCCAAAACAAAAAATGGACATAATGATTCTTTTTTTGCCACAAAAGTGTATCATCAAAATATGATTTATCATATAATGCTTTTGATTTATTTCATTCCTGGTTGAATAACTTAAAAATGATGATCACTCAGATATTTTAGGATATGAGACTGCGGCCTATCGCTTTCGAACTGAAACTTTTAGAATCTTAGGTACTATATAACTATATGGCAAGTTTTGAGGGGAGGACATCATTAACTAAAAATTGAATATATTGACTTGTTCCAGAACTGTTTTCATGGAAACAAGCAAAACTTCACAATTTCATTGCGATGATGTCATCAACTCACTATTTGCATATTCCTTCGTACTGACTGTCTAAGAACTGTTTTTGTACAAAAAAGAGCAGAATTCATTATTTCTTAATTCCCCCTTTAATTAAGGCTCCTGGTATGCTGGTGCTTTTAAATATTATGTTCAACGCTCAACGTACACCTCCATCTATCATTACTCATTTTTTTTTTGTATTTCCTGAGGGTACCATATTGAACAAGCTTTGCTTTTTAGTGGGACCCTCTTATTCCTTTCCCATCCTTTATTTGATTTATATTATGCATACGCATATGTTAAAAAATATACTAATGTTTTCTTAATAATTAGGAAAACATTAAAATTATTTTGTTACTCATGTATTTTGATACTTCACGGGTTTTTTTTTTTCAATTATCGTAGAATATGTCCTGGTTATGCATGGAATATGATTTCTCTGTATATTAGATGGAAATGAAAGAAAATAAATAAATTTGAAATACGAATTAATGAAAACGCACTTTTTTTACATTTAACATGTTTTCATTCTTCTTGCTTTATTTGTCACCCCACTGTAGGAATTCTCCAACGATGATTTTCCTTGTGGCTTCGCTGTTGCTACTGACTGGCGGACTCTCAAACGGTGAGTTTGTCTGAGTCTATCTGTTCCAATAAGCAAAATTACGATTGCTAAATTTCCCCCAAATACAGAAAAGCAAAGCAATATCAAATTCAACCAATTTATACAGAAAAAAATAGAATAGAGCATAAAATTGTACATGGTTCATTGCACTTAAAAAGAAAATTGTGATAAAAAGTAATCATTTTATCATACAGTCAATATCTTTCTTTTATTCTTTCTTTACGGATTTCCTATTCTTCTTTAACAGTAGATACATTGATGGATCGTATCTTACTTTTCATTCAATGCAGGAAATGATCAAAATATTCTTTTCTGTTTTGTTTTTCTTTTGCTAGAAAAAGTGTCATTATAAAGTTTACACATGTGTTTTATGCAGCGTTACATTATCTCGCAATTATGATTTTATTCCATGATGGTATAAAGAAATAATTGTGCCTTGGAAAAATACTCATGTCTCTGGTGATTTCTTAGGATTTTGTTTTTATGCCTCCGCCACGAAGTGTCGCTGGAGGCATAATGTTTTCGGTTGTCTGTCCTTCCGTCCGTCTGTAATGAATTTTGTGGACAGCGTAACTTAAAAAATAAATAAATACGGTTTGAGGTGTCCTAATGAGACTTGGTATGTATGCATGAGTGGACGAAGTTGTGCCTATCGACGTTCGGGTGCACATACACATGCCCAAATTCAAAGGTCAAAGGTCAAGGTCAAATGTTCAAACTTTCACTGTTACTCCCATTATATGCTATGCCTATGCTATGAAGGTATTTTCTTGAGAGTTAGTGTATACTTTATGTATTACCCGAGACAGATGCTTTAAAGAAAGATTTGAAATGTGAGATGAAAGGTCAAGGGTATCCTCATGGTGCTTAGAACGTGTGCCTTTACTGCCTGACAATTATTCTCCTGGGAATTTTAGGATCACGGTTTAAAAGCTGCCCTTCTTTGACAAAAGGAAGCAAGCGACATCGAGTACAAATGCTACAAATTAAGGATACATGTTTTTGGGTAGGCCCTTCAACATGGAAATTTGTAATGAGAAATGATGTCGGTATTCGTGCAAGTCATATGGTGATGCATTTACGACAATTCGAAGAATTTTGATATTCCCAAAGAAACTCATTATTATGCAACTTGAATCCTTATGCCAAAATATTATAGATTTGTAGCAAATACGACAAATCTGACAAAATGAAGCATGTGACAATCATATCATGAGTTTGTTACTTGCTTCCTATTAGTGTTATAGATTTGTAGCAAACATAAAAATTTGGCAAAAGAAAGCAAGTGACAATCATATCATAAGGATGTTACTTGCTTCCTTTTGTCGAAGTATTTTGGATTGTGTGCAAGTATAAATGATTTGGCAAAAGGAAGAAAGTGATTATCGTATCATATGAGGCTGTAACTTGCTTCCTTTTGCCAAAGTATTTCAGATTTTTAGCAAACATGAAAAAAATCTGGCAAAAGGACGCAAGTGACAATCATATCATGAGAATATTAGTTGCTTCTTTTTGCCAAAGTATTATAGATTTGTAGCAAACATAGAAATGGCAAAAGGAAGCAGGTGATAATCGTAATAAATATGTTACTTGCTCCCTTTTGCCGAAGTATTTTAGATTGTGTGTCATCATGAAACTTCGTACATATTATGTAATGCACGCATTCCCTGTTGGTGACTCCTTTGGTAATTGTTGGGTTATGGGGTCAAATTTCAAGGGTCGAATGCCTGATTAAAATGCTAAAACTTGACTATTTAATGCTTAAATTTCACTTATTTTGATACTTTGGAAATGAGTCAATGCATTCAAAAGGGTTGGAGGTCAAGTAACCATCGGCAAATCCCCTAATACCTGCTCTCTAAAACAATAAAGCCATGATCCAAGTAAAGTTACTTCAAGGAAAGTGATCAATCACCACATTTGTGACAAATATGTCACTTCAATTTTTTTTTTTTTGCCATAATGTATATGTAAAGCTGTCATCGCATACTGTCAAGACGTACTATCGAAGTATTTGGAGAACCATGCGTCATATGGCGGAGGCAAACCAGTTGCCATAGCGACATTTCTATTTTTGTTTTCATTCTATGGATTTAGCAATACTTGAATGTTTTGTTATTGTTGTTGTTGTTGTTGTTTTGTGTGTGTGACTAGTTTCCATGACTTCGTGTATTTTCCGGGAAGATTTGTTATCTCAATCCAATATCCTCTCTTTCCACCATCTCACCAAAGAATATTATGCAAAGTAACGGAACATTTAAGAGCAATATGTGAGATATCCGCAAAACTACAAAGGCTATTGAAGACCTGAATATAAGAACGACCCAAGTCCAATTTTTGGCCAAATTCAGTTTGACATGGGAAATTGTAGCTTATGCATGGACTCATCTTGAGTATAAATGATAAATCCTAATAACCCCCGGAAGTGCCTGAAATGAATGAGTTAAATCTTATATTAATGTAAGAATGAAGGACTTGGGTCATTCTTACATTCATATTATAGCGCCCTCTCTCATCCTTCTCTCATCTCTATAGCAGAATATCATGTATATGAATCAAAGAACGACACAAGTCCATATGAATCAAAGAACGACCCAAGTCCACCGCACAAAATGGCCTCTCCACAATTAATGTAAATGTTAATTGTCATAATAATATATGTGACCGTGCACCTCAAAACGAACATAAAGTCGCACACACTGATTTTGCATGAGGACTGAAAATAAGTGAAATGGGTCAACCTAGCCGAACTTGACTTTTTCATACTTTCTGAAAGAGCGGGTCTTCTTTTACATTATGCTAAAATTTGGTATCATAAAACGGGTAGGAAAATGTGTTTTTTTAGCAGTTTGTCTCGAACATTTTTGGTAGAATAGTGTGATTAGATGTGTCTTTAGAATCCCTTTTTCATTTCTGAAAAACCTTGACCACACTCTTCACTTTCAACTCTAATAACTTTTGAAAAGATAGTGGTACTGCTTTGAAAGTTGGCATTAATTATGGACAGAATGTGTTAATGAGGCATGCTTAATTTCAGTTTAATCTAATAATCTCTTCATTGTTGTTACTCTGGTGGTTTACTTCCTGTTTTTTGTCCCATTCATCGCACAGCCAGCACGGTTTGGTAAAGATTAAGCGCTTGAATGGACACTGTACTTCAGAGCCTCTTTTCTCAGTTCACACTTTTCTTGAGTTTGTGCTTTCTTTCCAATATTTAGATAGGCTAGGAGAGTCCATTTGATTTGAGTTATACATCATTTTAAAGCTTAAAGTCTGCTTTTTTCAGAATATGGTCTTAACTAAAAATTCATGTTTGGCCCGACTTTTTGTTGTTTTGAGGTGCAGGGTCACATATGTTCTTATTTGTATATACAATGTTGCCTTCCTATCACAGTTAAATAGAATATTATTATTAAGGTTTTTTTTTTTTTTAGTTTCCTCGAAATGGTCTTCATGGACTTGGGTCGTTCTTATATTCATATACTCAATTGTATAGCTAGCCAACCTGGCCATGCTCTGGTTTAAAAGTGCAGTCAAGCGTGCTCACGAGGTTTCTAATTTGATTTAACACATTTTGGAACAAGACAGAAAAGGATTTAGCACCATTTGGAACAAAACTCCTTTGTCATTTCTTATTTCTCCATTTTCTGTTAAGAATTTCAATACTTCGCAGAAGAATTTGTGATATCACTGCAAGACAACGATCACGACGATATAAAAGAATGTAAAGTGAATTCAGCATATTTCCATATTTCTTGCAAAATGCAAAATGGAACAGCACTTACCTTCCCACTTCAGAAAGCAGAGGAAACAATATAACTGTTAACAAGTGTCAGTAAGAAATCGAAAGAATGTGTGCTTTTATTCAAAACTAAGTTCTGAGGAATTCTCTTTATATTCGTCTTATAATCCCCCAAACAAGAAGAAATTATACTATAGAAGAGTCAAAGAGAGAGAGAGAGAGAAAAAAAAAGGCGAAGACAAAATGAAGGAGTAGGACAGAACACAAGCACAATCACAGGTACAGGTAAGCCTACACAGAGACATAAAGTAACGCAAATCAGAATCACGTAACGACACAATCGTTTCGATCAATGAGAAAAACTCTCAAAAGAAAGCACAATCTCTCAGAAACATGATCTCAAGTGCCATTTACAGTGTTTTCGCCTTTTATCTATTTTCGTTTAAATGCCCAGTTGGTGCCATCACTTGTAATGAGTGCACTGAGGGAACGTCAACATCACCGGAGTTTCAGGCTGTAATCGATGAAGCCACAGTGTCCTGCCAGACACCCAATTCGACGGGATGTACCAGGTGCTATGCGACAAAGTTCACTGCTACGTTCACCAGTAATGCCTGTAAGTAAACCCTAAGTCACTCTTCTCCCGACCCTTGTCCCTTGACCTCCCATCATCCCAAGATACACATTTTCATTTCTGTTATGGGGTTTCTTCATCGATTTATATATGAAGAGTTTGTTCGCAAAAACCGATAAGTCCATATTTGCCAAATGGAGATATTTGTGATTAAAGGTCAAGAAAGATAAAGAGAATAATAAGAAAATTTTTGTTTCTTTTCACCATAACTTCAAAAATATACCTTTATATGTAGTGAACAATATATCACTTCAAAGGTATTATTTTGTACTTTATGACAGAGACCGTACTTCAGAATCTTAAAAAAATGGACTTATCGGTTTTTGCGAACAAGCGCTTCATATGTACAGTACATGTACCACGAACAATCTCAGCACTGCATGGTATCGTATTATGCCAGCAAAAGACTGGATACCCAATCCATGACCATGTACTCATGCACGTGAGAGAGGGCCGCTCATGACAGAAACCGTCGTCTTGGGCGATTTTTGTAGAACAAGATAGAGCAAGGTTTCTGCTGAGAGTGAATCTATCATTTGGTGTCTGCATTTCACATTTGTTCATGGTTGATCCGGGTTCCCCCCCCCCCCTCCATTTCACATTTTTCAGCTTCATCTTGAAAACTTTTTCAGGGATTTTTAACGAATTGGCGATAAGCATCCCTTAGGTGTAGTGTTACACCAAAAGAGATAGATCTTTCATTATGATGATTATAACATTTTCAAGTTTGTTTGCGGAGAAGAGGGGGGAGGGTGGCCTCGGGAACCGCATTTTTTTTTTTCCCGCGGGGTGGGGGGGGGGGGGGGGGAGAAGGGAGAACGTAGTTACGCCGTATTTTCAGCAAACTTGGCAGGATGATAAATGGAATTTGATTTACTACTAGTGATAGACCTAATGGGCACCGTGCCCTGCTTTGTGTTTCCATAGGGGGCCCGAAATCCCGTTTGCTGTCTTTTTTATGGCCCAGCTTCCTAATAAATAAAAAAGTCATTTAGTACAATGAAATGAAGTACATTATAAACTTTAGTGGATGTCAAGTTTGTTTGCGCCAGATTCAGAGAGGGCTGACTTTCAACATGTGATGTTTCTTTCGAAAACACATGGTCAAATTTTCCACGATTTGAACAGGTGTTAATGGCAGTGTAATGGGTAATTTAGTCTGCAAGAATATGCCGAAGGTGAACCTATATGCGATACTCCATTAGGGGGCTAGACCTCGGGTCTCTTGATTTGTTTTATTTCGTTTGAGCTGCAATATCAGCTCATTTTGTTTTATTTGTTTTGTTGCTTTGTTTGAATGTCTAATATGACCCTTCTGATACAAAAAGTGAAGCAAATGCTTGATAAAACGCTGACAGTATCAATACGTATCAAAACAAGATATTGTTGTTGTTGCTTTTTAGCTATCGACAGAAATATGAATAAAAACATCCGATCAGCGGAATGTGTATCGCTGTGTTTAGATTATGTAAGAAATGCACGAAACGGTATGAAAGAGTGTGGTTGCTTATTACTGTTTTATGTATGTATAAACATAATACCATGTATATGTATTATATAATATATCATATTATGAAGGGGTCGGTGCAATATAGTGCTAACCCACACTTTTGTCAAAATTGAGTTACATACATTTTCTTAATCCTTATCTTTCACTCTAACCTCCGTGAAAATATCATATTTGAATTCAACCTATAAGATGGTAAAAAATGCATGCATTCATGTTTTATTAATGTTCAATGTATGGACTTTCCAAAAATTCAACACCGATTATCTCAAAATGACTATTGTGTGGGTTAGCACTACATTGCACCAACCCCATCATATATATATTGAAACAAAGAAAGGGAAAACTGACCAGAAACAAATAATAAAGAGTGAAAACTTTGAGCGAAGAAAATGGGTTTTTATCGGGATTCGAACCCGAGACCTCTGGATTACTAAACCGGTGCTCTACCGACTGAGCTATTGAAAGCCATAGTTCGGTGTTCGTCTCAAACCCTTAACTCTCTTTGCTCCAGTGGTCAGAAGCTATTTGTATGACCGGTGTGCCACACACACACATATTAACCTGACATAAACCCAAAGGGTGCGATGTAAATCAACTTTGAATAAATGCGAGGGATCGCCGAAGCGAAACAGCTTTTTATTTTTTTGATATATATTGAAACAAAGAATGGGAAATCCGACCAGAAACAAATAATAAATAGTGAAAACTTTGAGCAAAAAAAAGATGGGTTTTCATCGGGATTCGTACCCGAGACCTCCGGATTACTAAACCGGTGCTCTACTGACTTGGTGACTTGGCCCTTGGTGATTGCATCAAAATGATTTAGGCTTTTCTTTCTTTCCCTCTCTCTCTCTCTCCCTGTTTACCCTGTATTGTTCCCTCTTTTCACATTTTTGCTTTTTTTTCTCTCTCTCTATTCCCGACTTTCCCAGTTTCCCGCACTCTTTGTAGTTGTAAGCTAAGAATGGGAAAACTGCAGAAACAAATAATAAATATTGAAAATCCCGATGAAAGGCCATTTTCTTTTTTCAAAGTTTTCTCTATCTCTCTGTCTCTGTCTCTGTCTCTCTTTATATATACATGAAGAGCTTGCTTCCAAAAGGCGCTAAATCCATTGAAAAATGAAAGATTTAGCGCCTTTTGGAAGCAAGCTCTTCATATATATATATATATATATATATATATATATATATATATATATATACTGTAACGAAATTCGGTGGAACCGATTCGATTTACTAGTAACCGTTTCGATTATAATTTTTTATGATCGATTGTGCCTATAGCATAAGGGGGCACTATCGGAACGTTGGGCAAATGTTGTAATGTGGTAGTGCATTATTATGAGTTTTAACATTTATTATTAGATATGTGGTTACTTGCTTGTCATGGGCCAGTTTGGATTATTTTAATACCAACTCCGGTTTAGACCGATGATACATGCCGAATTCTATTACGTAATACTCGTATAAGTCTTCAGAGGTTAGCATTTCCCAGGTGTTTAAGGCAGTGAAGTCACATAATGAAATTCAAAGTAGGTAAAAATTCCAAGCAGTCCCAGTTGGCTATAAATACCCGTGTCAGTGAGCAGCAAGCATCTTTTTCAAGTGTGACGGCAGTGAATTATACCAGGGAGGTGGGACACCTCTCCGATTATACATCTCAAACTCCAATGTCTAGTGATCGGGAAGACGACGCTACCTCTCAGCCCCCATCCCCGCGGGGAGATCAGGGCATGGAAGGCCGCCTTGAAGCTCAACTAGAGAAACATTTCATCTATCCGAGATACTCTCCCGCTTCAATGATAGGGCGGCGGCACACCGTTGTAATGACAAACGGCATGCGAGCCATTCCCGCTGGTGCAGGAGAGCTCCTCCTCCCGGCGACTAGCCCGGACATGCGAGCCATGTCCGCGGGGACAGGGGCGCTGCCCCGCCCATCGAAGACTTCAGCGAGCTAGCCAACCCCATCGGCAGCTCATCAGACGACGATATACTCATGTCAGCCTCCTTCCCGGCAAAACTGATTGCGTTGCCCTGTATGGGTGGCCTTGACTCTGCTCTTGTGGTTATGGTCATTTTGACAACCGAATTGATCTGGATGCCATGCCCTACAGCCAAACTCTTTCAAAGCCTGGTACCAAATTTGATATTAACTTAAATTCTGATCTTATTTGGGCCAAATTTAAAAACTGGCTGATTTGGTAATGAAGGCAGTCACACTGCCTCATCAGAAGGTAAGTCTCTAAAAAATCGCGAAGCAAATGCTCAATTGCCATCGAATGCCCATCATGCAGTTCTCACACCAAAAATCGAGAGCAAAATTGGGCGATCCTCCTTCACGAGGACTTGGGTCTTGTGAGCTCCCAACTTCTACAACAAAATGTAGTGAAGGGACTTCTACCACATGTAAATCCTTTCTGAAATTCACAGATCATGCACGGATAATCATCCATGCAACTGACACAACGAGAATTAAACAACTCATGTCACCATCGATGGCCTGACACTCTCGGGCTTTGCTTATCGGATGATCTGAGCATGCACCATCGAGGTATCTTGAAACCCCTTCTCAACCCTTCTCAACAACACTTGCGCAGCAAGTCGATTCCACTTGATAGAAAGTTGTTCAGAAAGACATCTGAGAAAAATTGACAAGTGTCACATAAGCATACATCGTGGGTCATGAATGTCTCGACGCAAGCCAGCAAAAAAAAAAAAAAAAAAAAAAAAAAAAAAAGGATGAGTACTGTCCAAAACCGTTCATTGCTGGAAATCTCAAGCTTTCCAAAGATGACTGGTCAAAATAATTCCTGATTCTTGGATATTGGCCACAATATTTGGCTATGAAACCAATACACGTAGTTTCTTTTCAACCCCATACCAATAAAATTTTCCTCTACAAAGTGTACATTCTACCGAGGAGGAAAAGGTAACCTATGAAGAATTGTCTCTGAAGATTCTCGCAAAGCAAGCTATTAGAGAGATTCCTCACATGGAGTATCAACTCTAACCTAGCGCTACCAAAGACTGGCGGTCTAAGTCCAATCATAAATTTGAAAAACAAATTTGTAAGATTCGAACACTTCAGAGTGGAACAGTTGCGCGTGATTAAGGCTTTAATTTTGCTCCTCCAAAGGGTGCATATTTATCGGTATCCGTTCACCTTGTTCACCAAGCAAAGTCTTTCGAATGGAAATACATTGTAGTATTTTTACTGCATTCCTTCAGTGCCTTCTATCTGGCCTTAATTCGACCCCACAGATTTTCCTTAAAGTTATGAAACCTGTCTTTGCCTCGGTGAGGAGTAGTGGCATTAGAACAATCACCTATTTCGAGGATATCCATTCTCTTTCTTACGCCAGAGAAGAGTGTCTTGACAAAGCCAATTTTATGATCAACTTGTTGTCACCCATAAAGAGTTTCAGTAAGGATTTCGACAAATCCAGTTTCAATCCAAAGCATGTCGAGACCTCCCTTGGTTCTCATATTAATTCCCAGCAAATGATTTTCAATTTTCCTCAGAACAAGATTGACAAGGTTACTGCCCTTGGAAATTCAATCTTGTATGGCAACGTAACCAAATTTCGGGATTTTAATGCCTTCCTCAAAGAAATTTACATTCTCATCACTTGTGACAGAAAAAAATAAATCAACTAATGCTCTGCGTAAAGCAGAAGATGACTTTGACACAAAGTTTGGTTTCATTACCTAGTCATGCAATACAAAACATTCTTTGGTGGTGGCTGTCTCGCAAGACAAAGAATTATTTTCCACCTTCATGAGCATGATAATTTCAAGGGATGCTAGCATCTCAGTATGGAGAGTAGTTAGTTCTGAACAATGACAATTCTTTTGCTCATAGAGCCTGGAGTGCCAAACAGAATTCCCCGCATAGCAATGTGTGTGAACCTCTTGCAATTCAGAACGGTCTTGAAGCCCTGTGTGGCTCGTGTACAAAAAAAAAAAAAAAAAAATGTGCTTATTCATAATCCGGTCAGACATTTCTACAGCTGGTAGCATACCTGACCCGAACGAATTCACAGCCAACATTGGAATTGGTGTCTAGCAGTCGGATATCAGCTTCACATTCAACAGATGTAGATAATTCTGAAGTTTTCTGCTTGTTTCGTAGAGACATGAACAGCTAATTACTATGCATGTTTTTTTCACCACATAATCCACAAACTCTACGGTAGATTAGCAGTGATGCTGACGTTGCATCTCGGTTCCCCTGACCACCAGTTCGCTCCTCATGTCAAATGGAAGCCAAGTTTTATTGCCCTGAATTTTGAGGCCTTTTTCCTTACCCTAGAACATTCTCACTCCTCCACAAGCTTCAACTGAACGAGGTGACCTGAGCAATCCTCACTGCCCCAATGGTGGCGGCAGCCATGGGTCTCAGTATTGCGCGAAATGCGAATAACCCCACCCCTATCCACTCCGCGAGAAAATTCTTGCTCCACACCCTCACCCACCGACTAGCCTCCAGCTACCCGCCTGCATGGGTGCTCTCTGCTAGCGATGACAAGTGACAGACACGTCGCAGCACGCTGCAAAGTTCCTTTCATCATCATGGCGAGACAATACCAATAAACAAAACAGATGAGGGTGCTTGAAGACAATAGCAATGATTGTATTCTGAACAATCTCGTGATCCTTTTTAACCCATCTACAGAACATGTTGTCAACTTTAAGCCTATAGCATAGCTTTTCAATAAAGCCCACTCCACGATTAATTCATAGACCTGCTCGGTCTTCCATACTACCTGAAGCCGAGAGTTATGACATAGGCAAACAGCCCTATAGTCAGGCTTATGAAGGGCGTATCTAACTCCGACCCTCGCAAGCCTAAATACAACAAGACTTGGGATGTTTCAATTGTTTTGAATCACGTTTTATCGTTTCAAGATACCTATGAACTATAGATTCCTTCAGTGCCTTGAGCCAAAAACAATTTTCCTTACTCGCACTCGTTTCGGCAAAACGTACACAAATGCTGAGACATCTAGTTCTTATGACATTACCGGAAGACGAGGCCACGTTTGCACATAGAGATATGAAAGGTATATCTCTAACCAGGTAATTAAAGTGCCTTCTCTTTAATTCCTCCAATCCTAAACTCTGTGTTCCGATCAACTCCTCACGAGTATATTAAATGCACAGAACACATCCAACGAGCAAGTTCAGAAAGCAAAGTCATAACCTCTTCGAAACACCCCAACAAATCGGTGACGACAAGCATCTTGGAACGGAGACTGAAAGCCAGTCCTTCGCAGCTGCTTGTATAAACACTTAAAATATAAATGATAATACTGTCAATGGCTATACGTATACTTCCCTGTACACTGTACTGACTGCTGCATACAAATTGTGTATACAATGTCGCTATGGGAACATGTACCGAGTTTGTACTGTCTTCGAGATCAGTATGAAAGGGTACTACAGGACGTACCTCGTGTTCACATACATAAGGATTTGGGAGCACAGTCATCCCGCGTTCATCCCAGACTCTCAAGGATGCCAATATGAAAGGGGTACCACATTCTCAGCTCATAGCTACAGAAGCACCGCAACTTCTAAACTTTTGCACATTTAATATAAAGGTCTTAACGAAATCTTGTCCACAAGTGACTGGACGAACGCTGATACATTTGAACCTTCTACAATGTATCTTCTAACAATTGATTCCACATTAGTTCAACAATTCTCAGTTCTGCTGAGTTAGAAAGAGACATGTAAATTGTGATAGTATGTGTATACCTGTACATCAGTATCTCAATTAAGAACTATGTCCTAATACGAGTCAAATAAGACACAAGACCATAAATCACGTTACGTTGTGCCTTGGAAAATGACGACACATTACTCGGCCACTCGTTTAGGAGATTCGGTCCACCAAACTGATGAATTTAAACTCTGATATCAACCCAAAATGGCAATGGAGTTGCCTCTAATCATTGCTACAATATTACTTTGCCGAGTATGAACTGGTTAATGTCCAATTCTTCCTTCAAATGTACACGAATTAAGGAACATGATTATGATTATGTCTTGATTGGAAAATCGGTGCAAGAGGTCCATTGTATTTGATTTGCCTGTGCGCTATCATGCTTAATCCTGCTCCAGTTAAAGCACGCAAGGTATCAAAATGATATCATACTCAATGCTATGCCTTGCACCTAATACTAATAGGTTCTCAAGCAAACTTTGCTCGAGTTCTTCTCCTGTTTGCGACAATGTGTGTCACCATCGATAGACACCCTCTACGCATGAGGTGTCATGACTAAAGTTTCAACCTTGTTGTGAAAACTGTCCATCATCCTTCTTGTCCTCTTGCCCTCACTCATGTCACTAGACTGACTTCTGTACGGAACTTTGAACATGCTAACCTCTGAAGACTTATACGAGTATTACGTAATAGAATTCCTAAATTATACAAGTAATAAGAAGTATAATTAGAATTCTATTAGTAATAATGAAGTATAAGTCGAAGAGGTTCCCACCCAGCATCTCATCTAATCGATACTCTTCAGTTCTGAACCCTCCCTTTCCAACACTGTACAGAAGTCAAAACTGCTGGGCCCTACTGTATGCTGATGTTCTGCTTATCAATTGCTTGACATGAGATGTCCATACGTATAAGAATGCTCCATACCTTTGGAACAGCAATGATTGTGCTTTATTTATTGCTTGTATGTATGATGAGAAGAACCAGTTAGCTAATTGTCTGCATTGCACCCAATACTGGTGTTGCTGGTCTGTCTAAAGCCGTATTCTCATTGAAAAGATGCTTGCTGCTCACTGACACGGGTATTTATAGCCAACTGGGACTGCTTGGAATTTTTACCTACTTTGAATTTCATTATGTGACTTAACTGCCTTAAACACCTGGGAAATGCTAACCTCTTCGACTTATACTTCATTATTACTAATAGAATTCTAATTATACTTCTTATTACTTGTACAATTTAGCAATTATAGTAACCATGTACAAGAAATACTGCTAAAATTTATAATCGTTGTACGAATTTGATAACCACGCTAACATTGTAAATAATTTGAAGGACCATTGCGGGTATTTTCCTCGTCACTCACGGCCGTGCGGGATTGCCTCCTCATTCCGCGATATAGTCTAGTGGGATTTCTGAAAGAAGGGCTCTCTAAAATGGTGTTAGAGGCATTTTTTAGTAAAAGTTGGGAACCGGTCTCTTTCACCCAATTTGAGTATGCTGAATCCGAAAAATCTGGTTCCCAAGCACAGTTCGCCGATCTTGACCATCTAATTTGCATAAACAAAATGGCTGCCAAGCCACAGAAATTATCAGTTTCAGATACGCATTTTGTAGAAATTCATCGCAAACGAGCTGGAAAAAAGTGATTTGAAATGTTTTGTACAGAGAATAGAATTACCAATTTAAGGGATAAACGTTTCTCAGGTGGTAAATAGTATACTTTATTCATAATTATGCAAAGTAGGACTGAAATATGCATATATATATATATATATATATATATACATATATACATTTAACACTGGAATAGAGTAATCTTGACATTTTTTTTTTTTCTTGAGAGGCAAATTAAATACTAAATATGTAAACTTTAAGGTTTTGAGGGTTAGGAAAACTCCGGTTCCCGAGCGAAATTCACCGATCTTGACCATCTAATTTGCATAAACAAAATGGCTGCCCAGCCACAGAAATTGTCAGTTTCGGACACGCATTTTCTAGAAATTCTTTGCAAACGAGCTGGAAAAAAAAGGGTAGCTTGATTTGATATTTTGTACATAGAATAGAAGTAGCAATTTGAGGGATAACTTTTCTCAGAGGGTAAATAGTATATTCTATTCATAATTATGCAAATTAGTGTTGAAATATGCAGATAAATATATATCTACACTAGAAGAGTAATTATTACAATTTTTTTTCTTGAGAGGCAAGTTAAACACTAAATATGTAGACTTTAAGGTTTCGAGGGGTTTCGAGGGTTACGAAAACTCCGGTTCCCAAGCGAAATTCACTGATTTTCACCATCTAATTTGCATAAACAAAATGGCTGCCCAGTCACAGAAATTGTGAGTTTCAGACACGCATTTTCTAGACTTTTTTTTTTTTTTGTAAACGAGCTGGAAAAAAAGTGATTTGAAATCTATGTACATAGAATGGAATAAGCAACTTGACGGATAAACGTTTCGCAGGTGGCAAATAGTATGTTTCTTTCATGATTATGCAACACTGAACTGAAATATGTAGATAAATATATATTAACACTGGAAGATTTTTTATATTTTTTTTCTTCAGAGGGAAGTTAAAAACACTAGATATAATAGACTTTAAGGTTCTAAGGGTTACATAAAACCAGAATCCCTTCTCAGTGGTATCAATATAAATGCAAATATTGTAATTGGTATGCAAATTATATGTAGGCTTCATGAGTTTTATGTGCATGCATTTCATTCAATAACCTATATACCCTGGTAAAATGTTATTTTTTCAAATCCTCTAAAAAGTTCCTTTTGGATTTTTTTTTTTAAGAATTCAAGTTAGGTTCCGATTCTTAACAAAAATTGATTGCGCTGGGAAAAAAACCAAACAAAAACAAAAACAAACAACAAAATAAAGAATGGTCTTTTTCAAGCGAATGAACTTTAACATCTAATTTGCATAATACATACAAAATAGCTGCAATACTGCCATAAAATTGTTAATTCCATGAAAAAAATGTTTGTAGTACATCGATCATCGCAAAACGAATTGATGAAAACTCTCTCTACGCGGATCATGACTCAACTTTTTAAGGGTGGGGGGGATGCCATCGGTCAATGCCATTTTGTTCATATGCAACATTATTGTTCCAATATGCAAATCTGTAGCATTAGTACGGAAATTCTATTTCCCAGTTAACCAGAGCATATATATAGCAAACATTCGTCTATAGGTTGAAATGGGATAGGTGATTTTATTCTATTTTCTCTTGAAGCGTTTTACCTTTCTTGAAAGTCGACGAACAATACCTTTAATGTCACAACACACGTTACCGATGCCCCAATGAATAAACAAAATTATGTTGTAAGTTCGTTAGATGAAAATTATCTATCTATCAATCTATCTTTATATACATATATACATATATATATATATATATATATATATATATATATACATACATACATATATATATATATATATATATATATATATATATATATATATATATATATCTAAGACTGGAGAAGGATCCACTGGAAAGTTAAGCTTGTATAGCACTGGCAAAGGATCAAGAAGTTTAAGATCGCGATCTCCAAGATCTCAAAAGGCGCGGCTAAATTGGCAAATTATCGAAAAGTTTAAGATCGCAATCTTTAAGATCTTGAAGTTTTTCAAGTGCGTGTGACTAAAACTTTCCGCGAAACTTCCCACTACAGCTAGGGATATTTCATTTTATAATGCTGTACTCGCCAAACTTCTCGATCTCTTGCCAGTGTGATCGTGAAGATCGTGAAGACTTCGCGATCTTAAACTTTGCGATCTTTTGCCACTCTGACCGCACCTTATCAATATAAACTTAAATAACGATGTTAGAATAGCAGTAAGGGAGAAGAAATGAAAAAAAAGACATGTGGCACACATCTACCTATATTTGATCCTTCTACATCTGTTATAAGAATGTAACTTAGTCAACTTCCAAGACAGTTTGAACTCTGAAATTGCCTCGGCCAATGCAATCTGCGAAATAAGGGGTTTACCCCTTCCTGTTCCTTTTTATTTTTGTTTTCAATATACGTGGATAACAATAATGCCGCCAGTGATAACCAAGTATTGATGCATTTTAATTTATTCATAACTGGACGACGCCACGCTCCCTTGTCTGTCTGACTTATGATATATCTCACCAGGTGTGATTCAGATCAAAGAAATGACATTCTTAGCAAACAGGCCTCTAGCTTTAAGGGCCAGTGGATTGTAAGAACTAAAGAATAATTAATATTCATTAGAAACCATGCTAATACATACAGAAGATTCCACTTCATATCAGACGTAAATGGTCACCATTTTGCCTCTCATTATATGCTTTATCAAGTATAGTTTTTGAATATCCACGTTTCATTTGAATTTCTGCCCAAGAATTAGGATATGGATCTTTTCATGGAGGACCTGGGTTTTCCACCACCTTGCAAACATGAAGTTACTTTTGTTCCCTTGAGAGATAACATCCATCCAATAGCTACCTTAAAGAGGCCTTCTTCCGTATATAGTGTAGTTGTGCTTTTTCTGCCAGACTGATACTGACAGTAGCACTCTTATTAAAGCAAGTGATCAACGACTCACAATCGTCAAGGATGCTGCTTGTACGAGAAGAAAACTAAAAGGTTCCAAGAACATGGTTGTTATCAGTCGTCTTTATTAGAATAAACTTATATTCGATTCAAAAGATGCATCACACAAGCTCGTTTGGCACAATGTATGTTCCGTCATTTTACCGACAAAAGTATACTGAACGCTCGCGGAAGCAGTTCAACGACAATACTCCTGTATTAAAAAAAAATATAAAAAGAGGAAAATCCTGCTTACTGTGCCAGACCTGATCTTTCTTCACCAGAAGACAATGGGTGGGAACGTCTTGATCTGGTCTACAGCCTGTACAACTGATATATCTAGCTCCAACCCTGCAAAGTTGCCTTGAGAAGATTTCATGTGCATGCGAAAGCAATGCAGAACATTTCGATGGAAATGTCACAAATCATGCCTACGATGTACAGCAGTGTGTGCATGTTAGCAACAATTTGATGATGCAAACCTTGCATGAATGTAGATCGATTTAGCTCGATTGAAAAATAGACTTTTCGACTCAGATTACGTTTCTTTTAAGCCAAAATATAAAGGTGTTGATGACTAGAATTACAAAGTTCATCCTTCGTTTCGGTTTCCGACACTGTCCGAGATACCAGGATTTTTCTTACAATTTTTTTTTTGCTTTAGTTTGTTTAGTATTCTTGCAGTTGATTTTTGCATCTCTTAATCACACCAGGAATCATTAACGGGTCTTGATGTTAAAGCTGTTATGAAACATATTCATATATTGCGGCAGTGCGTTGTAGAATCTCGAAACCTACCTGGTATACGGCCTCTTGAATATCAATTTGCAAACATATTTCCTTTTAGTGTCATTCAGTTCTCCTTTATTAATTGATTCCAGTACTTGATTTACTTCGGACTCTGACGACATCATAATGTGCGACTTGTTTGCCTGATAACTTAACCTGATAACTTTTGATGTTTTAGGGAATATATCCATAGAAATGGCCAACTATTTGTATAATTTATATGCCAATTAGATTATTAGGGTATTTCTATAATAGCTGTTTTTTTTTTCTTGTATCTCCTTATCACAAAAGAATCATCAACTTATGTCTTGATATTATAACTATAATGATTCAGATTCATATATCGCGGCAACGTGTTGTAGAATCTCGAAGCCTGTCGTAGTATAGCCTCTTGCATACCAATTTGCATACGTTATTGCAAATATTGTTATTCATTTTTTTATTCTAAATTGGTTGATTCCAGTATTTGATTTTCCTCGGGCTCAGATGACACCATGTATACTTTGTTTGACCGATAACATATCTATTTTTTCACTACGCCAAGGTACATTTTGATAGCAAAACTTTGTTTTAGGGGAAAATATGTTGAGAAAATGGAAAAATATTTGCATAATTTATTACGCAAATGAGATGCATGTTTTATTCTAATACTTAAAGTTGCTTCTTGTATCTCTTTATCACACTGGGAATCGTGAACCGGTCTTGATACAATGATAACTATCATCAGAATCATGATTCAGATCCATATATAGCGGCAATGCGTTGTAGAATCTAGAATCCTGCCAGTTATGTATCCTCGCGTATACCAATTTGCATAGATATTTGCATAAGTGAAATTCAGTTCTTTTGAATTGATTGAATTCTTTTGAATTGATTAATCTTGATTCGACTCTGGTGACACTAAGTACTTTTTGTTTGCCCAATAACTTGTTAAAGTGATTAAAAACAGAAGTGAACACATAGGTATATATACATGTGCATATATATGCGGTAATGCATTGCTGTATCAGCGGCAACTCGTAATTTGCATATTTCTCTTCTTAATTTGCATATATAAGTGAAAGTCATGAGCAACTGATGACCTAGCTATTGTCTTTGCACCTTAATTTCTGAAATTACTACTATTTCCTCATGTCTAGGGAGATGTTATGAAAATTAGATCATCGAAACACCTTAAAAAGCAATGAACTGGCGGCCATTTTGTTTATGCAAATTAGATGCTCTTAGACTCAAAATTCCGCTTGGGAACCAGAATTTTTGGATTCAGCGTACTTGAATTATACAAAATAGACTGGTTCTCAACTTTTACTAAAAAATGCCTCTGACAGTCATATTTTCCCCAAATCCCACTAGACTAATAGGAGGAGAGGCATATAAAGTGGCCGTTGTGTGACATAGTCCGCAACAAGCAGCCCGTGTATGATAAATTCCAATGTGTTGTTAATTTTCACTTCTATATGTAATAAAATGTACATGTGTTCCTGAATTGCTGACTTCACTGTGTCTTCTTGAGGGTACTACCACAATACAACAGCTTGGAGAGTGGTGGTACATGTTCCTGAGTTGGAAGCACCGTTCCTGAGAAGACCAACTAGCAAGCCGTTGGATTTCGGGTATATTGGTAATGTAACTTGTCGCATAGTCCGTGCCCAATCCAAGTTCCAGTCGTCGCCGTTGGATTTCGGTAGAAGTGGTAATGTGACTTGTCGCATATGCCCTGTGCCCAATCCAAGTTCCAGTCGTCGCCTGAGGAAGTTGGTAACGGTGCGATACAGCACTTTACCCCGTGCCATCAACGATACCTATGCCACCATATTATGGTTGTGAAAGGTGTTCCACGTTAGCGTGACTGAGTTGGTAACAAAAGTCTGTAACAAAAGTTGGTAACAAAACTTGGTAGCAGAACTTGGTAGCAAGAGTTGGTAGTAAAAGTTGGTAACAAAATAAGTGTACCAATTTAACATGCTCTACAAGTGACGCTTGGGAGTGACATACTTTAAGTGATGCTGAACTTGGTATGTGTGCCGCTTGTGTTGGTGAGCTGCTTCTGACACAACATAATACATGGTAGCATACAGACTAGTAGTTTTAATAATTTAAAGGGATCGTTGTAAACTGCAACAAAACGAACCCCGCCTACTCGGCCATCCTGACACGGCTCGCGGAGACATTTGTACAAACAGTCAAATACACTCTCTTAATTCACGACGAGAACGCGAGTTCATCACAATACATACCATGCACGTATACTATGTATGGATAATTCTATATCATCATATTCAGATATATAATTATGTGTGTGTATGTCTGTATGCATATTATGTATGCATATGATTGTTCTGTTTATGGATGAGAACTTTCTGGTCGTCATCACTCTAGTAATCATTTTGATTATGATTATCACCACAGTGAACCCCCCCCCCCCCCATCTCTCTCTCTCTCTCTCTCTCTGTTACCTCCTCGGTTATCATTCCAACGTACACAGATAGTGACGGTTCGATGACACTGACTCAGCTAGGCTGCGGTAGCGACCAGAGCACATTTGGCCAGCAGCTCGGGGACGACAACTGCCTCAGCCGGGAATCTTTCGCAGCTATCAAGGATGAATTTCTACAGTCTGTGACCAAGCAGTTGAGAGAGAGAGACATCGTTGACATGACAGCCACCGATGTTGCCGCGGATGGCTCCCTCTGCCTGTGCGACACGGACAACTGCAACGTAGCGTCAGAGACAACGACAGCGGTAGCAGCCGCGCCAGAGTCAACGACAGCCGCGGTAGCAGCTGCGCCAGAGACAACGACAGCTGCGCCAGAGACAACGACAGCTGCGCCAAAGACAACGACAGCTGCGCCAGAGACAACGACAGCTGCGCCAGAGACGACAGCTGCGCCAAAGACAACGACAGCTGCGCCAGAGACAACGACAGCGGGCGCAGTGCACATCTTGGGGAGCGCGAAAGTGCTAATTGGCTCTTTGCTTAGCGCCATTGTGTTCCAAGCCTTGTGACTGGACAATATTGTGTCGCTCTTAAGTTACAATGATAGCCTCGGTTGCTGCTTCTCTTAGTTATACATGCATAACGGCAAAAAAAAAAAAAAGTGCACTTAATAATCAAAAGTAGTTCCTAATATTGGAAACAGTAATAGTGCGTGTATCATGAGCACATACCTGGCTGATCAAATTAAAATGTCATTTTGCTTTTAACGAAAAGGTGTTGTATATTTTATTATTTTCTGTGGACTCAGTTCAAATAATTGATTGTATTTCTAATTAGTTTGTCTTATCAGTTGATTCCAGGCTAATCAGATGCATAGCGGTGTATTTTCGGATTACTGCAGTGAAAAAAATAATAACGTATAATTTGAGGTATCTATAATGAGCTGATATACATTCATTCACTTTCTTGTCGAGTGGCCTTACGCTGTCATCAGTCTTCATCAATTTGTATAGCATAGCATGAGGAAGGAGATGAACTCGCCATTGATGTGCGATGTGTGCTAGTAAGCAAATAATTAACGTTGGCGAAGGTGATTGGACAAACCATCACTGCCGAGGCGATCTAAATGTAGCTATCTTTCCGAAGCGCAGCTGAGGAAAGATAGCGTACACATTCAGATCGCCGAGGAAGTGATAGTTTGTCTCATTGCCTGAAACTAAAAGGTGATTATTTGCTTTATTTTCCTCATCTAGAGTCCTAGATATTCCCATTTTATTCCACATCTGAAAACGTTTAGCTGTCTTTAGGTTTACTTAGGGATTGGGCTATACGTGCTATAGTTTACTTTAGACGAATGCAGATGACAAAAGAACGAATTAATTTTGCTCCACGCACCGCGCGGCACCGAAATAAAAGTGCGTTGCACTGTGGACTATCAATTGACCTAATAGTCCACAATGCAACGCACTTTAATTTCGAGCGTAATCATCTCGCGTTAGGACTGTATGGACTGAAGAGATCAGCGAAACAAAAGGGACTGTCAACATAGAGTGTAACGATCTTTTCTTCTCAGGTGATGTGATGGGCAAAACTACGCTTACTCACGTGATCAGCTTTTGACCAATCCTATAGCAAGATTCTTAGTATGTGGGATATAATGTAAATTATCCAATAAGAACATGTTCTTTCATGTAAAATTTAATACTAAAATTGTCCCGATTGCTGTTTTGTTTCACCGAGGCCGCATGTACAGTTGAAACAGAACTGTAAGAGGAATAATCGTATTCGGAGTTCTGTAGTCCAGTACTGGTGCATCAATACAACATGTATTGCATGTGACTTTTATAGTAAATAGACCCCTCGATCTATACATGTCTTTTTTTTTCGTGGGTCTATGCCCATAATCAACGATACAGGGCTCGGCCGAGCACTCTACCGACATTTCCACACGTTTACAATCAATCACATTGCATATCATACTTCACGTTTTTACTATTCATTATTAATCTTGTCATAGGTATTTTCCCTTTTCATCGGCACATCATTATCTTTCATGTTCCTGAAAGATTTAACTACTATTAGCACTTAAGACATGTTATTGAAGGAATTTATAATTCGACTTTTCCACGAAGCACATGAACCAGAAAAAAAAGAAAAACACGTTTTTTTCTTACCACAGGAAAGGGGGGGGGGGAGACATGTATAATGCCCCCCTCCCCCCCCCCAAAAAAAAAAAAAAAAAATAAAATCCTTGAGTTCAACCACACTTTTTTCGTTATTCCTTTATTTCTGTTGGATCGAATTTTGATTTTTTTTTAAATGCATACCATCAGCTAAGTTGGTAGAAATGTTAAATGATGTGTGGCTTTCGGAGACTTTTTGAATGAGTGTGATTTTTTTATTACAAAGGGACGAAGACACTGAGTTGACTTTCGTTGTCATTGTTAAAAAATAAAACAAGAGAACCGAAAAAACCTCTTGTCTCAAGCCACTGGCAGTATAAACAGTACTTGTATATATACAATTGGGAAATATCTTTTCAAACAGACAGGTAATAGTTTCTCAGTCTGATGCATGATTAATTAGTGGAGCAAAATATCCTGTACTTCAAGCGAGACCATGCACCAATCTTCTGACTTTTCTTGCCTTGTTCAGGGGACCTTGCGTAGTGTAATATGTAGTAGATAATGTGTCGGCCCGAAGCGTTCTTGTCCAATTTTAGCAATTCGGGCCTCTTAGATATCAAGCCTTTACCCTGAAGTAAGGAGAAAGTTGTGAAAATGTAAACTTTTTTTTAATGATTACTGATTCCTCCAGGAAATAAAGACTGACTTTGTTAGGATGCGAGTTCCTTTATCCCACGATAGCGGTTGAATATAACATGTAAGATAATAATCATGATGTATTGTCATAAAAGTCCGTTGGAAGAGTACAATTGTTTGTGTGTTTATTTGTTTTGCTATCACCCTTACAGTCGGTTTGAAAGTTTGAAAAGGCGCCACTCATGTCACATGGTCTAAATTCAATGCAATCCAGTCCATTCTAAACGGGCTTACATAAAACCATCGTCATTGTGTTGGATTTTCAAGCAGGCCAGATCATGATGAGTATCTGTAAGTGTCGACGCGATCTCTTGTTTTCGCTTTAGAATAGTTATGCGTTATTTGCTTATAAAGCGGTCGTTAGCGCTCACAACTCCAGGCATATATTATGACGTCATTTATCATAAAATTACCTTACATACCTACATAACTGATGTCTTCTGAGGAATCATTAGGGAGCTGTAAGAATGCATGCTGCTAGTACGAGATGGCAAATGAAATAAAATCAGGGTGCAAACAATAATAGTGTTATTCTGCCTACACGTTTCCTTTCTTATTCTCAATGCAGGGTTACCTGCTATCAACAATAGCATTTCTTCAACTCAGCAGAGTAAGAATTGACACGGACACCTTTATGCTGGAGATGCCTTAAACGGGTCATTCTTCGGTTTCATTAGGATTCTTTATTCCTCGTGATTTCTTGTTTGCCGGATGTCCTTGAAAACAAACAAAAAAACACACAAACAAACAAACGACCGAAACTGATTATAATCATCATTTCAACCATTTCGTCACATAGTAAGCTCCTATGGTACCAACACATTCCTACGTCATTTACCCTAATATCAAGGCTTTGCTATAGAGAAGGGTTTGAAGAATACGCCTTTCAGTTTATACGACATCATAACATCCTCCCCCACACTATATGAAGGGAAATCTACCACTTTGGTATCTTTTCCACATTTTATCGGAACACGTGACTCGTCGTAGACATGAATATGTTGTTATTCCTGGCTGGCTGTGTTTACTTTCAGTGATTGCACTGTCAAATTTCACATTAGATATTTCTTTGTACGTTATGTTGAAAAAAGTGAATCGTTGAATCGTAAAATATAAACATGATGCCGGTGGTGGCGTTCTTCATCTGCATCACAAGGACAATGTCGTCCCACAATACATCATTGGGGATTATTTCCCCAAAATAAGTAAGGAGACATTTAGTTTCCATTCTTGCATGAGAAGGATCAATCTATACTGTATTGTTTGGTTTATACGTTTGCATGTCTTTATGTGTGGTCACGCGTGCTTTCTAAAGCATGTTTGTTGTTGTTGTTGCTGTTCTTAGCAGGCAAATATCTTTCCTTTAAGGAACAAATACCGCAATGCAGTTTATACAACTTCAATATATTAGACTTGTCTTTTACAATGTCTACATGCTAGTACACTGAAGAGAGTGTCGAATTTTCATGACTGTTTTCTGTAAAATACCAGCGCTCTGAACAAAGCCTAACTGTGCCTCCTAATAGCAGATATCATGGCCGGTGCAGCCGTGGGGGCCGTGGGGGCTCGGGCCGCCACACTTTCTGTGCACCATACAAAGGAATACATAAGGTGTCATCACTTGGGGCCACCACACTTTTTTTTTTCAACCCGGAAGTACGTAAGTGGCACTAAAATAGAAATAAATAGAGATCTTGAAATATTGCGGCGGTAAGGTTATGTTTTTCTTTGAAGATCTTTTTCTTTTACAACACCCGGAAATGGGAGGGGAGAGAATGAGCTAAGGACCATTTATTTATTTATTTATTTATTTATTTATTTTGCTTGTGAGCTGCACAGAAGAAATCAGGAAGTGGACGGGTAGAGATGAGCTGAGGACCTTTTTTTTTATTTTTTGCTTGTCAGCTGAAGAAACCTGGAAGTGGACGAGGAGAAGAGATGAGCCGACGGGTTTTTTTTTCTAGTTAGCTCACTAAATCCGGAAGTGGGCCCCCACACTTTGGCAAACGCTGCGCTGGCCCTGGATATTACACATCTGCTGGTTTGCTATATTCTGTTCTTCATATTGATTGGACACATTTTAAAACTTATTTGAATATTGTTTTTATCGTTATCATTATCATCATTATTACCATTCCTATTATTATCAGTTTTATTGTTATTATCATTATAACTATTACTAATATCTTTATTGTTATAATTATCAGTACTATTGACAAAGTAATACTTCACAATATTTACAGTACAATGCTTATTAACTAATAAATAGAGATAAATGTAGTTAGGAACAGAAACGACAAAATGTAATTCAGAAGACAAATACATGAATACCCTCTAGTTGATCTTGCTTTAAAATGGAACATATCTATATCGGTAATAACAGCTATAACAAGTGCAACAATTCATGGATGAAACGTATGATTATGATATCCTTTTTCAGGACTACCAGTGCAATACACATATGATTGAAAAATTTGAATTTATTTGAATTTGATTTGAGAAGCAGAATTCAATGCAAACGGAGGAACAAACGAATGCCTGCCTTCCACAAAGGACACAATATATAACTTGTATGCTTCCTAGCCTGCTATGTCTGTTATTATTAGTTACATGGTAAGAGGTAGTTACAGTGTTAATATGTTCAGTCCAGCTTTTCCCCTTAAAGGAGACATCCAAATGATTTTCAGACTTTTTACATTTAAACAACTATAAATTAGTCATACCTAGTACAGAGTTTCAAAATTTATAGTGATTGGGTTGGGGAATATTAGAATGCTTTCAAAATTAACAACAAATTGCAATGAACAAGAATGATGACATGGCACACTGATCATTAAGAATGCATGAGTTGGGAAGGAGAGCAAAAGAAGATTCTGCCCCGATGGAATGCATACAATCTACACTGGAGCACTTCTTAAACAAGTATTAATAGAATGACACTGCTACATTTCTGAAATAATGTGAGGCTCCTATGTTATCGACACTGGTAACTGTAATTTGTTTAATAATTTTCAGAGTATTTTTGTCTGCTCAACGACCGCAATGAATTACACAAATGTATACGGTGAGCTGTGGATTTATAAGCTACATGATATGAAATTATGAAAATCGTCTAGAATGCCCCTTTAATCACATTGATTGAAATAATATAATGTCACATAACAACTGTGCTTTGGTCTTATTTTCTGGTTACTTTTGTTGTTGTTGCCGTTGTCATAGTGTATATATGAAGAGTTTGTTCGCAAAAACCGATAAGTCCATTTTTGAAGATTTTGAAGTACGGTCTCTGTCATAAAGTACAAAATAATACCTTTTAAATGATATATTGGTCACCACTTATAGAGGTACATTTTTGAAGTTATGGTCAAAAGAAGCAAACATTTTCTTATTATTCTCTTTATTTTTCTTGACCTTTAACCGCAAAAATCTCCATTTGGCAAATATGGACTTATCGGTTTTTGCAAACAAACTCTTCATATATATATATATATATATATATATATATATATATGTATATATATATATATATATATATATATATATATATGTATATATATATATATAATGGGTGCATCCAAGGAAAAAAAAAGGCAACAATAAAAACAAACTTGTATGACATGGATATTCGAATATTCATTTGGGCACATAAATGATGTTGAGGATATCATTGACTCACCATATAATGTTTAAGATTCATTTGCATTTGATATTTCCTTAAAGGTTCATGATCAAGAACGCCGAAAATGTAAAGTATTACGTGCCAAAGGTTGGTACTGACAGGAACCCGAAACAACAAATCACACAACCATTGTGTAATTGTTCTTAATGGTTTCTCATGAATTTCGAACTTGGGTGTATACATACTACATATACCTGTGGGACCAAACATCCTGTAACTTCACTGTCATACACTACGGAGGAACAAGTGGGTTACAGTATCTGTTGATTGTCATATATTTTGCTATCTTCTCCCAGAAGTAGGGCTGCCCTTCAGGGTCTTGCGGCCACATGAGGTACGCTCGATTATCACTGAGGAAAAGACGTATCAGAAATGGCAGGTCGGCGTCCGGTATTTCCTCTAGAAACACAATCACGATCTTTTCTACTTGGACGTCATTAACGTGATCAAGGGCGAGTCGGAATTTGAGAAGGAACATGTGGTCCATAATAGCATTTCCGCTGATGAGAAAGACAACCTTGAAACTGTTTTCCACAAGAAGGTTTACGGAATCCAAGTAGTACATCCCGAGCGTTAGAGCCTCATCTCCAATGGCAAGTCGGTCATATTCAGGCAGATTCTCTTCTAGACCAAGTCGAAAGATCTCCTCCGTCCAAACCTCGTCCTCATCGTGGTTGACAACGTACATGTCATACTGGAAATCCTCCCTCTGCTGTTGGGGGACGATTTCTTGGTAACCTATCAAGTGGATCTTGCACAGAAAGAGCCCATACCTGAGTTTCCAACGATTGTAATAGATAAGGATCAGAGCGAGTGTAGTGCCTAAAGCGCTGACCACCACTGAGAAGTAGAGTACATAATGCGGACCACACTCTCTAACTGGATCAAATTCAATCAAAAGCTTTCCTGCAGCTGACTTGAATGAGCCGGCCTTAGAACATCTGGTTCCGGCGCTATACTCAAGTTTGATAGACCTCTTAGCGACCCATTTGGGTAACCACTCAAGGGAACAATTGCAAACCCATGGATTTTGTCCCAAACTGATTACCGACAGACTTTGCAGTATAGTCTCTGAAGTTGTGATCTGCAGCGTGACGAGATTATTGAATGAAAGATCTAATCGGATTAATTTCACAACGTTTCTAAACAAATCGCCGTTCAAGAATGGGAGATTATTGGAAGCTAAAGATACTTCTTGTAATTGAATTGTATCTTTCAGGAAATCGTCAGGAATGTAAAATATCTCATTTTTTGCCAGACTGAGATTTCGTAGACTTGTTAGGCCTTCAAGCAGCGAAGCTTTCAAAGACAACGTGCTTTCATCTAGGTATAACTCTCTCAAATTGGTCAGGTTTTGGAAAAACCTATCGGGTACAAGAAACATGTTGGTACGACCAAGGTTCAATATACGTAAATCTCCCAGCCCTTCGAAGGAGGATATTCCTCGATTGATATCCCAAAGATCGAGAGCGTGTATATTAGTGTTTTCAAAGTTTATTGTCTGGAGCAGGGGCGTTTTTCTTTGAAGTATTCCGGGGGATACCATAGCTTGGGGAATTCTTTGTGTATCATGGAAGTCTAAGGTTTTCAACGAATGCACGTTCAGTTGAAGTACACCAGTGATCGAGCAGTCAGCTAAACTCAGAGTATTCAACGACTCTAGATCGGAAAGCGAAACGTGCGTTACTGCGTCCAAATTGTTGGAAGATAAATCTAATATCTTCAGATTCCTCAAACCGTTCAGTGCATGCGTTCCTATTCGCACGAACTCATTCGCATTTAGGAAGAGTGCGCTAAGATTCGCATTCCACTCACGATTGTCCACATTTATGATAGAAATATTGTTGCCTACAAGGGACAGCATTCGTAGCGAAGACATACCGGAAAAATGGCTAGGTTCAATTGCTTCCAACTGGTTGGCGTCAAGTCTCAATTCAGAGACGTCTGTCAAATCTTCAAACCCTCTTGGAATGAGTTGCTGAAGTTCATTCCAGCCGAGATGTAGCAGGCGTAGCTGTTTTCCATGTAATGCACTAAATAGTCCAGGGCGTAGGGAACTGAGGCCTATTTCCCTGATAAATAGTGATGCTATAGTTGTCGATGACCTTACACCTTCAAAGAGGTGATGGATCTCTTTCTCTGATAACAGTATTCCGCTCATATCGAGGTTTCTGACCTTGAGGGAAGATATGGTGGCTGGACTAACAAGTCGTATCGGGTTATAGGACAGATCGAGAGAATCTACGATGCACCTCATTACAAAAGACTTTTCTGAAAACTCCGCAAACTTGTTGAATGAAAGTGATACAGAGAATAGTGCCACGTTGTGACAGTCAGTCCAGTTGACGTTCTGTAAAACGTTCTTACGTAAGCCCAATGTTGATGATGTGGCCATTACCCTGAAGACGTCATCTGAGACGTGTGCAAGGTTACTGCCATTTACCTGAATGTTTGTAAGACCAGTGCTTGCAAACATGTACCCGCGTAGTACCGGGAGGCGTTTGTTGTTGGATAGATCCAGACTATGCAGAAATGATAGACCCAAGAACGTGCCGCTATCTATGAACGAAATGTCGTTCGATTCAATGATCAGATCTTTTAGTTGCTTGTAGGCGAAGAATGACGTGTTGTACAAGGCAGTGATCATGTTGAAGCTCAAATCGAGAATCTCAGTGTTGCCGGGTAGATGTCCAGGCACCGAAGACAATCCCATCCCGTAGCAGTACGCGCCGCGACTGGCCCGGTCGATGAGACAGGGTGGATCTGCTGCGGAGACCGTCTCCATTGTAGAAAGGGAGATGAGGCCGTGTATGAGAATGAACAGGACGAGAGGGACGCTGTTCATGAGATGCATGTCCCCTGCTGTTTTCGCTTTACGCTGAAAAAAAAAAGAAGAGAAGTAAAATGATTTATGAATTTGTATGAATGTTATTATCATCTTTTTAGGGGGGTCACGATAGTTTGCCTTTAAAGTCTCATTTCTGTTAGATGTAAGATAAAGAATGAGCGACACTCAGTTTCGAAACATTGCGAACAAGTTTGTATTTATGAACAGCAAAAATGAAATGATGAATTTCGTCTTCCGCTCTGACACTGTCATACTTTTCTTTTTCATTTCTAAAGAAAAAAATGTCCTGAGCAAAATGGCAATTATTTCAAAGTTTTGGAACGATAGTTTTATGATCACAACCTTCATGTTCCTTTTGATGAGTTAAACAAACTAGCATGTTAATATTTTAATATTAAAGAGAACTACATTTCTTGTGTATTTAATCTACGGAAAAAACCTATTCTCAAAGAAAAGGGGGTTAATTAGTTGAAATTAATATAAAGAATAGGGAAATAAGCATTTTTGTTAATCAATGGGTTACAACTCTATGCAAGCGTCTGATTTTACCCTGACTGCAATTAAAGAGTTTGTTCGCAAAAACCGATAAGTCCATTTTTGAAGATTTTGAAGTACGGTCTCTGTCATAAAGTACAAAATAATACCTTTTAAATGACATATTGGTCACTACATATAAAGGTACATTTTTGAAGTCATGGTCAAAAGAAGCAAATATTTTCTTATTATTCTCTTCATTTTTCTTGACTTTTAATCGCAAATATCTCCATTTGGCAAATATGGACTTATCGGATTTTTGCGAACAAACTCTTCAATTTTTATTCACTCACGCTATGTAAAGCAAGGATGCCAGCTATTATCATGATACATGAAGGCCACTGGGAAAGTAGAGGAGAGATATATATGACGTTTTCATACATGAACTTACGGTAACTGAGATTTCACGTGGAACACAGTTTTGGATATGGATGAAATGTATAGTTTCATAATTGAACGCACCTGCGGATCAGTTCTAAACTGTTAGGCGTGTTCATTCAGCAGCCGACTTTTGGTCCAGGGGAGAGAGGGAGAGATTGTGAATGCGTTTGTGTGTTGGGTTGAAGTACTAGGCCCGATAAGTATCGGCTTTAAATAGGAAGTACTCATCTTGTTTAGGATGTGCAAACGTGCGGAATGAGAAAAAAAAGGCGCCATGATGATCGTTCCAAAGAGAGGAAATGTGTCTGTGTCTGTGTGTGTGTGTGTGTGTGTGTGTGACAGAGATGGACAGAGAGGGAGAGAGAGAGAGAGAAGGAGAGAGAGAGAGAGAGGGAGGGAGAGAGTGAAGACAAGAAAACGCACTCTGCTTAACCGACATGCATGTTGACTTTTGAGTTTGTCTTGTTTCCTTTTTCCCAATTTATTTAACATCTATTATTGGCAAATTTTGAAGGGAAAATAGAGTTTCAGCGGTCACTTCAGTATCTATACAAAATGTCGTAAATTATGATGTCGAAAAAAAGTTGAATATATGAAGCAAACAAGCAATCAAACAAACTAACTAACTAACAAACGTGAATGTCAAGGTTTGTTAAAGATATTTCTGCTGAATATTTGCTATAAATTTGCTAAGAAATGATCTGCTGTCTTAACGTGAAACGTAAAGCCCGAGCGAATACTAGAAATAATAATCAGATAAATTTGTGATTTCTGGCCGACAAAAAACGTATTTGGCTGTTTAACATTATGTCTCATGTGTACAATCACCTGACCATATAATGATTTTTGTTTATGCGAAAGAAAAACACACAAATATTCTGAATCAAGTTTCATTTTTTTTTTAGTAGTGTCTGTTCCTCTTGTGTTTTCTACTGACCTATTCCATGTTTTCATTCATAACCTCTAACACCCTTGACATGGTACAATGCATCTTAAAATTTATATTCCATTTCGACAAGACTGTTTATGATAATTATATCATTTCTGAGCTAGCAAAGGTAAGACATTCTGCCGATCCTAACTACACATCATTCGAACACTTCGAATTTTCTGCAGAACAGGCCAACAGAATTACGACTGCCGTGTTCGGCTGCACGCGGGTTACTGCTGTACAAGAGGTTCCTGGTGAAGGCTCGCATTTGCATGATTTGATGTGGTGAAGGCTCCCAGAGGAAAAGGAAAGTGCTATTGCACTTTTAACGTAATGTTTCTCCTTATACATTTTTCCTCCCCCCTCCCATTAAAGAGATGAACGGAACTTACGTTTACTATTGCCACCAAGATGAATCCTCGTACTCTATTTGTTACCCGAAATTCGAAAAAACAAGATTTCGCATATTGCCTTCTAGCCTTTTCGAACAAAAGAGAACGAGATCTCACATCTCTTCTTTAAGTCATTCGAATTGCCAAAGATGGAGAGGTCGAGGGGTTATCTCGTCTTATTGTTAGCACCTGATACACACTTTGGTTAGTATATCTAATCAGCTTGGGATCCGCAAGAAGGGAACTGCTAAAGCGAAATAGAATGTTGCATACCTTCAAGGAGAGCCAATGTGGAACTTGGCTAGAAACAGTCTTTTTGCAACCTCCTTAACCCGAATGCCAGTCCTCAGAACAGCTCTTGCTTGACACCGTTCTCTATCCAACCCCGAGGAAAAAAAAAAATTCTTCTGCCAGCACTTATATTTGTCATGCCACTGACTGCATTGCCTGTATGAGAATCCGATCCCACGATGTAAAGACAAAGCAAAATAATAAAAGCAAACGTCTACCTCGAGCACGCGGAGGTCTGTTTATCGCCAACAGGAAAACTTACGTGTGGTCATGGCAAATTGTTTCAGCAAACCTTTATGCGATGCACTGCGCAGAATACTAGTAGTAAGGCTTTACAAACCACTGACGGATCAAACTTGGGAAATTGTAATAGGAAACTTCTGCTGCAAATCTCTGTCTCTCCCTCTCTCCTTTCCTCTGTCTGTCCGTCTCTCTCATCCTCTCTGTCTATCCGTACGACCGTCTGTTTGCCTTTCTCTTTGTCAAATGCATTTAATTGTCTATTCATTAATCTATGATATGTACATATGTATCCATGTACTTTGATATTTAGATTGTTTTATTGTTTTACATACCTCACTGTCTATCCCAGATCCAAAACTAGAAGAAAACGATTACTAATTTCGATAAGTGTTCTCATCTTCTGCAGTTTGTATCACAATATTAAATAAACGGTAATCATGATTTTAATCATGTCATTGCATTTTTTTTTCTTCTTTTGACCCTAAATGATGGCTGCAACCTGGTATGGCATGGTTTGCCTGCGGTCTTTACAACGTATGCCTTAACTTCACACTTTCAGAGTGCCTTTATTTCGAGATTAAAAAAAAAACGAAAAAAAAAAAAAACATGAATGGAATGAACATGGGGGAAAGTGTAGTGGTATCGTGACAGCTTATCATTCTCTAAACGACCTTTTGAAAACTACCAATGAACATTTAGTATTACGTACATATAAACAATTAAACGATACTGCACCAAACGAAGACAATCAGTTTTTAGTAATTGACTGCGTAATTAACATCTAAGCCATATCGACCGTAGACATAATCTGGATCAACCATCAACGGATTTATACTATTTTGCCTTATTTAATGTTGTCTATATCAGTTCAGTTCAGTTCACTTTACTTCCTTGTGTCTGTTCACTCTTACTTCCTTGTTTCATGGAATCACAGCTACGGGAAATTGTTACACAAAGATTATCAATGCACTATTCAGGTCCCAAAGAAAAGTATTTTTTCGCTGTCATTATCAATAGCAGATAAATGTCCACGATTTAATCAAAGGTGTCTGGGAATTAACTCTTTAAGTGCCATGATGGTGTACCCCCCCCCCCCCCGTGTGCCATTTAGACATGGCAATGTAAGTCCTGATTTTGGAGAAAAAAAAATTCTGTTGTACCAATTTATATAACATTAATAGATTTTTGTTACCCTTGGCGTATAGCGAACAAATAATATGTAGAGAAAAGGCCCAGCATTGTTTTGATGTAAATTCTTTTGGCAAATTTATGAATATATTTTTTTTTTCAAATGCCCAGTAGCTACATCACTAATACAATAGGAGTACTACTTTTGCACACAACACAGTGACAGAAACTTAGAATTTATTCGCAAATCCAGGCGTACACACCGCTTGATATTCATTCACCACATGAAATGCGCGATACATGTGACAGGACAGCAGCTGTGAAGGTGTAGCTGAGAGTTTCAATTCTTTTTTTGCTGGCATTGGGCCAAATCTTAAAAGATTATTACCTGAAAATCATGAGAACTTCCGGCAATATCTTCGCACACCTGTACATGCAACGGTGTTTTTATATCCAGTAACTGAAAAATGAAATTTGTGATATTGCAAAATCGTTTCAGAACGGTAAATCATCTGGTGTTGATGATTTTAAACCTGGTGTTGTTAAAATGTCATATCATTTCTAAGTGAACCACTTTGTCATATTTTTAATATGTCTTTGAGTAAAGGTGTTTTCCCTGACAAATTAAAGATTGGTAAAATAACCCCCGTATTTAAAAGTGGAGATAAAGCTGAAATAAGTAATTACAGACCTATAACTGTTCTCTCGTGTTTTGATAAAATACTTGAAAAAATTGTATTTACACGGGCTATGAAATTTATTGATAAAAATAAAATATTAAGTAATAGTCAATACGGTTTCCGACAAAAATTCTCTACATCTTTAACCTTAATTGATTTAACAAATAAGATTGTTGATGCCTTTGAACATGATATGTACACGTTGGGAGTGTTCATTGACTTGTCAAAGGCTTTCGATACTCTCAAACATGATATTCTGCTTTCTAAGTTACATCATTATGGTTTTCGAGGTACTGCCCACAGCTGGTTTTCTAGTTATCTTAAAGATCGTTATCAGTGTACTAAATATAATTCAGTTGTTTCACAACTCAGTAAAGTTCAATGTGGTGTTCCTCAGGGTTCACTATATGGCCCACTTCTTTTTATATTATACATAAATGATATAGATACTGTTTCTGATAAGCTTTCTTTTATATTATACGCTGACGATACAAATATTTTTTCATGTGGTAAAAACCTGGATATTTTGTGCAATGAAGTCAATAGCGAACTTCAAAACGTATGTGATTGGTTTCAAGATAACAGGTTATCTTTGAATAGTAAAAAAAAAATGTAACTATATTCTTTTTAATAATAGGAAAAAAGTTGATGTTAGAAATGTTAATATTTACCTAAATAATGATGCAATCCCTAAGGTTGATAAAACAAAGTTCTTGGGTGTATTTATTGACTCCAAGTTATCCTGGAAATTTCATATTGCAGAAGTTGAACGAAAAGTGTCTAAAAATACTGGTATTATTCGTAAATTTGCATATTTCTTGCCTGTTAACATACAACGTATGCTTTATTGCACACTTATCTTACCTTACCTGACGTATTGTAATATTGTCTGGGGAAATACGTTTGAATCAAATCTGAAACGATTACAGGTTTATCAAAATCATATCATTAGATATTTATGTATGTACGAAATATAGGTCCTGGTGGTGCTCGAACTGATACATTGTTTAATGAGTTCAAGTTTCTGCGTTTAAAAGATATCAATACACTCCAATTGGGTTTATCTATGTATAAGTGTGCAAATAATCTTTTTCCTGATCATCTATGTCGCTTATTTCAAGTAAACTCGAAATATCATAAGTATGAAACCAGATCAGCTTCACTAATTCACATTCTAAAGCATAAAAAAAGTCTCATTCCAACACACAGTGCGTTTTTCTGGTCCCAAGGTCTGGAATAATCTCCCAGCTCATTTAAAATCTATATCTTCTTTTAGTCTATTTAAATGCCACTATAAATCGTCTTTCTTTCTGGAATGACGGAGTTTTTGCTGTTGCGGTCAAGTTTGTTCTCTCAGGGCCTGGCAGTGCCTGGTGTTGAGTCATTTTAGTAACCCGTGCATTATCATCGGGCGAATTCACTTTGCACACACCAGTTGTTTAAATATTGTGTTGAACAGGCGTCGTGTGAGCTTTCAGGTTGCTAGGAACAACTTTTGTTTTGTTTTGTTTGTTTGTTTTTTTGCAACCCCCTTCCAGCTTGCAGTACTCATCAATTCTCTGACTAGACAAAGTTATCTATCAAACCTGAGAATCCTTATGAGAATCCGATCCCATGATGTAGGCCTACAGACAAAGCAAAATAATAAAAGCAGGCGACTACCTCCAGCACGCGGTGGTACGTTTATCCCTAACATGAAAACTTACGTGTGGTCATGCAAATTGTTTCCGCAAACCTTTATGCGATACACTGCGCAGAATAGTAAGGCTTAGCAAACCACTGGCGGATCAAGCCTGGAAAATTGCAGTAGGAAACTGCTGCTGCAAATTTCTGTCTCTAACTCTCTTTCTCTCTTCCTCTCTGTCTTTCCGTATGACCGCCTGTTTGTCTTTCTCTGTCGAATGCATTTATTTGTTATTTATTTATCAATCTATGGTGTTACATATACGTATTTATTTACTTTGAAATTTAGATTGTTTGCTTGTACATTGTTTTATCATTTTACATACCTTACTGTCTATCCCAGATCCAAAAAACAGAAGAAAACGAATACTAAGTTCGATTAATGTCTTCATCTACCGGATTTTGTGTCACCAAACAGCAATCATAATCATGACATGACATGTCCTTACGACGTATGCATCAAGTCCACACGTTCAATGTGCCTTTATTTCGAAGAAAAAAAAAGGAAGGAACAAGGGGGAAAGTGTTACAGTAGTGGTTTTGTGTCATTTTATCATCCTCGAAATGACCTTTTTAAAACTAGCAATGAATATTTTATATATATTATACATATAAACAATTAAACGATACTGCACCAAACTACGACAATAAGTTTCTAGTAAATTGCTTAGTTAGCATCTAGGCGAAATCGACAGTGGACCGTGTGATGGTACACACAATCTGCATCAGCCATCGACTGATTTATGCCCTTATGCTGTTATCTAAACCACTTTTATACTTCCTTCTCCTGTAGGATCACAGTTATGGGACGTTCTAACACAAAAAGTATAAAGGCACTATTAGTCCTAAAGAAGAATAAGTATGCCTTCCCTGTCATTACTAATAGCAGATACATAGTCCACGGTTTAGTCAAACGTTATGGGTATCAAAGGTATGATTTTGATTTCTTTCATGCTGGAAATCAACGTTAAAACGCCTGAAAGATAATAGGATTACTGTGGTATTACTATCGTTTTAAAAACTACGATCTGCAGGTATCGCGATTACAAGGTCAAGGCGTCAATGTTCAAGAGGCAAGTCAATAGTTGTTGATTGTTTGTATGTAGTTGTGGAATATTATTGATTTTCTGGTTAAATCATGCAACGAGCCCGTCAACCGAAATCACTTGATTCCGACGAATTTTGGTCGCCCCGCTCGCAGAAATCCCATAGCTTCACTTCAAACAAGATGGTGGCTTGTAAACATACTCGGCCTTCTTCCCTTGCTCCCACCATCGGCCATTATACATTGAGATAACAGCGACTCTTGGTTGAGGAAGTCTTGATGAAAAAAAAAATAATATATATACATATCATATATACATATGTATATATCTGGCTTTAACAGCAGCTTGCGGTCAGGCATTGCACAGATGGTCCCTATAACAATAACATGAACAGCAATAGCAACAACAAGAACAAAAACATAACAGCACAAGAAAGCAAACAAGTAGACAAAAAAAAATCATATTTTCTAATAACGTTGTCATGGATAATATGCTCGGATTGGTTCCTACTGTATTTCATCAACGAAAATAATATTCTTCATGTTCAACCTGTGATACTTGTATGATAACGTTTTGTATTGCAGTCAAGGGAAAGTAACGAGAGACACAATACATGTATCTTATACATACATACACATGCACATACACATACACATATGATATGGGCCTATATTCCAGATTTGTATGCATTAGCTAGACAACTCTAATGTTTCATTCAACTGCTATATTTTTTCCTGAAAAAAAAAAGATGATACCATACGATTAAAGTAAAAAAAAAAAAAGACGTGAAACGACGTTAAAAATAAGGTGGAATTTTGTTAAAATCGTGAAGTGAAAAAGAATTATCCTCGAGACGGCCTAAATGGACACAGGTGAAAAAGTTTGTATTTCAAACTTATGAAACTCAGCATAATACTGGAAGTAACATGTTCGTTCGTGTTTATAATGAAATCTTTGATTTCCGAACCAAAATGAGACCAGTAAGAATTACAGACTGATTATGATCTGGCTCTTTGATGACTGACTACACTATACAGCCAAGAATAACACATACGCTCGCATGCATACACACACATACACACACACACACACACACACACACACACACACACACACCCTCACACACACAGACACAAACCCCACACACTCACACAAGAGAAAAGACGAAAATTATTTCTCGGAAAGCTGCACTTGTTGAAAAGGAAAGCCGGTTTGATCATGCTGTTTGAGTTCTGAGCTCCTCATCAAAAAAACTATCGAACATTAAGCACTTTTCCTACCCGTTGATAAAATCGAAAGTGTACATTTCATACTGCGCGGTCGTGGACATGTTATATGAACACTACGTATTTAGTTTACTGATCTCTGTTTTTGAAAACCGGACTTGTGACCGCACTTCCGTTATAGCATTTTTTCTTCCTTGTTTCTCTCTCTCTCTCTCTCTCTCTCTTCTCTCTCTCTCTCTCTTTCTCTGAGGTCGACGTACTTGAACGCAACCTGCACATCTCATTTCCTTTTAAATACGAAAGTATAATAACGTGTATTGTAGATTTCACAGTCTTTCGTGTAATGATATACGAACACTAGGATGTTTGTGTGTTGATCCTTTGGTTTAAAAAAGAAAAACAGGCTTAAGGTTTCACTTCCTTGATCATTTTTCCCCTTTAGTCAGAGATCGACCTATGCTTCATATTTCTTTTTCTTCTTAATGAAAAAAAATCTTTCCTTTGGTATGCTCATTTCTCAGAACGCAGAAACCTTGCTAAATTGCGGCGAAAGAACCCTAACACTAATGGATCGTAGCCAATGAATACAAATTAGCAGGTTAGAGGTGCCCTTGAGCATATTTGGTCTGAATATGTGGAGGAAGATTTAAATGAGATGAAAAGACTTCAAAAACCTACCCTTGGGGTCAAATAAGATAATTTAAATCAGTCTCTTCTTATTTTTCTCTCTGTTCACATGGTCAGATTCTATGATTTTTTTTTTAAGGGAGGATCTATAATCAACAAGAGTGACAATTCAGTTATGCTAAAAGAGTCAAAATAAATGCTGCATTTCCCCATTTCCGTACATGACCTATCAAGATATTGTAGTCTTCTCAGCCAACAATGGCGCACCTAAACATTAGAGAAATTATGACTTTACAACGAATTTCTGATTTTTCTGAAGACATCATCCATTATGTTACCTAATATCAAAACATTCACCCAATGTATGTGTGGATGTAATGTCCCTTTTGACAACTCGAAAAACACTTTGATTCGGCAAGGAGAATGTCGAAATCGTGTTGAAATTGATGAGCTCTTCCTACTCTGAGAACAGGGGCTGTTTTACGACGTTACAATCATCCCCCAGCATTCCCACTGATTCCCACTGATCAGTTACTAGCCATTCCCTTTAATAGCTGGTGCACTATCAATTTTCATCGACGTGATAGTTTAGGCCCCGTGCTGCATCACATCAAAAAAGCTGAACCTCATGTGAGCATCGTGAAAGGTTCGTGAATCCCTGTTGCCTTTTGCAAACCTGAAAATTTGAAGTGGTATATTCCGATCATTCCTTGAGATAAAAAAGTGAATCTTGTTTTTTGCTGGAGGGATAACAGTACCACAGATTTGCAATGATTTATTGGGACTCCCCCAAAAAACAATGCCACCCGATAATTTCGGCTGGGAAGGGGAGCGTTTTCTAGACCCACACTTACTTAGTTGTTAAAAATACATTTGAAGAGTTTGTTTGCAAAAACCGATAAGTCCATTTTTGAAGATTTTGAAGTAAGGTCTTTGTCATTAAATATAAAATAATACCTTTTAAATGATATATTGGTCACTACATATAAAGGTACATTTTTGAAGTTATGGTCAAAAGAAACAAAAATTTTGTTATTATTCTCTTTATTTTTCTTGACCTTTAATTGCAAATATCTCCATTTGACAAATATGGACTTATCGGTTTTTGCAAACAAACTCTTCATTTGTACGCAATGTTGGGAGAAATATTCTTCAACCACGCAAGATTTCGTGACATTTGAAGGAATGCAGGACTTCAAAGTCTAAACACCACCTCTGGTTTTGGAACGTTATCTTCTTGCCTGAACTATTACAGCGATGGTTTTACTCTCATCGCAACAAGAAGGAAGAGAAAGAGAGACTTTTCATTTAAAAATCACTTAATCACTTAATCATGAGCTATAATAACATGTGTTCGCTTTGCTTGTGGGTAGCCTTAAACTTAAAGAACTGTGAACTCTTCCAGAAAAAAATGCATCGCTCTCTCTCTCTCTCTCTCTCTCTCTCTCTCTCACTGTCACGTTCTATCTATTTATCTCTATCCGCATACTTTCTTTTTTTTTCTCCCACTTCCTTTTGTAAATGACAGGGGAAATCAGTTTCCGGTATAAAAGGAAGTTCTACTTTTAAGAACGATATCTTATTCTGATTTTTTTTTCTTTTCTGCAATGGATACCTTGCTCTCTGTTTTTTTTTTTTTTTTTTTTTTTGGGACCAGAGACACTGTATCAGAAGAAGAGAAAGTGTAACTTTATCTTCATTTTCTTCTCATGATTTTTTTTTTTCCTCAAAGAGACTCTTATCGTTTCCCTAGGGACTGTAGGCCTACATACAATTAAATATAATTTGCACTAACCCTTACCCGAACTCTAACCCTGACTCTAGTCCTAATCCAGTGGCGGATCCAGAGGCGGAGCGTACCGGGAGCGCTCCTCTTTATTATTAGTTTTAAAGGAATGAAAATGGGGGGAAAAATAATTGAAACCCGGAAGTAGCACCAGAAATATTTCCTTTTTTTTTGGGGGGGGGGGCGCCCACCCCCTTTACGGAATACCTGGATCCACCCTTGAAATTTGACATCAAACTAAACCCAAAACGATATCAAAACTCTAATCCTAACCATAAGTACTTGGAGGAAATAAAACTGGAGCAATTAGCGCAGGAGAAAATGTCATGTCACCGCACCAACACATCCTCTGTCCCGTACATCTTGGCATCATGCCAACCAAATAACAGACTCCGTTCTTGTGCCAGCGATTAAGAAGGTGAAGAAGGAAGGAGGTAAGAAGAAAAGTAGGAAGATGGGGAGAGGAGGAAGAGAAAGTAGAAGAAGCTGAAGAAGAAGAAGAAGAAGAAGAAGAAGAAGAAGAAGAAGTAGTAGTAGTAGTAGTAGTAGTAGTAGTACAGTAGTACTGTATAGTAGATGAAGAAGAAGAATGAAAGGAAGAATGAAAGGAAGAAAGTGATTTAGTTATATTGCCCACGAGGAAATTGCAAAATACAATCTTGGCTTTTCAGTACGTCTTCTCCATTTCATGCAATCTTAAATTTTGATACAATAATCATCATCTGAAAGAATGCATAGTATTGCTATTTTCACATTATTTTTCTTTGTTACAGCATTGTATTGATATAGTGTTATTATATGAAGAGTTTGTTTGCAAAAACCGATAAGTCCATATTTGTCAAATTGAGATATTTGCGATTAAAGGTCAAGAAAAATAAAGAGAATAATAAGAAATTTTTTGCTTCTTTTGACCATAACTTCAAAAATGTACCTTTATGTAGTGACCAATATATCAGTTAAAAGGTATTATTTTGTACTCTATGACAAAGACCGTACTTCAAAATCTTCCAAAATGGACTTATCGGTTTTTGCAAACAAACTCTTCGTATGTATTTAAATGTTTTGTATTGCTTAAAATAAAATAAATGAAATGAAACAGAAATGATGCAAAACCGCAACCATCTCTGTCTACCAATGACAAACTTTGATCTAGAATCGTACAGGAAACGAACGTGCGCGACACCACGCTTTCTTAAGTTCAACAGTATAGTAAGAGAATGAAAGTAAGTGTCTTGAAGTGAAGTCCAGTCAGTCGACACACGTCAAAAGGCTTGGAGGCATCGCCAGCTCTAAAAAAAAAAACAGTTTCTTAATGGCTGCCGATCCCAGGGGGCGACGTCCTTCCAACTGCGTGAGTAGATTACATCTTCGTGTTTACATGGAAAGAGTGATCACACTGCAAAACAATCGGTATTAGATTTAACACCATGGGTGTTAAATGTAATAAATAATAATAATAATAATAGCTGGTTTTTATATAGCGCATTTCACACACTTCAGGGTTTCAATGCGCTTTACAGACTATTATTACCCCGGTCACTGGATACATTATCAACCAGCACTAACAGTGCTCATTCTCCACTCCCTGGGGAGCATTCCAGCCAGTCGCAGCCATTTTTACAGGCGCGCACATGCTTATCAACTGCTTATCAACATGCATGTAACAACTGTCAAGCGTCATTAGAGGATCACACCCACAGGTGTAGAAAATATGTTGTGATGGTGTTGAAAAGTGTTCACCTGGCACTTCGTGATGTTAATGCAACACTATGGCTGGTGACATTTTTGACACTGAGCTGGTATTCAATGATGATACTGCATGGTGTGGATTTGATATTGCTGGCGTTAATGTCAATTGTGTAACACCCGCCAAGCGTCAATAGGAGACCACACTAACAGGTGTTACTGTGGTGTAAATGTGTTCACACCTTTAAAAAAAAAGTACTTTATCGGAAAATTCTTGATCGTCTTGCTGAATTTCAAAATCAACAAGGAGAACAGCAAGTAAGAAACTATTTAAAAAATCTTATGTTTTGAAATGACACCCGGAGGTGTCAGTGTCAATCTAACACCATAGATGAGCACGGGGAATTTAACACCAGCTCGGTGTTTCACATTTAACACCGAACTTTTTGCAGTGACCTAAGCAGAGATAAACTTGGCCCCCTCATAGTCGTAATCAGAGCATCTTACTCTCTTTTCAGTTTTATCTTGAGCAAAAGAAGAAGACCTGGTATTTGAAACATGTGTATGTAGTCTTTTTTCGTCTTATTTTGTCCATGCCGCATATGGAAACCTTGCAAATGCCTGCTGAACAACAACAACAACAAATGAATAAAAGTAATAAATAAAGAAAAATAAATACTGTCACCAACGATGTGGTTAGAACTATTAATTATTGACAATAGCATAGGCTTACTTCACTTGTTTGTTGAATATTGAACCCTTACATAAGTGGTGAAGAATTGTAAATTTGAGTCGTGATCGAAGAATGTATAGTTATTTGGCAAAAATGCTCTGGTGTGCTTTTCGGATCATAATGGACTTTTTTTTTCATGCCTTCTATATTGTCGATTTTGAAAGAAAGGAAGTCGCCATAAAGGGTGCTGTATAGAGTACGTCTAAATCCTTGACCCAGAAGAAAATAATTTTCAAAATGAACGATAGATTAATTTTTATAATCACAGAAATTTTCCGACGCATCGATTGCTTACATACCCTTCATAAGCGCAAATTGGCAAAATTGACAATTTAGTGTCGCTAGGGGAGATAATCTACACTTATTGCAACCCTGTTCTTCCTGAAAGCCAGTATCTTTACATTTTGAGAGATTACAAGACTACGATAATTTGATGACAAGGCTACATCTTTTATTGCTTTCATGGACTGGTATAATGGCACCTGCGTCAGAATTAGGATGATGGCAAGATAAAAAAACTTGCAGAGAGAGAGAGAGAGAGAGAGAAGAAATTGTAGAGGTGTATAAGTGAACATAATTTTTCTGTCATGTCTATGCTTTCAGTCAATAGAATGATACAAAAGTGCAGGATAAGTTTTGTTTCCTAGATTGATCAGAATAAAAAAGAGGACTACCTCAAATGGCAGATCAATGCTACTATTAAGAAATAGTTGCATATCGAATGATGTTGCATATCGAACGGTCAAATCGGGCCTACGCAATGGGCAGGAAAGGTTTAAGAAATTTCATTGTTTTTTTCACATGATGAAAAGATCCGTTTATTAAGTTATTTGTACTGGACAAAACCAATTGGAGCTAAGTAACGTGTTAATGAGAAATTACAGTGAAGTGCAAACAGGAAAAGAAAAAAAAAATCCTGCCGAAAACAGAAATACAAATGTAGGATATAAAAATTGCATTGATGTATTGGTTTATCAGAACTAATTTGAAGAGAAGTGTGGAATGTAAGTGAAAGAAAACTGTCACACTTTCACTGGGGTTGAAGTGAAGACACAACGTTCTGATGACTTTTTTTTTTCGCACAAAGTACGAAGTATGCAAGGTTATCGGTTTACAGCTACTTTAACTCATAGAGTTAGCTGAAGGTTTTATTCACTCTATATACACATTATCGTTGGGAGGACGTGAGGGTTTCCTTTAACAACCCCAATATGAACGGGTTTGTCGGAACTAATATTAGGCCTACTCTCTAATAGCGATAAGATTTGAAATTTGCCACAAAACCCATTTTGCATGGATGACTACCGAGAGCTATAAAAGATTTCAGCACCAATGTGAGGGATGTACTCAAATTCAAATTCAAACATTTTTTTGAAATAGAAAAAAAAAAACATGTCTAATATTATACGGAATCGGTCCTTTGAAATAGTAATATCTTATGTGTTATATTCAACTGCTCCTTATCTTAACGAAAGGCCCTGTGCTCATTAATGTATAGTTATATATTTTCATCGTTTAAAGGGGCCCTGAAATCCAAATGCATGTTGATTAGTGTGACTTATGATACCCTCAACATCACTTTCGCGGTGAAACAAACATCTAGGAACATTCCATTTATTCTTCAGATGACATCATCTGTCAATCTTTGTTAAAGTATTGAAATGTTTAACAAAAGACCTTGGAATGCACCGTCCTCTCGACTCAGCGCAACTTGCATGTTTCTGTCATATTGATGTGACTAACAAAAGACATGGCGAGGCACATGCAAGTTATGCTGAGTGTATGATGTCACATGCGTACAACAATATGAGGAAAATATAAAGAGAATTTCACAAAATTTCATCTTTTGAAAAATGTACACATTCCCTTGACTCTTTCCTCACATATGTTATGGGTAATATTATTCCCATCGCCTTTAGAAAGAGGCAAGTCAAATGCTCTTTTATCATACGAAAAAAAAGTGAAAATATGTTGAATTTTCTTTACATTTTCTTTATACTGTTGTACTCGTATGACATCACGAGCCTTAGTAGTCTCCTCATCCAGCGGTTCCAACACAAAAATTCATAACTTTTGCATCGATTGTCTAATTTTCCTCAAACTTTCACTGATGTGTTCTACTATTGCTGCATTCTCTCAATCCTTATGTTTATGAAGGTGAACTTGTCCTTTAAATGATGTATTTTTCCCCATCTTCTTGTATGGTGCAATTACCTGGATGATAGCGTCCACTGACTAATATTAGGAAGCTTTAAATTTGCAGTGCGGGCGCTTGAGGCGACGCTTGCGTTGGACGTTCTTCTCTTCCCTGCGTCGTGCTGAAAAATAGCTTTAGATTACGCTGCGACGTAACGTATAAAAAATAAAATGGCGCCCCCATGATCGGTGCATGAAGTAGTGCTCTACGTTGCAAACTCTGCAGACGTAAACATAGTCCAGAACGCGTAGTGAAAAACTCAGACGACGTAAGATAAAAATAGATCGACTTGACGGGCGCTTCTGCGTATACTCGGAACATTTTTTTTTCCCCCTCTGAACCTGCCCGTCGCGAAAATCTAAAGCTCTCTATTACCTGTTGCCAACGGTGAATCGTTTCCTGCTGTGTGTACAAAATTGTACGTGAAGCATGACCACATAGATACCTCTTTTGAACCCAGGTGTTTGCGAGGTAGTAGCTACCCACGAAATCTCCGCTTTACATATCCTTGCCAAGGCACAATTTATTTTGGCTTCTTGACAGAAGGAACGGCATGACAAGCCCACACAACATTTTCCAGGCAGACTTTCGGATAATGCTACTGAAACCCGAGTAATTTGATTGCAAGGAAGACCCTTAGCTACCTAAAACTCTTTGTTGCTATATTCAATATAGTGTATAATTTCATCCTTTTGGTGCCATTCATTCCTGATTTGCAGGTTCCATGCACTTCAAAAGAAAAAAAAATATTACTGGTTGACCTGTTGAGATTGGCATCAGTTAGCTGTATTTATGAACTTGCATTTTGAATGACCAAGAATTTATCATTTTCCACTGTGCATAAGCACACACCAACAAATGGTCCCATGATAATGATGACAATAACAACAACAATAGCAATAGTGATAAGAAATAATGATAGTAATGATATTGGGACAACAAGCAGCTCTTTCGGTATGTCCTGTCTACCAGTTATCAAGAAAGGCAAACAGATTTGCATCGTTAAGTACGACACAATACGAGCTTTCCCAAGTATTCATTTAAGGCCATGTTTCACTATTACTAATTTTCATGTCATCGAAAAAAAATATATGTACGAATCACATATTAACTGTTATGAAAATTTTCCTCGCTGTTATCCAGCTGTACTGTATTGTTGGAAGCTGATTCCTAAATAACCTATTGCTGATTATAGTGAGGACAATGATTGTTGACAATGTGGTTTTTATGGTTTTTCTTTACGCAAACTGGAAAATTGTTTCCTTCGTTCTGGAATATATTTTGCTAGAATATCTTGTAACAGGAAAAATAAACTCATGAATGTTCAGCTGTACAATAACGAGGTCTTTCTCGACACGAAGGATCGATGGTCCCTAAATAGACTCTCAATTCAACTTTCCTATTTTCACTTTCGGATACATTTTCGGATTAACGTACCTTCAAGTAACAAATCTTATTTGAATTGTGGATTAACGTACCTCATCTATTTCAATTTCGGAATAACAAACAGTGATAATTATTTTTTCCCCTCCAAGGATGCGCCCATCGGGCAGTATTTCAAGCCTAGGAGCACACGGAAGCTTGATCATTTACTGCTAATCCTGAGCCATATGCTTGCCCACCAGATCGAAGCAAATTTTAGGTGTGATCATCTTACTCTTACCATTGAAATGAAAAAAAAAAATCCTGCACTCATTTTTTTCACAATATTCTTTACTCCTTTCAGACCCTTCGGCCTCCCGTTATCAAAGAACCGCTACCTGGAATATGGACCCACATGGACCCTAAACTCTCTGATTAAAAACTCAGGATACTCTGCGCAGAATGAACCTTCACACTGAAATAAGTTTTACTGTCAGAGTGAAAAAAAGTACCCTAACAAACAACAACTTACAACATACACACAAGCTAACAAATAGGATATTCAGTCAGTTGACCAGCTGCTTGGAAACAGAAGGATGGTGCCGTCATCAGGCTATACGGAAATGTCATGAAGTGGAAAATGTGAACGGTGCCAATGACGAATTGGCGAAATTCCGCATATGATGACAGAACTGGCTTGAGAGCTTTGAAGATGATGTCTCAGATAGTGAAGATCTGGAATAATCTCCCAGGCAGGATTAATAGTGGAAGACTTTCTGAGAATATAAGACATTGATAACCCCATATCGCCCCTCAGATATTATGATAACACTTTCCCCACAGATTTCAATTCATCAAAGCATGGACGGCATGGAACGTATAGCGTTCTATGTTGTTGTCTTCACAACGCTTTACATCTGTTACGCGCGAAGAAGCCAGAGTGCGCATCCATGTGAGATCCACCTAGAAACCAGGTCTGCCGACTGCAGCTTTCGGAATCTTCTCTCAATCCCCCAAGATCTACCACGAGACGTTGAAAATCTGTTCCTCACCAAGAACAAAATTAGCGCTTTGCACAATGGATCGTTTGCTTCCTACCGAATGCTCCGCAGAATCAAATTAGATTTTAACAATTTATCTCGAATCGAAAGCGGGACATTCATGTCCTTGACGTTTTTGGAACGGCTAGATCTGTCTAACAATCGACACCTATTATCAGTCGGGGAAAACCTGTTTCGGTACTGCAGATTACGTTATCTGAAGGCTGATGACTGTATGCTAACAGCCTTCCCGAGCAAGATCATGACGCAGATGGTTAACAAGTCCTCTTTAAGCCTGCATCAGAACTACATAAACAAAATCTCATGGTCAGAATGCCGAGGCAATTTATTTCAAAATGTTTCACTCTGTGGAAACCTTTTCACTGAAATTTCAAGGAATACTTTCGAAGTGAACTGCTCGCTGAACTCACTCGATCTTTCCTTTAACTTAATACAAACAGTGGAACCAAAGGCTATCGTGTCGTTGAATGTTTTGTCGTTGAGTCTTACTGGAAACCCATTAAAGGAAACAGGACTTGCACACCTTTTTGAGGGTCTAGGGTTGTCGAGGAACCCGATGACTGCTTTTATCCTTCAGGATGTAGGCCTCAGTATGTTAACACCAGGACTTTTCAGCCACTTGCGGGGGATGAGTATTTATCAGTTGGACCTGGGTTCGAATGAGCTCACCACGCTCCCTTCGAATGCGTTCGAGGACCTTACCGATGTTTCTGAACTAATTCTAGACAATAACAACTTACTGAGTCTTAATCCCAACTATTTCCACGGGACGACAGCAATGCGACATCTCTCGGTACAGTGTATTTCCGAACTTTCTCTCAACGTTGCGAACGAAGAATGGGAAGCGAACCTAACGGAACTTAGTCTGGGTCTTGGTTCCTTTGATAGCATAGGGGCACATGCGTTCAAGGGTCTTACAGCAATCAAGACATTAGATTTAAGTTTCACCTCGTTAGCGGCCTTTTCAAATACGTCCTTTCATGATTTGAAAGCGTTGGAGGTATTAAATCTTGAATACAGTACGATCTCAGCTGCTACGCTTCATATTAAGGGATCTTTCCTGAAAGAAATAGATTTTGAAGGTACCGACACGATTCCCGAGCAAATGCTTTTTCCAGGTACACTACAGAAGAACACACCGTCCGTAGAAACACTCTCATTTGAAAGCGCGGATATCATCATCTGGCAGTTGTGGAACGGAGTAAACTCCACATTTTCTGCCCTAGAGAGGTTAAGGGTCCTAATTCTCTCTGACACATCCATAAATTCGGTTCCCTGTGGATTCTTTGACGACCTAGCCCAATTACAGGAATTGTATCTTGCGTAGTGTAATTTGAATGTCTTGTAATCCTGCTCGTTTGCAGGTTTACCGAATCTTTTGATTCTTGATCTCAGTATGAATCCACTTAAAACGATCTCATTTCACCCTTTTCAAGGTATGATCCATCTGCTAGAACTTAGTTTGTACAGTATTGAGCTCGATCGTGTTACTGCGGGACTCTTTAAAAATTTGTCAAGCTTGATTAGATTGGATCTGAGTGACAACAGTCTATCTACAATACGTTCCGGCGTCTTTAGACCCATCAAGAACAGTTTACAGAGCATCCGCTTATCGGACAACCCCTGGAATTGTGACTGCCGACTTCGCTGGCTGGTTGAGTGGCTTGGTGAGAAGACAATTCGGCTTGAAAATGAAGCTGAGACGATATGCTCAAAATCAGGATCAATTAAGACATTTCAGGGAAAGAAGCTGACAAGCTTTGATCCTGGCAGTCAATGCGGTCCAAACGTCATTCTGCCCTGCGCTCTCGTTGCCGCCGGAATCAGCCTCTTGGTCCTAGCAATTCTGATCTTCAACAAATGGTCACAAATGAAATATAAGTTTTTCATCCTCAAGCTACACTTTAAAGGTTTCAAACACATCCCTGACCATGATAAACGGGGAAATTTTCGTTTTGACATCGGTGTTCTGTTCCACAGCGATGATGAACAATGGGCGAGTGGCGACCTCTGTCGAGGACTGCGTGAGACGATGTCAGATTATAATCGCATCTCTTTAGGCGATGATGATCTGCCATTGGGTATGTTTTATTTAGACGCCGTCCACCAAGTCATATCCCACAGTTTCAAGATCATCTTTGTCATATCCCCGACAGCAATTCAGGACCACATGTTTATGCTGAAATTCCGGATTGCGTTTGATCACTATAACGAAGTGCTAACGGAAAAGATTCTGCTAGTTTTTCTAGAGGATATTCCTGACGATGACCTGCCGTTCCTCATTCGACTTTTTCTTAGCGACAACCGACCTTATCTCAGGTGGACCAAAGACGAAAGAGACAGGCCCTTCTTTTGGGACGCTCTGGCAAAGTACCTCACAACTAATGCAAAATGCAACCCACTTATCCCTCTTTAATGCAAAACTACATTCTGTCTTTAAGTGAAGCATAATCAGATAAGAGTAAAATTAGAGTAGAATAAAGATGTATATCATCCTAATCTGATAAGAAGTAGAAATAAAACGGTATTAGGAAGAGTCACATTTGTATTAAAACAAACCACTTCTCTCAAATCTGATGAGGTTATCACCTCACAGACGTCTTATTGGTTTGTATACTAAACCATTATATAGACCAGAGTAGAACACCTCCCGTTGATACCCATCCTTTAGTGATCGTGATGAAGGCGATATTTGTTTTACACTATTTTTGTCCAAGAGTAGACCTAACCTTTCATGTCTGTGCGTGTGTTTGTGTGTATGTGTGTGTGTGTCTGTCTGTCTGTCTCTGTGTATGCGTTTTCATATTAAGTGAAATGGAAGCGTGTAAAAGAATGTCCTAACAGTCCTTTATCTCATATGTTTTCAATTAATATCACTGTTTGCGGAAAGCAAATGAAACTTTACAGGCTTTGGAATGGTCTTGTGTCGAACATAACCGATGATAACCTTTATTCTGGTAAAAGGCTCTCGTATATTCACGTGTGTTGATGTGATAAAAATTCATAGATATTTTAGCTGAACCAAAGTAGCCTGTCATTCTAATTTGAGTTTTCTGCACGTTCAGCTGCAGCTAGTGTTTCGGATGAATCTTTGACAAGTTTACAAGGGGCAAGAAGGAGACTGTAAAAAGGTGTGCACTGAATATGACTATGTAACTTAACTTGTGTATTGCTCAAATATTATATCATTCTCGTTATATGATTATGTGTGGATGTGTATTGATCAAATGTTATTTTATTCTCCTAGAATCATGTATTGCATAACCAAACAAATATACTTCCTGTCGAGTATTTTGTTTTGCCCAATGGAAATAAAGTAGTATTAAAATGATATGACATCGTCTCTTTCGGCGATGCTTGAGAAATCAACCTTGAAGTTGGGCATAGAAACTACATGTACTAATAGCTACTGATACCAAGCCATGTGTGGTTAAAATACTTCACTGAATCAATAATTAATCTCCGACAAAAAGGCAAAAAGCAGCAAAATGATAACTGATAATTGAAAAAACATAATAATAACCGGACGGTTTCATCTGAACATTACAGAGGTCTTTCGTGAGCATAATAGAGCGCTTTTGATATTACTAAAAAATTGATCTAAGTCTCATAAGCCTTTTTGCTTAAATAAAAAAAGAAATGGAAAAAAAAATATGACTCGTGTGCAGTATGACTCGCGTTTGTCAAGCTTGTGACGCTCACCCACTATATTTTCCTGACATGTCATTGCACATAATCCTGTGTTGTATTTACCAGTGTCAAAACAGGATTATGTGCATATTGTTGTTGGATTACCTTGCAATGAAATCCCCGCAGAAGGCCATGTTAGGGACAGCTATTTTTGAGAGGCTTATATTTGTTTGCTGTTGTTCTTTAGGGATATCTTTACTTCGGGATATTTTCAAGATGGATTTTTGATATCTTGTGGATGTGTCTTTTGGGTACATGGTATCTGCTGTCATAAATTCATTGCAAGTAAAAAAAAAAATAAATGATGTGATTTAGAAGTACAGGGGAAAAATATAGCTGCATAGGTTTTGTTTTTATTAGATACATTGCGGATAAGATGCTCTTCGAATGAAATTCAAATAATGAACATCACAAATATTCTTTCCGGGTCTGTGTTTGTGAGTGTCTGTCAGTGTATTAATTTCATATAAATAAAATATGAATCTATTGCGAACTATGCCATAAATATTCTTGTGTGCAACGACGAAAAATATCTTGAAAACCGAATCCACGAGGTAATGAAATTGGGAACCTGCTGAGCTCTCCAATACGATAATAGCATCTCAAGGTCACATCCGTTATTGCGAATCAAAGCGCAGATAGGATGATATGCACTTATTATAATGCAGATCAACTGTTGTTAAATTGATGAAATACCTCATAAAAACAACACCAAGAACAATATTCTTAGTATGATTCTAACTAGCAGGAGCGAGGGAATAAAGTAGTTCAAGGTCGTGGACTTTATTTGGGTAAATACCCACATTGTGATTAAGTCAATTAATTGCAAAAAAAAAAGAATAAAAGCAAATCTATCTAAAAATCCATAAATCCATAAATTTCTCCTTTTTTTGCGTTTTATTATTAGCATTTCCTACAAGTTCCATCAACATTCATGAACTACTTTTCGAATTATTTTGCACACAGATAAACAAACCAACAAACAAACCCCAATGAAAACATAACATCCTTCCTTGGCAGGAGTAAAAATATCTTGACCACATTTAATGTGGTGATGTTGTCATCTTCGTAAAAATATCTTGACCACATTTAATGTGGTGATGTTGTCATCTTCTAATGATTCTTTTAAAGCTAAACTTTACCTCCCCCCCCCCAAAAAAAAAAAAATGCTTCTTTTGAGTTTGAACGATTCCACATTCTTATTTTGTATAACGCTCAACTTGAACTCGACGACTTCTACATCTTTCATTTGATATACCGTATATCCCTAAAAACGGGACCCTCCGTATTACGATAACTTTAACATTAGTAAATGAATCCCAACACAACTTCAAGGTATGAAACTATTACTAACCACCAACATCTTACATAAAACCCTATTCGATTTGCTTGAGTGGTCAAAGAGAAATTAGGCTTTTTTTGTAGAGCTTGTCAGGAATCCCTTCCTTCCAAGTTCTGTCCATTGTGTTTACACGTTAATATGCAGCTCCATGAGCATGCAAGTGATAAACTTGGAAGAATCAAACTCTTTACATGCAGCAAAACGATTCACATTTCTCAGTGACCACTTAACTAAGTTAAATAGGGTTTTCTGCAAAATGTAGGTAAGATGTTATATTCTTAAAAAGCAGTGGAACAGTTTAATCGTACTGAAAGTTATAAATGCAAAAATCCGATTGTATTTCTAACAATAATAATAATAATAATAACAATAATAATAATAATAATAATAATAATAATTATTATTATTATTATTATTATTATTATTATTTTCATTATTACTATTATTATTACAATTATGATTGTGATTATGATTATGATTATGATTATTACTATCATTTTTTTTGTAGGGGGGGGGGGGGGTTAGGGGACTGTATAGCAACCTTTGGGGCACCTTGAGAGATCGCAGCCAGACTCCTCAATCCCTCTCCATCCTTGAATTTTTAAATCTCAGCCTCAGAACTCCCGTTCTCAGGCCTACCAGCCTCAGACCGATCAGCCATGGACCAACGAGTCTCAGCCATTACCCCCTCGCGCGCAACGTTATCTCTCCCGACTCATTCGACAGCGTAAACTCCGCATGTTTTTGTTAAGGCGCGGAATCATGCACAATGAGATTTGTCATAAGAAAATGCAGTATAGAGTGCATTCTGTCTATGATTTTGCTGTGTTACATTTCTAGAATAATACATGTATAAATAAATAAATAAATAAATAAATAAATAAATAAATAAATAAATAAATAAATAAATAAATATGGGCCGTGACGCGAGAAAAGGGCCCTTAGCACCGGTGCGCGCAAACGCCAGAAAACGGCGCGAAAGTTAGACAAAGCAATACGCGCAAAATAGATCAACTAGAAAACTGCGCACACATGCATAGATGCATTAAAAAGTGACAGGATTTGGGCCAAACATGCTGTTTTGAATGTCATAATTGGGGCATTTAGGAGTGGAATTTCAGAAAAAGGTTTCCATATTTCAATGCATCAGAGTTCCTTCTACAATGTGGAGGTGAAAACTCATTTTCGGTATTTAATGCCCTAAGGGCCCTTTTCTCGCGTCACGGCCCATATATATATATATATTATGCGTACCTGTAGCTGAAAAGACACCGAAGGACAATACCGGGTACGCCTAAAATGCGCTGCTTCACAGCATCGGCCATTTCTTTACCGATCCAAATAAACTATACCCAACGTACATTCCAGTCAGTCCGCACCACCCGATAATTCGCTCGTATTTATTCAACTCGTATGCAAGCCCGCTCGAGGCTTGCATACGTAATGAGCTGCGGAAGATTGGGGATTTTGTCCTTGGGCTTTCGGCAACAAAAATACACCTTATATTCACAAATTCGGTATCAAATTCAAGGAAAATATGTAAGCTATCGTCACATGTTACTCAAATGATTATAAATGAAAAACATCATAGCGTAATTTCAGCTTGAAAAATGATGAAAAAAGTAATTCGTGTAGTACACGTTCAAGACGTCAAAAGAATACCAAATTCACCTTGCGTCTCAATGAAAGTGCATTATTTGGTAGTCCATTTCTTAATCTTTGTATCTATGTAAATATCTTGACAATTTGTTGCTTAATCCGGTCAGGAACCAGTAAAATATACATCGATGTCAGTGCTGGTCAGTTTGAAACCGTGCAATCTGAAGAGTAAGCTCTCTCATTGGACAGCGCTTGCATTCAGCGCTTGTCTACGGTTTCATGCCACGTGCGTGCATCGCGCATGCTTGCATACAGGCACGCGTGTAGTTCAAGCCAAGTTCAAGCGTTGAATGCAAGCACTGTCCAATGAGAGAGCTCTTTCGCGCCACTGTACACTTAGTGTGGTGCATACTTCCGGCTCAAGAGTGAATTTTACAGACATTTCAAAACGGAAAAACTAGTATAAATCATGCTTGCGTCTCCTTGACTCAAGTACATGATGAGCATCTAAGTTTCCTCTCTACGAAAAAGCCAAAATCAGAAACAACAGTTTCTTAATCCGGTCAGGAACCAAAAACGAACTTTAGACGACAAAATCTTCCGTGAAAAGCAGGTAGAATTTACACAAATTCAACTGATTATATCATCATGATAAGAACCAACATTATACGAAAATTTGGTATCAAAATAAAGACCGAAGTCTGGAGAACAATTTGCTGTGACTTGTAGCCATGATGAATGTATGTACAAGTCGCTACACTGTGAAAACCATGGCCCTGTCAAACTCTCGCAAAATCTCGCACCTACGAGACACCTTTCGAACGCAAAGACCGTCAACGAGAGTGCTGAATAAATCTTGCCGGATCGGCTCATTAGCATACGTGCTGCGGACTTACTGATTCTAACTTCATATTACATGGCTTTGAAGAAAATAAATACAAGCTTATATTTCATTTCTCTTCTACCGTTCCTCTCCTTGCGTTCTTCCTCTTACTGCAAACTTCTAAGGAATGTCAAAGCTGTGACACGTATTATCCTCGTTAGAACTTTTTTCTGCCTACGATTTGCATACATACAGCAAAAAAAAAAGGATAAGAAAAGACGGTGCATTTTTTCTGATCAGTTTGCACTTAACTCTTTATGTGCCATGGCGGAAAACCCCTGTGTGCCACGTTATTCTGAGACAGGAAGGTAGTCATGCTTTGAGAAAGAATTCTGTTTTTCCAATTTGTATAACTTCTACAAATTTCTGTTAAGATGGGCATAAAATCAGGCAAAATTAAAGCGGAATGCCAAGCTTTGTTTCGATATAAATTATATGACGAATCCATTTTCAATTTTTCTTTTGAAAGACCAGTTGCTACATTACTGTAAAGGCACGACTTTTGCACATAAAACCGTGACAGAAACCGTGACAGAATATACGAGTTGGTTGGGAACACCGCTTGATAGTCAATCACCTCATAGAACATTACTGTAAAGGCACGACTTTTGCACATAAAACCGTGACAGAAACCGTGACAGAATATACGAGCTAGTTGGGAACACCGCTTGATAGTCAATCACCTCATAGAATGCAAGCCGTATATGAGAGGAACAAAAGCACGAGACACGCTTTCATTGTGCCACGGGATTAGCAGTGATTAGCGATTTATCGATCGGTTTTGGCGGCTTTGTTTGTTGAGCAGAATATGCGAAGTTGGCACGCCGTCGACTGAGTCGGACGTGTGAGCGTGGCACATAAAGAGTTAAGTAATAGGTGATTATTGCGTGAAATACGATACACGGATATTATGAATAACGCGGACTATAATCTTAAAATGCGTTCACTAGCGCTGAATGTATAAGCCGCATTTTGATTAATTATTGTAATTGGTTTTTCACACTGCTGAACAAAATAAAAAGCGTCGAAAGATGGGTAATTGTCTTGGTAACAGCACACGTTTCCTAACGAAGCAACGGAAAATAGGCAGCCCTTAATCTGACCGCACTATGGAAATAATCTTTGTTATTTGATAATTGAATTTACAAACTCTTATGGCTGGATGTTGATGAACATACTGCGGATAATTACGCCGTAGATAAAGTACGCACCTTAATATGAACAATGCAAATGCCATTCCTCAAAAAACAAACAAAATAAAGAAAAAAAAAGACAAAGAATGCCTTCGTAGGAATTGAACTTGCCGTTTTCACAGTTCGTGTAAGTGCCACTGACCTAAATGTGTATGCCCTATACCAATGAAAGATTATTGTTGTTTCTTCTTTCTCAACAGTCAAACACTACGCTGTGAAATTCTATTGGCTAACAGATGAACCCACGCGTCAGGTTTAATTTGAGAAACAGAATGTATGATTTAGAGATTAACCGCAAAGCTCATGTTTCAATTATACGATTAAACCCACGTTTATCTCGTTACGTATTATTCGCTACGTAGGTCCCTATCTATAATATAGCAGACACATGCCGTATACGGCCACATTCGCCACCTCCACCCCCCCCCCAAAAAAAAAAAGAAGAAGAAGAAGAAGAAAAACCATGTTAATGATCCACTGCAAATTAAGGCCCCAGCTGTCTAAAAACGATTAACCAATAACCTATCCCAATGTTGGTTTGAACTATGCTACCGACATCATGCACACATAGGGAGCCCAGCCTGAGATTCAGCTTGTTTGTTTGCTTGTTTTCGTCTTGTTGTTGTTTTTGTTTGTTTGGTGGTCTTTTTGTTGTTGTTGTTGTTGTTGTTGTTGTTTTGCATTGCATGGCAATGCACCTGACACAAAAGTCCTTTTTTTGGATATGAAAAGAAAGAGAGCATAAAAGTCGTGTCATAAATTCGTCTGTAAAACAGCACTCAGATACATATGCACAAGGAACACTGTGTATGGAAGTGTTACACATAATTATTGAAAAGGATAAAACGTGCATGATATAAACGTGTATACATGATGCACAAGGAAGTTCAGAGAAACTGTTGCCACTTGTCTAAAAAGGTCAACATTTTCATCTACGGTGGGGAGCTCAGTGGCTCTAAAGACAGGTTTGTCTTTTCATTTCTTCATGTATGAGAGCTAACTTTATCGAATTTACGTATATCATCAAATCGTATGAATCTTCTGTATTACCATTACTTACGCTAAAACTGATGATTATTGGTACACAAGTCTATTGCAGACACTTATAAACAAAAATGAACAGTCCATATTATGTGATCGAATCCTCTACAGTTATAACATCTTTTTGAAAGCCATGCAATAAGACAACTTGAACTGTCGAGAATTTTCAGAGTAATGTTTTGAGGGCATCTTTGTTTTGTTTTTGTTTTGTTTTTTCTTTAAATATCATTGTCACCTTGAATCTGGACATCGTTTCCATTTTCATTCTTTCTGTCAACTTTGTCTCACTATGCCAAAGTCCTCGTTCCCCACGGTTTTCTTTCGTTATATCTAAGTTTCGTTTTAGCTGAACAGATAATGGACAGATGATGATTTGGGAACCTGTCCTTTTACTTCGTTGTAACGAGAATCCATTAGCAACATTATACGTCATAGTGGGAGTGCATCTGAATCGTACGTATATGCTGAAGAAAACCACCCTATTTTTAAACAAATGTTAATCCAAAATTTGCACTCCTGCTGCACTCCTTATTCCTTTATCTTACTAATGATAATGATAATAATAATAATAATAATAATAATAATAATAATAATAATAATAATTATTATTATTATTATTATCATTATTATTATTATTATCATCATCATTCCATTGTTATTATTGTTTTTATCATTATTAATAGGATGATGATAATTGTATTAATAGGGCTGGTGTTACTAAGCGCAAATTAGTGGTCACTATTAGATTTGGCAACGATGCTTGTGAAATCCCCTCCCTCTTCTGACCAAAATTTCATGTACTCCACTAAAAAGCTCAGAATGTGAGAGTTGTCAAGGATACCTATTAAGCCATCACGGATCTCATGCTTGCGTTTGTAATCATGCAGACACCCGACCAGGGCATGCTGCGGCGTGGTATCTTCCCATTAACACGTTCTTGAACAGACAGAGATTGTTTAAATTAATTTTACATAGGTAGCTGGTGGGCGACTTATTGTCCACATGAAACCCGAGGACAGTAACTTGACAATCTGCAATCACTCAATCACGTTGCTTTATAAAAGCATAATATCCAGTTTCAAAATCAGAGATGCATGGGTCTTTACGTTACCAGGGTTTCTAATATTGTTGAAGAGTAAATAATGAGAGTATAAGAAAATGAGTTCTTTTTTAAGTAATGGTATGCACATTTCAATTCTTCTGATATCTAATGATATTTCACACTAAAGTGCTATAGACAAGTCGTTAACGAATGTGTTGGCACTTCATCCGTATTGCCTTAATAAATATGCTTCCTTTGGCATACAGACACCTTTGAACATCTTGTTAAAGAAAAACAAGCAATCTGTAACAAGATGACAAAATTAAATTCTGCTTGTTAACTAAAAGAAAGCGGTTAGTATTACTATCACTTTCAATAGTCACAAAACCCATGTCAAATACAATGTTCTTTGGGTATCGAAACAGTAGTTAACGGTAACCCGAGGAAAAAAAAATATATATATTTTTTTTTTCGGTAGAGTTATTCAACAATGTAAAATAAAAGAAATATACTCTCTCAGCTGAAATATATACATGATATATTACATGGAATGTATGGGAAAAAGGTTTAATTTGTTTATGTTTCATGTCCATCTCATCATTTCGGTAGATAAGTTTGCATTGAATTTAAATCTTAATATCAGTTATCTCAGAGTTACTTACTTCCAGTGTCCTGGTGCTTGAACAAAGAACGACTCTCCTCTTTTAAGTAATGACCCACATCTGTTTTGTCTTGTACTTATATTTGACCGACTTTACATAATTGTTAAAGTGAGCGACCTTCTCATAGCAAATCATTTTTTTTTTATTTCGACAAAATAAAATATTCCGGCCTGGCTTTGGTCATTGACATGCAATATCTTTTTTTCTTTTTTTCATATCAAGAAAATTTAAAGGGAAAATCCAGTCAAAATACAAGTTAGTTTGATAAAAAAAGTAAAATATTACGAGTTCAGCGATATAAATCTCATCAAAATCCGATGAAAAATAAGGATGTCATGACATTTCGAAGTTTCGCTACTTTGAGGGCAAACAGTTCTTGAACAGTCAATATAAATATGCATATGGCAAAGTGAGCATGGCATTCCCTCACAACTTACCATTTAGTTTGTACATAAAATTGTGACATTTCCAGTTTTTCATTCAAGCGCAGTTATGCCCGAGACTCAAATCCTCATATATCTAACTAATCACTATTGTGAAGTTATTCAACCAGGAACAATGTTATGTTTCAGACTTCAACACTTTATCACTAGAGTGATAGAGTGCAGAAATATGACAGAATGGATCTGCTTTGATCGTAATCTCATGTGTGTGAATGAAAGTATGAATAGAGTTTCAATGCAAAACAGAATTGTGATTATGGCTTAAGGGATTACTCCAATAATCAACGACTTTGGCATTCAAATTCAGCAGTACGGCCGAGCTATAATTATAGTCTCATCGATCAGACCCAGCGGCATCACGATGGCAAACGGAGACTGCATGGCTATAAAACCACACCGACCAGATAAGTGAGTGGTTCACAACATACAAGCTTGCTTTTTAGTGGACCTCTCAATTCTTTGTTTTTTTTTTCTCAACTGAAGCATAACTTTGTACTTTTTTGTCAGTATGCATTCTTTTGTTTATCTGTATCATTCATCTTTTGCAAAGTCGAATGTTCATGTTTATGATGCTTTTCCAGATTTATTATATGTTAAGCTTTGTTGAAAAAAGGAATGAAAATAAATGATTGAATTGAACTTAATTGAATTGAATTGAATTGAATTAGATAATGATACCAAGGTGATGATTATGGCAAGGGTCTGAACGGTATATTGGAAAGAATCAGGTCGCATTCCCTGAATCAGTGGTATTTAAACTAGCGAGGAAAGCGCTAAAAAGTCCGCTCTCAATTTTTTTTTTTTTTTTTAATTTGCATAAAAGATGAATACCTCCCTGGTTCACTCAACAAATCATTTTGGGTAAACTTGCTGTAGACCGAATGATGTAAAGCTACACGTGTCGTGTGCTAAGGTATACGGGATGCCTTTGAATGGTTCTACAGATACATGGCGCTATATGTGTTTCATATCATCATCATCATCATCATGCGCAGGCATATAGGTTTAATTGCCTGAAATCCTTATATTTGACAAATTTTTGAAGTGGATGGTGATCATCTTGTGTGACATCTAGGACCAGTAGAGAGCTCAAAAATAATAATACGAAAAGAAGTATGTAAAAGAAAACAAAACCGCTTCACACGACCAACAGTACACGTAGTGGGACTTTGTAAGTGTTTAGTTTTCAAAGGTTGTTACCAGCAGGGTTACGTGCTGCCTACTAAAAAGTGCTCAAAGGTATGGGTGAAAGACTAAGTGACGTTTGCTGTAATGACATCACAAACGCTGTCTGCTCTGAATAAAAGCTCAACCAACCCAATCAAAAAGAATTGTGAAAGAGAGAGAGACAGAGAGAGAGAGAGAGAGAGAACGGTACCGGTAAACCTGTGTTGATACAAGCCATTTACACGTTTCCGAGGATATCCGTCGCCTACTCCGTCAAAAGATTGCAATGCCGTCCAGGCGACGAGTTGGAATGAAAGCAATCACACCCTGCATACATCGAGAGCAGTAAGTCCATCTTTTTTTCTTTCAAGCTTTTCTTTCGAATTTATTCTCTACTTAAATCCATCTAATATGGTTTGTTTTATTTCACTGAATATTGTGTTCTGATTGTTACTGCATGAACACTTTGGTGTATGTTATATGACCAAGGAGATTATATGTGATTGACTTATTTTCTATTTATCATTGTTATTAAGGTAGGGTGATTTTTATTAGACGTGTACTCAATATTTCGACGCCTTCCTCGTGGCAATGATATATATGGGTCAGAATTTTGAACGATGTACAATTGAGCCGAAACTGCACCGATTTTAAAAAGTAGGAATTACTAAAGATCATAATCTTACCTGAAAGAGTATAATTCAAACATTTTGTGAACCAAATTGCACTAATATATTCTCAGAGGAACGCGTGATTATTCATTCAGCAAAACTACTATCTATAAGTCTTTGATGCATAATTTGCTTACAAAGAACACAGTCATGGCTACATTTGACAAACAGTTGACAAAGAAAAACAAAAACAAAAAACATGTTCCGTTTGTATACTCAAAAGATATACACGGGGAGCATCTGTCACCAAAAACTGACACTGTTTCATTTTCTTCTGCTATGTTATCAATGGACATCTTCTACGAGCGCTCATTCCGTGAGCAAAACGCATTATTCTTTTATTACAGTCAAATCGAATGCTGAATGTTATTAACTTTTGGTCATGAGGTACTCAGTGATTCAGTAATATAGTAAAATTACCTTTGGTGCAATGATATAGTTGTGATTACCATATGCATTTCTTTTCTCTTTTTTTTCTCTTTTTTTTTTTGCGTACCGAACGTCCGTGAGGGAAACTTTGAGAACCTTTGAGGGGGGATAGATAGTAAGCTGGATATCATGCTACTTTCTTTTGAACATGATATTCTTTTCAACCAGAAGTGAGTGGACATGTTCTTCACTCTATATTCATTTGCAGTATCTATTTCAACGCCGCGGCACTCGATATTTTGAATAAATCATTCATGAGCACGAGGATTTTGTAATGAAAGGTCTTGTCATGGTAAGTGCGTTAATTCATCTCTACCTCTTTGTCTCCATGCCACGTAATTATCTTCTGTTTCTCTCTCCCCTTCTCTCTCCCTCTCTTTTCCTTTTTTTTTCTACTGCATGACAGTGACCTTATTTGAGTGTATACACTGTGATGCAATTTATTCATTCAACTTTTGTAAAATATTATCTTTTTCTCCACGAAATAGATTGAATGTTTGAAGGAATGAAATAATTTGTTATGTTATATATATATATATATATATATATATATATATATATATGAAGGGTTTGTTTGCAAAAACCGATAAGTCCATTTTTGAAGATTTTGAAGAACGATCTCTGTCATAAAGTACAAAATAATACCTTTTAAATGATATATTGGTCACTACATATAAAGGTATATTTTTGAAGTTATGGTCAAAAGAAGAAAAATTTTCTTATTATTCTCTGTATTTTTCTTGACCTTTAATCGCAAATATCTCCATTTGGCCAATATGGACTTATCGGTTTTTGCAAACAAACTCTTCATATATATATATATATATATATATATATATATATGTATATATGAAGTGTTTGTTCGCAAAAACCAATAAGTCCATTTTTGAAGATTTTGAAGTACGGTCTGTGTCATAAAGTACAAAATACTACATTTTAAATGATATATTGGTCACTTCGTATAAAGGTACATTTCTGAAGTTATGGTCAAAAGAAGCAAAAATTTTCTTATTATTCTCTTTATTTTTCTTGACTTTTAATCGCAAATATCTCCATTTGGCAAATATCGACTAATCGGTTTTTGCGAACAAACTCATATTTACATACTTCATATATATATATATTATATATATATTGAAGTAATTTCCATTTATATGAAAACATCCTCTGTATATATAATATATAATTATATATACATACCTATATATATATATATATATATATATATATATATATATATATATGAAGAGTTTGTTTGCAAAAACCGATAAGTCCATATTTGCCAAATGGAGATATTTGCGATTTAAGGTCAAGAAAAATAAACAGAATAATAAGAGAATTTTTGCTTCTTTTGACCATAACTTCAAAAATGTACATTTATATGAAGTGACCAATATATCATTTAAAAGGTATTATTTTGTACTTTATGACAGAAACCATACTTCAAAATCTTCAAAAATGGACTTATCGGTTTTTGCAAACAAACTCTTTATATATATATATATATATATATATATATGATAAATATAATATATATGTATATTGCCTATGTCTATATCATCTTATAATCTTTTCATGATTAAGTGTGTTTGTGTGTTTTATGTATCATAGAAAGATATAAACGATTAAACAATAAGCGATTTTCTTGCACGGTTGATGAATATACATGTATGAATGGGGGAGGGGGACCCTAGGAGAATTAGCAAAAGAGAATTAAAACCACAAAAAAGAACTTCATTCGTCATTTTGAAACGCTGATCAATGCACTTCAACGTAATTTAATTTTGCTGGTTGAAGTTTTCGAATGAAAATTGTATTAAGTGTGATGATTGCCACAGTGCCATTGATTTCCGTCTGAATTTATAAGGGTATCATGTTGAAAAAAAAGTGCCCTGAAATCCATCACAGTGACAGAGATACGTTTCCCGCCGTGGACACACAATTCAATGACGCTTCTCATTTATTGATTAATGACGTTGGCCGTGACTTTATGTAACATGTTGAAAAAAAAAAAGTGCCCTGAAATCCATCACAGTGACAGATATACGTTTCCCGCCGTGGTTCAATGACGCTTCTCATTTGTTGATTAATGACGTTGGCCGTGACTTTATGTAAGGAGGAGAAAAATACTCACGGTGCAGGCAGATAAAATGTATTTGCATTTCACAACGTCTTCCATAGATAATGACGTTGATTTGTCACAGACAATGTGAGGAACAGAACAAATGTGCCAGTAATATGATTATGAGACAAAAAAAAAAATATATGTTGAGGCCATCAGAAGAAATTGCTTAAACATTAACTTTTGATCTTGACAGTTGTACATGTATAAAGAAAGAAACAATAATACATATTGACAATCATTACAAATCAAACCACCTACGACGCAATATCAGTTTACCTGTGCCTCAATGGCGCCACTTAAAATCCAGGAAACATAAAAGCGATTATGCCAGTTGACATAGCTCCATTTTTTTTTTTTTTCGGAGTAGACTGGGCGCATAGGTCGATGACAGCGTTTTGTGCTTAAACATGTTTAATGTGGCATAAAGTGGGTGAACCGATGAGCACTAAACCATTTCCATACATACAGGTCATCCCCGGAATATGACTGTTTTGCTTCTAGCTGTTAAAATTGAATATCTTACAGACGAAGCTCCATGTCTCTAATCAAACGCAAGAATAAACAAACACAAAAACAAATTCACATATTTGTGTGTGTTTGTTTGTGTGAAAGTGTTTGTGTTTTGTGTTTGTGTGTGTTTTGTGTTTGTGTGCGTATGTCTACATGTGGTAACATCTTTGTTGTTGTCTTTTGTTTGTTTGTGCGTTTGTTTGTTATTGCTTAAACTACGTTACAATTTTAAACAGCAACAGAGACTATAAAACGAAGTGAAGCTCTGTTGATATTAACATTTTGTTTCTCTCTTCCAGTTGTCCACGATTAACGGAGCTATTTCCTGCATTGCAGTTTCTCTCTGGCTTTTAAGTGGTAATGTCATAACATATCGCGTTTATACCAAACACAAAAATCAATGTATGATTTTCGATCAAAGACTTTTTCAAACCGTTTATTGTTTTTTTTTTTTTTTTGCGAGTTATATAGCCCAAACATCACCATTCGTGTAAATGGGGGTACTTTTACGGGTGCAACTTCCCACCCTTCAGAACAGAAAGGTGCAAAGTTGCACCTTTCATGGTGCTCATCTTGTGTCACTGGGTCTGGAAGGTGCAAAGTTGAACCCGTACAGGCCTGGTGCTCCCAGTGTGACATTGCTAAAATGCAAACATGTATGTCATACGTTATGATTTCATATCAAAATTGTACTGATAATAATTGTTTTTATGATTTGCGATTATATTTCTGTTTTATGTTTGTAAGACTAGAAGCAGAAGAAATTTCCAAATAGAAAATTGATGAAGAAAAAAAAACACTACAAAAATTATTGCTAAAGAAAAAAAAAAACACTACAAAAATTATTACTCGCAATGTTTTAAAAATTGTTGTCTGGGTACATTTTAAGTCCTTAAAAAAAAGTGTTGTGAAGCATGAAATGAAGCAACTCAAATCCATGTTAAATGCACTAAAAAAGTTCACTGTAATCAATATAATTGCTTTGATTAATTAGGACTACATGTTTTAAGATCACCTAACACTTGCCCTGTAGGTGTTACTAAATCAGTCTTTATACACAAATGATACTATTATTGTATATTTTCGATGAGTAATTGCACTTTGATAATTCACAGTATTAACGTCAATTAAGCGTTGAAGACGACTCTAATCAGTTCTCTTATTTTTTTTTAACATTGCATAGCAATGGCTTCAAACACGACGCCGTTCTCAGTTGCAGAAAACACCACTCCACAACAACAACGTTTCCATGGCAACAGAACCTCAAAGGTCGCGTGTCCGAATCCGTGCGTGAGGTTCATCAGCCGTCACGGGGAGCCCGTAGAATCAGTTCCTCGCAAGGTCACCCTGCCATTCCACATTGCCGGCTTTTCCAGGCATGAGGTGTGCCTGCCTCCGTTTGTTAATGGTGAGGAGAATGGGTTGATTGAATTCAATGATTGCACCCTTACCTTATGAAATTCCTGCTGCGTACATAAGGTCAAAACTGCATCACAGCGAGCACTCGACTACAACATAAAAGATGGCCGTTAGGGACAGGCAGAAACTACTAAACGGACTGATGGCAGATTAGATTTTATCACGTGTTACCCATGTGATGACCCCTTGTTCATGTGCCAGTGCAACCGCCATAGGATGCTTATCAATATTTTTGAATAGCATAAAAAAATAATAAATTGACGGAACGAAACAGCAATTCGGTTCATTAGTGTGCAGATTTACAATCATTCAAGTCAAAATGCCACTGTAATATACACATTCTGCTAAAATAGACAGTTTTTTTTTCTTTGTTGTCAATTTTCTTTTACAAACTCTAATGCGATCATGACACGTATTGTTTCCTGTGGAAATGCACATTCTTTTTTTTTTTCAGCGTTCAAAATTTTTACCTATTCTAAAGAATTTTGTTTTTCCTTTCGACAAACCTACAAAGTCTCTTTTTCTTCTTTCAGTCTATTTTTCTGTCCCATGAGGTGGAATCGTGCAACTTAGTGAACAAATTTTCCTAAGCCTGAATGTACTTCTCGAGATTTTAGTCACAGCCAATATCTGGAGTTCCATAAACATTACAGTCAAGTACATTTAAGATTTGCAGTGGTTGACGTCAGGGACTACATGGGGAAAAATGTGAAATTTTCCATGTGGTCTTGAGGTGGTATCCGGAATTTACACAACAAAATCGACAAAAAATCAGGGCCCTGTTTTATGAAAAGTTATAATTGATTATTCGTTTTCTATGATAAGTCTATGGCAGCCTGCGTGCCAAGGAAATTAATGATTGATTATATCTTTTCATAAAACAGGGCCCAGCAGGCATAAATGAGAAATTCATAACACATTTATAATGAAAAATGAGAAGGGAAGAGGTCGACGTGGAGGGAAAATTGGACCGAACACCGTTCGCACAATTAAGGAATTAAAACTGGCATATGGAATAATAAAACTTGTTCCACAAAAGGTCAATGCCACGTGATTTGCTAATTTTAATTCATAAGGGAAAAAAGATTTGGATATTACTTCCACAATAGAAACATGGCCTTGACGGAAGCATCGCTTCGTGGCGGAAAAACTGTTTGATAAAAACAGCACGGCTCAGGAAACTAATCTACCAAATTAGACTAAGATTTGCGGTCTCTACGCTTCTCAAGGTGAAGCCAAATCGAAAATGTATGAACCTATTCTGTGCCAAAGCGTCAAATGTGTACACAATTCACACGCGAACCTACAGATAGGACCTGGTAATGGATGTAACATGCTGACAGTAACACAGAATGCAAATAATGTATAAGCTAATATTATCGCCGATTTCGTTACAATGGTCCTGAAGCCTGAATCCATATCACCTGACCGAAGCATTAAGATATCTTTAACAAGAAAAGCCAGTTCGCAGTTGCACATTGCTCATTAGCAGAAAAAGATTCATTTGTTCGTAACCGTTTTCTAATAGAATTGTATATTATGTTTTTTTTTTCATCGTCATTATTGTCTCATTTATTTTCATGTGCATATGCGTTGTGTAATGATTTCTGCACTTCATAACTAATTTTTTCCTACTGCGCTTGAGCACGTTAGTTATGTGGAATTGGCGCATTATAAGTACCCTGTATTATTATTATTATTATTATTATTATTATTATTATTGTTATTATTATCTTTATTATCTTTATTATCATCATTATTGTTATTATTATTATTATTATCTTTATCATCATCATTATCATCATTATTATTATTATCATTATAGTTTTTTAAAAAGTTCGTTAGTACCAACAGGCATGGTTGTTTTTAACTTAACCGGGATAACATCTGTGATATAGTGGTTATTCATGTAATTCTTATAAATGCTTCTTGAAAACACATCTACATGACATCAAATGAGGTATTGGGCAAGATCAACGGGAAGAGTTTGTTGTAGAGGGGGAGAGAAGAAAACACGCAGGAATCTAGCATCTTTAACGGAAGTGTTTATTAGTAAATAATGGTAGCATCAGAGAAACAAGTAAACAAACAAAAACAATATTCTATTCTCTCTCATCACAAACACTGCAAAAACATCGGCGTTACATTTGACACCATGGGTGTTAAATCTAACACTGGTCTAGTGTCAATAGAGGACCACATCGACAGGTGTAGAATGTGATGTGGCGTTGAAAAGACTAAGTGTTCACCTGTCACTTTGTGGTGCTAATTTGGCACTGTAGCTGGTGATATCTATAACACTGCGCTGGTGTTAATTCAACAATGACATTGCATGGTCATCATTTGATATTGCTGGTGTTAATGTCAATGTTATAACACCTGCCAAGTGTCAATAGGAGATCATACCACCTGGTGTTACTGTGGTGTAAAAGTGTTCACACCTTTTTATTCTTTTTTTAATCAAGTACTTTATACCAGGAAGCTCTGGATCGTCTTTTTGAAGTTAAAAATCAACAAGAAGAAACCACAGTAAGTGTGTGTAAGTAACTTTTCGAAAACAGTTTTTTTTTTTTGAGGTAACACACAGAGATGTTCACCTCACACTACAAATGCGCACAGAAAATTTAACACCAACTCTGTATTTCATATTTAACACCAGTCTTTTTGCAGTGTAGCTATAGATTCTCCTCTCATTGTATATGGACGCCTCGTGCTAACACATCGTAGACTGTCGTAAACAGGGAAGAAATCATAGTCGATTCATTCTTCATGTGACACTTTCCTTATATTTTTAACCCTACCCTTCAATTAACATCGAAACGATCCACTTGCCTTTTCTTCCATCAGCCTGCGGATTCCGTGCGTGCACTGAAGATGGTTAAAAGCGAGTAATTTCCATAATCGATCGCACGGTATAGGGTGTCCTTTATAGAACGCCATTTTAATTTTTGATGTCGACGTCTCAGGTATCATGGTGGTAATGGGGCACTCATGTTGATTAAATGCAGCACACAGCTATATCATTTCAACACATAGTAAACACGTATAAAACGGAAGAACACACGGACAGGTTTGCAAATTGTATCACGGGAACACACCTGACGGTTTTCTGTCTGATCGCAAATGTAAAGCATGTAGGTCTATCTATTACATTATACGGAGTGGATTGCATATGTCTTTAAACATTATGTTTTACATTGTTGATGTGGAAGTCCTTGTACATTATGATGAGGAAAAGGGTTCTAATGGGTTCCATGCAGGCCTATGTGAAACACAAAATCAATACGTCAAAGACCCTGCCTGGGAAGGCTTAAACAGGTATTGTCTTGTATGAAACATTGCGATTTCGTTTCCTTCGTAAACATATATAGAGAAGCATTTTTTTTTTTTTTTACGTGTACAATTTCAAAATTACTCAAAAAAAGAAAGCTGTAGCCTACGTACTGACATTCGATGCCCTTCAACATAAAAGCAAGAGTCGATTCGTCTGTATCATTAGGAGAACACATCACTAACATCATGAACGTTTAGACCCTATAAAGGAAGAAATGAGCAATCTCTTGCGAAGTAACAAATCTTTCAAAATTTGGTTTCGCCGTCGCTAAATAAGAACACTATGGGGCGCCAAGTGTTGCGCGGGCTATTTCGTTATCATTTCGTAACGAAATAAAAATTTCGTCGACGGAACCAATTTTAAGTTCCCTATATTTCTCATCAGAAATTGATATTTCGTATACGACATGACTGATTTCGTAGCGAAAAAGATCAGTATATTCGATACTTGGCGCCCAATAAACACACAGCTTATGGTTTCAAAGTATTGGTCAAGGACACAATAGACAATCATTCAATCGCGGACGACACACCATGCCTTGCATTCATGATTTTCTCATAAAGAATATACACATTCTTTCTACTTGCTTCGGACTTGTGTTGAGGGTAGCTACATCATTCACCCTGCCATAATATCTGGTAAGCAAGGTTCTCTCTCCATTATACAAAAACAGAAAAGAAGATTGAAAATATGTTGAATATCCCTTGTGCTCTTTTTATATCGTTTAAGTACTGTGACGTCACGAAATTCTTTTGGTATTATTTATTTTTATAAAGTAATAATGGAGTATCGAGTAACCACTTTCTATCTACGACCTCTTAACAGATTGTTCGACATTTCTCGAAATCAACCAGTGTGTTCTAGTTGGTTTGTCTGCATTCATTCGATCATTACTGGGGTTAATTTCCCTTTTGAAAAAGGTAAACAAAATTATTCTTCATCCTCAGGTGATAGACTATCGCTCTTCAACTTAAATGTGACTACTGCAACAGGCGATCAGGGAACAGCTATGACAGAACCGCCCATATCTCAACCTTTCCAAGAAGAAGAAGAACAGTATACACAGACCGTCACAGGAACTCGTTTAGGTATGAAGATGGTAATATCAACCGATACGGTTGTGGTAATTACCGGTGGTGGAATATCCAGGGGATGTAGGCGCCCTTCATTTTTTTTTCTAGAATAAGAGCAATTAAAAAAAAAAAATGCTTGTCAGCTGATGAGAAGCCGATTATTCTTCCCACCCCCCCCCCCCTCCCTTACGGGCACTGCTGGATTCGTCCCTGAGTTGTGTCATATTATTGAAAGATGTACACGGAATAGTGGATCCGAACTCGACCATGACAATTTATTTTATTGTGTAGCCAACCTTGACCCGAGGGCATAGTGTATACACTCTCTCAACTTGCTTGCTTGCAACGTTGACCAATTAGTGAAAGAAAACAGCAGCAGCGTCAACAACAAAGTAACAGCACCAAACAAACTATGATTCCTACGCTGGTTAGGAGTATGACATTAACGGTTAAACGGTTAAACTGCTGCTCTTGTTGATCTACAGTAAGAATGAAAATGAAATCATGCTGTTAAGCATTGTACACGTCACAGGAGTACTTCCGGGTTAAAAAAAAAGTGTGGGGGCCCAAAGTGATGACACCTTATACATTCCTTTGTATGGTGCACAAAAAGTGTGGGGGCCCGAGCCCCCACGGCCCTCATGGCTCCCACGGTTCCGCCGGCCATGGGAGTATCCCTTGCTCCATGAGTATGCCCTACCAATACAACAGCATCAAATCAAATGACATCGGTCTATCTAGGTGTTATATGATGTGCTTTGAGTGTCGATTTGGCACAGAAAACCCTAAAGCGCTGTTTACACTGCTAAAAGTCGCTTCATAGGGGTATTTCAATTACTTCAAGAAAAACATTATGCCACCAAAAATTCTAAGATTCTGTTTTGTTTCAATGTTTTGAGCACTGTCCGATGTCCGACTCCACGATGCTCTCACTGTAGTATCTACATGCGTCGATAATCATGGCCTTGCTTTAAAAGCGAGGTGCGCCGATGTGGACGTGATGTGAACGTATCTTTGCAGTGATGTTCAAGCGGAACATGACTTACTTTTAAGGCCGTATCACACCTTTCCGGGCAAGCTACGCGGGCTTGTTGCGAGGAGGGATTTTCCAGCATGCAGGAGAATTTTCCTCGGATAGGACATAAAATGGAGGTTCCGTGTATGAGAGAGCAACAACTCATGTACGTAAAAGATCCCGCTTCATTCATTCATCGCAAAGAGCAGGGTGTTTAACCCGGTGAAGTGGTCCCACCTCACATCCAACTGGACCCCATGGAAGACCAGCTTAACGTAGCTGAATATGGGCTATCCAGCCATTTTGTCAGATGGAAAATGAACAAACAAACAAACAAACAAAAGAATGTTTTGCGAGTTTCGCACTTGTTTCTTACCTACTAGACGCGTGCTACAAGCCTTCTACTTAAGTGCACTTGTGTGACCTGCGTGACAGCTTTGAAACCGATCCGTTTTCTGTTATGAGCGACTTATGGTTGCTCAGAAGCACCTGCTTTGAAGTTGCCTGCGAGGTGCTGCCGGTAAGGGTCTCCTACTGGTGCTCTGCGTGTACCTCTGCGAGCGAGCCCCACGAATCACTCGTAACAAGTTCTGCGCACGCTCAAGGCCTTGTCATACCGTATCTGGGGAAGTTTTGCGGCTTGACTTACGGGGAAACAAATTTGCTACCCGGAGCTCTCCGCAGTTGGTGTGCATCTGACAGTACCTATCACGTATCTCGCTTGTAGTTGCCCGGAGAGTCCAAGTTTTGAGCATGACCAAAACTTTTTTTTTTTTCGGTTGAGTCGCGGGGATGCCCGGAGAGGTCCACGCAGAGCGACAGTAGGAGGCCCTTAGCGGGAGCACCTCGCAGGCAACTCCCATGCATCCACGATAATGGCATTGTGTGGGACTTCTGCAATGCTTTCAGAGGAATTCCTTCACTGAGTTGTCAGCCCCCAAGTGACTGGTACACAGGTCACACAGTATGCCCGCAAGTAGAATTTAAGTAGAACGCAGCCAGCAAGTAAGACACATGCGCTGACTCGCCCATACCATTGTCCGCCCTCAGAAATTGTCCGGTATGCTAGAAAATCCCTACAGGCAACAAACCCGCGTAGGTTGCCCGGAATGGTTTGACAGTGCCTAAACATGGTTGTGGGTAAAGAGATTCGCGTACGCACCTCCGGGCGACTACGGGTGAGATACGTGCCAGGTACTGTCATGTGCGGGTCATCTGCGGGGAGCTCCGGGTAGTAAAAACTGTTCTTCGCAAGTCGCACGCAAGGCTTGCCCGGAAAGGTGTGACACGGCCTTAATGAATTGGTTGTGCGCGTGCCCAATATATAACGGTATATACAGCTGTATATGATCATAATGTATACATACATATATATGTGTGTGTACGTATATAATTTTCCCTGTTTTTTTCAATGGAAATGGAAGTAGAATTTAAATTGAAACTGAAATTGAAATTGAAATCCATTGGACTCCAAGGAGCAGCTGGCACCACACCCTTTGTTCAGCAAGGGGAGACTTCTGGAAGCAACGAAGAAACAACACTACCCAGCACACGCCAGACGACATCCCCAACTTCAGAGACCACTCCAAAAGGGTCAAGGGTCGTATCACCTAGCAACCCCTCCAACTCTCTCAGTAAGTAGGCCTATAATTGCTATTTTATTACTCGTTTCTGTGTTTGTCACTCTAAAATCGCACGCGGTAATTTTCTTGGACATACTCCAATACACACCCGCGTACGCACACATACACAAACACACACACACACACACACACAGCACACACAGCACACGCACACACAAAATAAAATTTTCCCTTGTAACAACTTTCATTACCATGGGCATTAAAAAAAAGTATTCTTCCGTTCACAACGGAAACTCAGTCTTTGAGGATTTCAGAATTCAGTAGGTATAAGGGACTAATAAAGCGGTTGGCAATTAATTATACAATTGATAAATGTGAACAGGAGGGGTAACACGCGATTGGAGATGGATTTTTGATTGGAGTTCAGCTTCCGTCTGGGGGGGGGGGGGGAATTTCACATCTCACCATTCTCATTGTGTTGATGTATGAATTGTAATGAAAACTTTTTTTTTTTTTGGTTGGAAAAAGCATGGAAGGACCACAAAAAGTGAATGGTTTATGACTATTGTGTAAGAGAAATTTCGGCCGACGTACTTCATGCGTTGCAAATAAAAATTTTCGCCTAGATGGCATCACGCCCTCTGTCGAACAAGGAGAGACATCTGCGAGTGCAGCTAGGGGCATGTCGTCATCCAACAGCCTCCAGACCACAGTCCATATTTCAGAGAGTACTCTTGGAGCATCAACAGTAGTATCAACTCGCAACACTCCTGACTCTCTCAGTAAGGATCATTGTTATTTTTAATATGTTCGTCGTTCCAGAGAGATATCTAACTCATTGTATTCATTTAATTCATTTCCCCTTTCACAATTGGTTTACAAAATGTGCATTAAAAGACAAAACCAACAAACATACAAACAAGAGTGCATGGTATTATTATGGTAGTGGCGAAATCATGAGAAGCATAAAGTAAATGAAATACGCTTATTGAGAATGATCCCTAAACAAAATTAAATGTCATGATGAATATATTATGTAATTATCTATAATTATTTGTAATTGGATTGAACCAAACCTGAAGACTGAATACAAAATGCGATAAAATTCATGACGACTTGAAATAAAGTCCATAAACGAATACGTGTACATTACAAGAGAAGAGAATAGCACTCCATGTGTAGCTATTCATCAAGTTGTTACTTATTTGTATAAAAGAGATGTTTTTTTATAACTATAATCTCCTGAGTTGAAAAGGTGTTGATTATAACTATAATCTCCTGAATTGTATTGCGGTCTAACTGATCCTGAAAAAAGAAAAAAAATATATATATATAAGAACGATATTCATGCTCTGACTGGATAGACACTTATGTTATGCATAATACGCAGGTACGAGTCGTACACTCAAATGCACACACTTAAGCACATTTTCCCCCTGACTGTAACACGTTTTTTAACGATCTACGTTACACGAGAAAGGTGGATATGGCGACGGCCGTGTCCGCTTTTTCTCATTATTAACGAGTTTTCGCATGCATGACGCACGCCTGGAGTTGAGTATGCCGTGTTCAAAATTTGCTTCTGCGCATGATCAAATCCGAGAAACGTCCCGTCCTGGGGAAAACGAATACGATAGTTGGCCAAAATAGTGTTCGGTCCCGTTGCTGGGCAGGTCGCTGGAGTGAGCTGCCTGCCAGCCAGCCAATCAGCGATCTTGTCCCGTTCGCAACCGTCCTATTAACAGGAGAGCGAAACTGCTTAAGGGACAGGAGTCCGAGTACGGGGACTGTCAAACCCGATTGCTTCCGCGTATCCCCGGTATTCCCGTCATGTAGCGAAAACCTATTCACACAATAGGTCCACAGAACGTCTTGCCAACGAGAGGCAATGGTCGCACGTAAATGATTTTGTAATAATCACTTCACACCAATTGCAATGGCAAAACTGTGAACTATCTTTATAGCGTAGACAAAATCTGATAAATGTTAGCAATTTCTCCTGACCTTTGACAGATGGTCAAAAACTTTCGTACACAATCGGTGTCCATTCTAGTCAGGTTCCATTAAGTGTAGGACGTATATACCAGTTCGTTCATTCATTCATTCATTCATTCATTCTATCACGCCCTCAGTTGACCAAGGAGGGACATCTGGGAATACTGAGGCCCAGCTGGGCACGTCGTCATCAAGAACCCGTCAGTCGACATCGTCGGTTTCAGTGACCTCCGTCAATACGTCGCCAATGATATCAACGCCGGATGCCACTGATTATTCAAGTAAGGGGCATGATGCCTTGTGGTTTCTGTTGTTGGTGTTGTTCCTTATTTGTTTGTTTGTTTGGCCTTTATTTATTTGTGTGTGTACTGTGTGTTTTGTCATACCAAAGAGGTTAATAGATGAATAGTTCCCCTCCACTACCCAAACACACCCACCCCTTTCCTCTCTCTCTCATAGATGTTATTTCTGTGTGTGTGTGCGTGTGTGCCGGTATGATATTACGATATTATATATGTATGTATGAATGCAAGAATGACCGTGGTGTGTGTGTGTGTGTGTTTGAAGTTTGTTTGGGATGTAGGGATAACAAGCAGCGATGTATGTGTATTTTACTTCCAGAATAGGGGAGAGCTACTTCTAGTTCAGCACTTGATAAGTTCATGCATTTTTATTGAATAGCCAGCGCGCGCCGACGAGTTTGTAAAATCTGGGGCCCGTTTCATAAAACTTGTCATCAGTGACAACTGCCACATTTCTATGACAAATTTGCTCTCAGCCAATCAGATGCAAGGATTTCAGTAGCTTGTCACATCTATGACAACTTGTCACTGATAACAAGTTTAATGAAACGGGCCCCTGGTTCACATTTGCCGGGCTGCCAAAAAAAGAAAGAAAAGAAAATAAAGGAAAATGGTTACATTAGTAGCTGCCACGAACAGAAAATATTTGTGGGCACTGATATGATCTATGCTTGAGTATATTTTGTAAATTCAATAATCACTGCTAAACCAAAAGAAAGTTTTCGAACAAGATTGAATTACTATTTCAATTATCAATATATTTCAATTGAAGCTCATTTGTTCAATTTCCTGTGAGAACTACAATTTTAGCATATCTCTGGTGACGAATTTTGACATCTTACGGTTCTACAATGGTTGTATAGTCTCCATAACAATCACGCAAGAGAATAGAAAGACAGGGTGCAAACATTCCAACTATCAATCTACCTCTTGAGAACTGTAGCAGACTGGGCTGCTGATAAAGCTTGAACATACAAAGACCTTTGCTATTCATCACACAGTAGAACGCTACAGTCACTCAGTAATTACGGTATTCTAATCAAAGCAATAGAAATATGATTTCGAAAAGGAAATGATGGAATGCATTTACTTCCGATATACTGAAATTGCAGAACTCCACATTTTTCAATTCTTAATTCTTCATTAACGTATTACTATATGAACGTGTCGTGGCTGAGTGGATAAGAGCGCTCGTCTCTGAATGACATGAGCGTGGTATGGTTCGTGGGTTCGAGCCCATGCAAAGTCCGACACCTTTGCCCTTCAGCAAGGCACTTTGTCAATATTGCTGCTCTCCATCCAGGAGTATAAATGGGTACTCGGTAGGATGAGAAAGTTTGTGTTGGTTGCTCAGCTTTTGAGCTGCTGTAAAATGGCTGCGACTGGCTAAAATGCTCCCCATGCATGTTACGCATGAACGCACTGTCACTGATGGTTAGAAGTGATGCATTGAGTGACTGGGGTAATAATAGTCTGTAAATGTCATCGACATACTAATAACAAGTGTGAAACGCGCAATATAAGAACTATCTATCTTTCTTCAGATGACGAGAGCTTTCTTCAATCATCAACGCCAGTGGGCGATGCTGGGAAGACGCCAACCAAACCGTCGACGACCACGACTTCATCTACAGAGCCGACATCGAAGGAGTCGGCTCTGTCTACCAACCCTTACTATGGTATGCCAAACTTCGTCACGTATCATGTTCTGAGTATCAAAATTGGGACGTGGTTAATATTCTTTTTCGAGGTACAGAAGGAAAAGAAAGAAAGTAATAAAAGAACCTTTCCTTTTCATTATTTCTGCTTCAATTTACAAAAGTTCGCAATGCATTTTAAACACGGTATATTTTTAACAACATTTTCTGTTGTTTTATACTGCACAATCCTGGCAATATGTCGTTTAACGGGGAACGTTAAAAATGATTGTTTGTTTCTCCTTATATTCACATTATTCTCTTTTGATAAATTTTCACTTTGAAGAAACAACAACGGCTGAACCTGCCGAATCCACGGCCGGCACATTGACTGAAATTCCCTTAATGACCACCATGAATCCGATGACGACATCCGACCAGATGACGACCACGCATACGACTACAGCAAAGATTTCGACTCTGGCAGCGTTTACAACAGCGCCATGTAAATACTTAGGGATACAGCGGAGCTTACCTGATAGAAAAAAAAGATAAAAACAACACACAAAAGGGAAAGAAAAAAAAACAGAGACACACAAGTCACTGTTAAAGGACATGTGGATTGAGTGAACGACACATCAGTGAGAGTTTGAGGAAATTTCTGCTCAGTCAATGCTACAGATTGTGATGTCACATGTGCGGAACGATATAAAAAAAAATGTAAAGAAAATTCAACACAATTGTCGCATATTAAAAGAACACTTGACTTGCCTCTTTCAGAAGTCAGGATGAATAACATTAACCTCAACATACTATGTCAGTGACAGGTCGAAGAAATGTTCACATTTTTTCCAAATATAACATTTTGTGAACTTCTGTTTTGATTTTCGTTATACACTGTATCGTTCCACGTATGTGACATCATTCACGCTAGTAGACTTCTCATCCAGCAGTGACTACGCAGATACTTTAAAAATTCAGTTGTAACTTTCTGACGGATTGTCCGACACTCCCCAGACGTTCATTGATAATATTCTGCTAATATTCTGTATCCACCCAATTCGAATGTATTTGAAGGGGGACTTGTCCTTTAGTAGTAAAGAATGTTAGATTCTTCCTAAAAACAGTATAGAAGAGAGAGAAAGATAGAGAGAGAGAGAAAAAAAAAAGAAACATTGATTTTAGTGAATCTCGAGTTGCATTAAATGCAACTGTTGACAAATTGTCCTTCATCGCTCTAAATAAACAATGGTTATCTAGTGACTACCTACAGCAATATCAATAAACAATGTCTTACATACATAATCGAAAGGACTTTGGACCTCCTGAGTTCTAGACATGTGTCAGCTTGCCCTTTATCGGCGTAAATGAGCCCCAAATTTTCGGTGCATAATGCGGTAGAAGTGATAAAGACAAATATGGACATAAGCCCTATTATCAGATTATACTCGGGTGGGGTCGCACCTGAGAATGTATGCCCAAAATATTTATAATGGCGATGCTCGACTCTACAACAATGAATAATAGGTGCATATTTAAATCGACGACGGGTAAATTTTCTTTTTCTTTTCTTTTTTTCTTTTTTTTTTCCACGGCAAAGTATCAAGCAAAATCTGCCAAAGTTACCGTTGCCGGTCAGGGAGTCGAATTGTTTGACGATTTGACCTTTGTCTTTTGTGCTTCAAGCACTTTTCGTCACAGATTGTACCTCCACACCTCAGTTCTGGAATGCGAGACAGGCCTGCCAATCGAAAGGCGGGAACCTTCCGGTGCCCCTCAGCAGGGCATACGTTTTCAGCCTATTTGACGCTTTCTCCGCCAACTGTGGACAAGGAAAAGATATCTGGATGGATTGCTCATGCTGTTGGCCGACACAGCAGACGTCGTGGGTCGCATCGGATATGGGCGACTCGGGGGAATGGCGATGTAAATACCCACCAGACGGTAACAGCGTTCCACTGTCTTCGCTGTACACGGACAGTACTCCAGGTAAAACTTGGATCTGTGATTCAACTAATTATGTTCACCGATCATTTGCCTAGAAATTTGGCATCCACTATTGAAGTTAGATTACATCTGCATTCAAGCTGTTTGGATCGGAGAGAATAAAACCTTTATTTTTAATCATTGGTTTACAAATAATGCAAGATACTACTGTGTAGATTAATAGAAAAAGAGTGTGTGGAATGCCAACCCAGGCATGATTGTGTCAACAGCCCTGCGGCCCATTAACAGAAGAAAAGTATGAAACTTTTAAGGGACAGGGTAGTAAAGAGAGAGAGAGATAAACAGGGTTCTTATGTCGGTTCCCAGTATTATCATGACTATTATGTCGACAAGCCTTGAGAGAATATTGCATGGTATTATAATTGTTTCTTATGTAACTGTCTCTGTAGAGCAGTCCAATTAAAAAAAAAAATCACAAGATGCCAATGACTGTCGATCCCTGTGACAATAATTGATCGTCGCGTGATTTACTATGACAACTGGGCTGAATGCAAAATGTTTTGTGATAAATTCAGCAAGAATGTCTTATTTAATTCATAATGACATTAAAATTCAACTAAAAAATCATCGACAATCAAACCACTAAAGTAGGCGTGAACTATAGAAGGAAGAAAAGACAATGTGCATACCATATTTGGCAAAGAAAGTAAGATCAAATTGGCAGGAAGTTGCTTCTGTAAAATGGAAATGACGGAATTAATTGAAGAAGTTCAATCGCAAAAACCGATAACTCCATATTTGCCAAATGGAGATATTTGCGATTAAAGGTCAAGAAAAATAAAGAAAATGATAAGAAAATTTTTCATTCTTTTGACCATAACTTCAAAAATGTACCTTTATATGTAGTGACCAGTATATTATTTGAAAGGTATTATTTTGTACTTTATGACAGAGACCGTACTTCAAAATCTTCAAAAATGGACTTATCCGTTTTTGCAAACAAACTCTTCAATTGTTAAACTCTGCAATGCAAATGTAAGAGGGAATGAAATATGAAGGAACCTACTAAACGAAATTACGAACTAGCTCAGTTGTATGGGAAATTCAGGTACAAATCAAATCAAACCAGAAGCTTGTATAAGAAAAATTTAACATAAAAACGCCTTGTATGCCTAAACATACCAATAAAGTATATTGATAAAAACGAAACGAAAGAGAAACGAAAGAGACAAATACTGCACGGTTTGGTATTCACGTTATTCCGTCATCAATCCCGAACTTCACCTTAACATTGACTCTTGTGTTGGTGAAAATGAACAAGACTGGTTATTGGGATATTTGGTTTTTCAACGATAATGAAAAATACAGTGCAGTCCCATTTCAACCAATTCTAGTTACAACTGGACGCAACATTATCCGCTATATGTTTTTTTTTTATGTTTATTCATTCGGTTATAACGAAATGCAACGAAAGGAAACTGCAAGCCCCGAGCACGTCGATATAACAGGAGTATAATAAAAGTATAATAAACAGTAAGCGATAAACAAGAAACAGCAAACAATAGACAAGTAACAATAAACTTGAGATATCAGTTAGTCTTCAGGTTCATGTAATACCAGGTTTTATTTTTTTCTAATTTTCTACTTCTTACTCCTTATCTTCTTGTTCCACTTATCGTTTTGTTATCATGTGATACTCTTCATGTTTCTCGTTCAGTTTGGCAGAGTACCATCCCCGAGACCCAGGGTTATCTCGTGATAACATACAACAACGGAAATCCACTGTTCCTGAGCTACCAGAATTACAGATGGTTCATCTGTACTAGTGACTAAAGACGAAAGCGGGAGGATCTCCATCCTCGTCAACCGATATTTACTATAGACAGGCTATCGGTTGCACGTTTGCACAAGATGTCGCCTGTCCTGTTAGAAACTAGAAGCCTTAAAATGAGTGATTGAGGAAAATAAATAAAACCCTCCCCCCCCCCCCCAAAAAAAAAAAAAAAACAATTGTTGCGAAACGAAATCACAAAATAGGGATATACAGGCATATATATCGCGATTACATTTTGGTATACGCAATGCGAATTGTGGTGGGCAAATGTGAAATTCTGGCTGTTCAATTGATATCATTATTGTATTCCGCCAGTGGTAATGAATGTCTGTTGTATTGGAGAGCAAGAATAACAACAACAAAAACAGCAACAGCAACAACAAAAGTAACAATAATAAAATATTATTTTTTTTTTTTAGGAGAGTTACGAGATGGATAAGGTCAATCAAGAAAAAAAAAAAACGCTCACGAAACATGACGTCGAATAAATGTTATAGTAAAATAACTAAATACAAAACAAAACAAAACAAAATAAAACAAACAAGCCTGTGTTATATTTGCTTAAATGTATTAAGATTAATGTATGCAAAGGTACGTTGAGGAGGAAATGTGTTGAACATTGAGCTAGGCAAGATAGGGGGTCAACCTTACACACAGAACCTATGGGCATTCTAGATTCATAGAAATACCTCCTTTAAGGATTGAAATGGGTGATTATCCCCTATCACTACTAGCATTTGGAAGAATCGCCATCTACCCCCCCCCCCTGCATTCACGGGCTTTGAAAGGAATTCCAGCTAAGTTACTCCCCTATCACATGTGTCTGGGGGAAAGCGAGCAATACAGTGTAACATACATACAGCCTATGTGACGAAATATCTTGCGAAAAAAAGGCCGCGGCCCGGCATGCTTTGCACCAAAACATGCACACAGTAAGCACTTCTCCTATTTCGAAATTTGTCGGGGGTTTGACACTTCTTCGCGTGATCGGATCCTTACTTCAAAATTGCTCGGGTAAGATTTGAATCCCCCCCCCTCCCCCCACACCATCTTAAAAAGGATAAAAAAATAATAACAGGTATCCTATTTGCAAGGACATTTCGGAATCCCCCCCCCCCCAAAAAAAAAAAAAAAAAAGACCTCTAAAGAAAAAAAAATGAGCCACTGAAATATTTTTTTTTCAGGAAAAATCAGTGACACTTATGCGTTTCGGCGAGATGATCAATTAAAGGGGAGGGGGGGGGGTTGTTCCCCAGGACAAGAAATGCCTCTTACAAACAAGCGATATGTTGTTATCAAAATTTCGTTCATTCTAAGGAAGGGGGATGCTTTAAAAGGGTTGGAACGAGCGCATACCCTAAATATTGCTAAGTGCACGCCGAGTAGAAGGGGGCGGGGCAGAAGTTGATACATAATTCAGAAGATCCACTATTATTTATCTAGAGACGTGACAAGCGCTTGCAGTGTGCATTACCGTTTTCCACACCAAAAAAAAATGAGAGTGCTTCTACTTAATGGAGGAAGAAAAAAAAAAAAAGAACACTCCAAGCACTTTGACATTTCACTGAAAAGACGCTAAGCTCTCGTTGCTATGAGAACGAAACGCTGACTTAGTAGACAGCATGGGCTTAACGGCCTTCATAAAACTTGTTGAGGCTGAAGACAATTAAATCACCATATTTTCTCTATGTGTATGTTACTACCATGAAGTTGTCCACTTTAGGGGAACTCGGAGATTCTATTATAAAAATGAAAGAAACATATCTATAATAAAGTTTTGTTCTAAACACTAAACGCAAAAAAAAAAAAATGAGTTCCCTTAAAATAGATCGCTGTAATGTCTAAATCTGAAACTTTTCAGTAAATCTGAATACAGGGTCATGCAGCTGTATTTCATAGCTATCTTTCATTTGATATTTAGTAGATATCAGTCAGTAACGCATCAGTGAACATACTCTTAAAGCAAAATTATCACTTTTTGAAGTTCACAAGCTCAATTTCTTAACTTCGATTTTAATTTCAATTCAATTCAATTAATATATTTTCATACTTCTCATTTATGGATATTACGACAGAAATGATAATACAAGTTCTTTTAGCTTGTAAACAATGTGCAGAAAACAAACAATATACATGGTAATAACACAACAATTTTAATGATAACTGGTCAAAATCGAAATGGGGTTGAACAAAGAGAAGTATGATGGGACCTGCATGAAAGCTAGCTTGTTTGGCTGTAAGCCCCGAGTAATCAGTGTTTGTGCAAAAGAAACGGAGAACGGATAGAAGATAAGAATAGCGATGTAATGGTACCAAATAAGAAAAGCCGTGTATGCCTATGTGATAAAAAAAAACGAAAAAAAAAAACTATACTATATAAAATGTCAACCATTACTGTGACTGAGCTGTCTTTGGTTTCCGGAGTGGAACATGATTTGCTTTGATATACACTATACTTTGATATACACTATAAACTGTTGTTGCATTCAAACTTTTATGTTCAGTAAGACACAAAAAGTAACATGTATAGCCATTAATCCGTTTGGTGCCTGCCGTCAAGCTCTGGGTAGAAAGTTAGAGAGAGGTAGAGGGAAGGAGGAAGAGAGGGACACGAAGAAGAGTGTGGAATTGCTAATAATGAATTCGGAGAGCCTGATGGCAAGGCCAAATTGCAATCTGCAGCGTGTTGACAAGAATGTTTGATTGTACACTGACATACCACAATATCACATAAGACATTACAAGTTATTCAGTGTCTGCAAGATATGCACTTAATAAAGACTCTCATTATTTTAGTTTAAAGGAATATAAAGACAAGCAGCTTGTTGTTTCGGGAGAGAGGTCATTCCAGTATCTGGGGGCCTTATTCATTTTCGTTTTTCAGCGAAAATTGTCCGAGTGCGTGGAAGGTGAAATGCGTCACTCTGGCGGGTAGGATAACTATGAATCAAATATTTATATATTTTTTTAACACATGAGTAAAAACATCCGGTAATTCCTTGGCAAAAATCTTATACATGAATATGCCGACGATGTAACTGAACTGATCTGATATTTTCAGTATTTTATTTCTAAAGAATAATTCATTCCTGTGGGACAAATATCCGACATGATTGATATTTCTAATGGCGCATTTTTGAATACGAAACAATCTATCAAGAAGATTTCTAGTTGCATTCCCCCACACAAGAATACCATAATTAAGATACGAAGTTATCAAAGTAAAATAAAGATTCAGCAAAATTTGACTTGGAAAAACACTCTTAAGTTTATTAAGAACTCCCGTGTTTTTAGAAAGAATGTTACTTAAATAACTAACGTTGGATTTCCGAGATGAGTCACTATTTGTAATAAAAGGTTTTTTCACTACTAACGTGATTTATTTCAATTTCATTAAACTTAATATGAAAAGCTGTTGCTAAAAAAAAAAGCATACAATGAATTTTATTTGCGTATATCCAAGACTGCACGGATTTAAAATCTTTATTCATTTTGTTAATAAGAGTACAAGGATCTATGTGTGTAAAAAAAAAAAAAAAAAAGATTGGAGTCATCGGCAAAACATATAAAGGAAAGAATTGGCGAGGAACTGGGAAGATCGTTAATGTACAAAATAAACAATAGTGGGCCTTATAAGGAGGCCTGTGGAACACCACATGAAATTAACTTTAAGTGAGAATCAGGGCCATCTATAGTCACAAATTGTTTTCTGTTTGATAATTTATCTCGAAACCAGTCCAAAGCCTTCCCAAGTATAACGTAATGTCGTAGCTTGTAAATCAAAATATCGTAGTCGATTATGTCGAATGCCTTGGAAAAATCAAGAAAAACTCCAATAGCGTGGGAGACATCATCTATAGCGTGAGCAACTTTATGGACAAACGTGAGTAAGGCATGGGTCGTGCTATGGTTTTTCCTAAAAACAAACTGGGAGTTACAAAAAAAAACTTTGTGTGTGCGCGTATATACCAACCTTTCAAGAAGATTTGAAAATGAAGTTAGCAGAGAAATAGGGTGATAATTTGTCACGGATCTGTTTTGTCCTTTTGTTAAAAACTGGGACTAGTTTTGGTATTTTCATTCTTTGGGGAACTATGCCCGAAGATAAAGATAAATAAGAAATGTGTGTTAATGGTGTATCTACTTCATTAATGTTTTTAGGAATAAAATTTGTGATTCCATCACATCCAGATCTTTTTCTTTGTGTTTAAGTTTTGCACAATATCTTTGATTTCTTCTTTAATGACTGGTTCGAAAAAAAAAAGACTGCTGATTCTAGTCTTTTAGAAAGTAATAAAAATCAGTGTTTGAATGCGGAATACTGCTGGCAAGATTAGGTCCTATGCTTACAAAATAATCATTGAATACTTCTGTCATATCAGCTTGATCTTTGATATACTTATCATTATTAATGATATGCCTGGGGGTTCGGTGTTATCATTGTGTGTGTGTGTGTGTATGTGCGTGTGTGTTCAGCGCTTCATTTATCACCTTCCACGTACTCTTGATGTCATTTTTAATTATATCGGAACAAATGTTCAAATTTCCATCATAAGAAGGCAGGCACCATACAACTTAGGTGCTTCCTGTCTTACCATATGACTTGTGGGTAATATTTTACGGTTGAGTGACCACGGGCTATTCCTGCAGCTTATTCTTGAGTTTCTCATACTTTCTGAAAGAGAAAGTCTTCTTCCGGATTATACTAAAATTTGGGATCATAAAACGAATAGGTAATTTTGTTTCTAGCTGTTTCTCTCGAACGATTTCTGGTATTGCAGAATAGTGATTTGATGTTTCTCGTAAAGTCTTCTTTTCAATCCTTAAAACCCTATCCATACTCTTCACTTTTAACTCCAATAACTTCAGAAAGAAAGATTTTACTGCATTGAAAAAATAACATCAATCCACTTCAGAATGTGTTAATAAAGCATGTTGAATGTCAGTTCAATCTCATAATCTTTTCATTGTTATTGCCCAGCTTGCACAGCTTGGTAAAGATCAAGAGCTTGAATAGACCTTGTATTTCAAAGCCTCTGTTCTCAATTTGACACTTTCCACAGATGTGCTTTCTTTCCGACATCAGAATACGTTTGGAGAGTCCATTTGAATTTCTATTATATTAATTATATTTTAGTTATATATAATTTTTTAATATAATTTAATAAAGGTTAAAGTCTGCTCTTTCAGAATCTGTTCTTAACTAAATATCCTTGTCTCGTGACTTTTTGTTTGGTTTGTTTTGTTTTTTTTGCTGCAGGGTCACACAAGCACACACACACGCACACACGCACACACACACACATATCAATATATATGTATATATATATATTTACATAATATACAATGTATACGAAAGCACACAAACCCTGGAATAGATTAAAAGACCCAAATCTAAATTTACATATCTATGACCAGATTTGGCTATGAAGAATTAAAAGTCCCGATCGATATGCTGTGTATTCACATGCTAACG